>NC_133333.1:156906600-157206600 GCF_042186555.1 Aquarana catesbeiana
TATGTTTTTGTGCTTGTGATATTTTACTTTGATGTATGCAGTTTTTACTAAGGGTTCCGTTTTGTATATGGGGGGTTCTGTCTAAAAATAAATGAGATTACGCTATGTGCCGATTTTTCTTGTATTTTATGACACAACCCTGGAGACCCTGTACTGTTGGATCTTGATGGTGGCTATAGAATCTGAGTGGTTGCTGTTTACTCTACCTTAACGCTGATTTATTTTGTGATTCTGGTGAGTTTGACCCCCTGGAGGAGTGTGCTACACATGGTGGAATTGGCTCACTTTTTCTGGTGAAAGGTGCACGTTTTGACCACTTTAATTCTACAATCAAAACCTCTTTGTAACTGTTTACCTTGCCATTTACTGCTTATAGACTTTCTTTGTGGGATAAACCACTTGCTGTGATAATGCGTTTTATCACGTTTTAATTTTAGCGCTGTTTTAGTATCCTAATATTTTAGTCCTTGTACTGCTTATTTGTATACTACTGTTTGGTATTAAGCCTGTTTATTCGACAAGAACTCTGTAATTTCTTAAGATAACATAACGCAATACATACGTTTTGTGTGTGTGGGGTGTTTTTTTTTTTTTTTTTTTTTTTTTTTTTTTTATTTATTTTTTTTTAAGCAGTGTTAGTTTAAATATAGTGTTGCTGCACATGAAGTGTGCACTTTACTCTGTAATTTGACCTTTTTTAAAACACTCAAATTATGATTTTGGTACAAAGCGACATTTACAAATGAAGTAAAGTGGGGTTGTGGTGTGTGGGGGGTTTTTTTTTTCCCCAATTTTGCGCTTTTTCAGTGTGATGTTCACAAACAAAAACAGAAAAAAAGGTTTAACGATTTAGTTAATAAAATAGAAAAAAAATCAAATTGTCAAGGAAAATTACAATTGAATGGAGAAGGAGAATACGGAGTTAACTAGTGCTGATTAGAGTGAACTAGGGGGTTAATAAGGGGTTCAACAGGAACGTTAATTAGAAAAAGAAAATTTTATGTTTTTAAAATTTAGAAAAAATTATTTATTTTAAATACTTGTCAAGGTTGCTTTAACCACTCCCCGCCCGCACCCTAACGGAAAGACGGCTACAGCGTGGGGCTTAATTGCTGGGGGGGCGTCCATGGACGTCCTCCCATTTAACTGTTCCCTGCGCACTGCCGCAGGCGTGCATCGGGGGTAACTCTGTTTTCGCAGTGTCCCTTGGACACAGCCAATCACAGATCGTGGTAAATGGATTGGATATTTACCACGAGATTGGCGTGTCCAACGAGAGATGATCTCAAATGTAAACATGAGATCATCTCTCATTGACGGCTCTCCTTCCTCACACAGAGACAACGTGTGTGGAGGGAGAACTTCTGTGCTGCAGATCTGTGAGTGCGAGTTATCATCTGTCAACTTGCACAGTAAATATAGTGCCCTTCGGTGTCAGTGTAATTGTGCCCATTAGTGTGTCGGTGCTCATCACTGTTAGTGTCACAGTGCCATGTGTAATCAGTGTTATTTGTCATCAGTGTCCAGTGTCATCAGTGCCACAGTGTTAGAAGTGCCATCGGTGTCCCTTGTCATCAGTGCCATAACTGCTATCACTTGCATCAGTGTCACAAGTGCCATCACTGCCGCAGTGTCATAAGTGCCATCCGTGTCATCAGTGCTGCACATATGTGCAGGCTCATCACCAACAATGTCTAGAAAACCTTTTGTTAGCTGAGGAGGCGTACAATATTCTTGAGAGAGAGCAACGGGGAGCTCTCTGCTTCGGATTCCTCCTCAAATTCAGATTCTGAGTCTGACGTTAACTACGAGCCTGTCCTAAGCAGTGGAACACTGACCGCCTCAGAGGAGGATGATATTCCGCCCGCCAGATGAAGGCGTTCTGGTGAGGAGGCAGTGCCATCCACAAGCACTGCAGTGCCATCCACAACCCCCGCAGTACCTCAGCAAGAAAGGCCAAGTACCAGTGGGGTGTCACCTCAGTCCCAAAGGGTTAGGTCCCTTGCCAGCCTTCCCTATTCCCTTCAGAACCCCTTGTGGCTTCCTCCTAATTCAGGAAAAGCTAACATTCCCCCTTTTGACTGCCAAGCAAGAAGTCCAGGTGGACACAGAACGTTTTTCCCCTAATAGATTTCTTCCACTTAATTTTTACTGAGGACCTGCTAGCTGCAATTGTGGCCCAGTGCAACCTGTATGCACAACAATTCATAGCAAGTAACCCAACGTCTTATTATGCCCACCCCTATAAGTTGAGAGCTCTAACAGTGGAGGAGTTTAACCCCTTGCCTCTGAGCGTATGCAGATGTGCGTACTCGGCTTTCGAGGGTTCTACCTGGATGATGCCCGCAGCTGCAGGCATCATCCAAGTCCTGTTTTTTGTTTTTTTTTTTTTTTTTTTTTTTTAGAGCCGGCGATCGGCTGTTATATACCGGAGGAGCGGGAGGGGACGCCCCCCCTCCCGCCGCTCTTACCGGGCCTCCTGATCCACCAGGAGGCACGATCAACAATCCGCCGCCTCCGGCGGCTAGTGACAGTCTGGAACAAAGCTGTGAGCGGCTTCGTTCCAGCCTCCTAATTGTAAACATGGAAGCGACGTCATGACGTCACTTCCCGTTTACTCGGCTGCCAATGGCGCTGGTTTAAAAAAAAAAAAAATACAGTATTCAGAATCGCCGAAAATGGCATTCTGAATACTTTCTAATAGGGGAATGGTGCTGTTCACAGACAATTTAAACGAAAAGAAAATCTAAATGAAAAAATAGAAAAAATAGATAAAAATATATAAAATGTGTACACCAAAGTGCACAACAAACTTGGTGAAAAATCCTAAAAAAATACTACAACCTTTTCCAGTGTATATATCATATGGGATGTGGGTGTACAAGTCACCAACATTAATAAGTGAAAATAAACATGAACATAAGACATAAAAAATTGGTATAAGTGACACTAAAACATATCCACATTTAAAAATCCCACTGACATGCCAAGTGACATAACAAATAAACAACTATAATTACTCTGATATTGTCTTATAGTTGAATTATAGTTGTTAATTGTTTGTCACTTGGCACGTCAGTGGGATTTTTAAATGTGGATATGTTTTAGTGTCACTTATACCAATTTTTTATGTCTTTTATGTTCTTCATGTTTATTTTCACTTCTTATTAATGTTGGTGACTTGTACACCCACATCCCATATGATATATACACTGGAAAAGGTTGTAGTGTGTTTTTTTTTTTTTTTTTTTTTTTTTTTAGGATTTTTCACCAAGTTTGTTGTGGACTTTGGTGTACACATTTTATATATTTTCTTATTTATTTTTTTCTATTTTTTTCATTTTTTTAGATTTTATCTTTTCGTTTAAATTGTCTGTGAACAGCGCCATTCCCCTATTAGAACATACTTTAGTACGTGGATTTCACTTCGGTGTTTTCCTTTTGCTTGGGGGGGCTGCAGTTCCTTGCTGGTATTAATCCTAAGCGCGGAATATCTGATTTTCATCAATCTGAATACTTTGAAGTGCAAAGGAGGGATCGGGGATCTTTTAGACCCCCGATCCCTCCATAAAGAGTACCTGTCACCACCTATTACTGTCACAAGGGATGTTTAACGGGGATCCTCAACGAGTTCCAGGAGAACCTCGACTGCGTCAACCGGGACCTCAATGAGCTGGAACGTCTCAGTAACTTAGTTGGGAAACCTTCTGAAAATCATCCACTCCACAATAGCGGCTTGCTCAGCCTTGATCCGGTACATGATAAGACTCCTCTGTACAGCCAGCTGCTTCAGGCCTACAAGTGGTCTGACAAGTGTTTGCTGCATGAATCATCCTGTGACCACACTCTCCTGAGTGTTTTCTGCTGTTGCTGACAAGCTATCACGGAAGGAGGTCTGAGGCACATCAGCTGCAATCCTGACAAGACATCAATGGTGATCTACTAAGCCTGTTTTGACCCCCCTGAGTAAGGGGCTCTCTGGTAAGCTTCCACTTTTTCACCCGGTGGTGGGCAGCACTATTAAGTGGAATATTGGATTTGGATCCTGCACCCTTTATCTCACATTCTTTTTGGACTTTTTCTTGGACACTTTTCACTTTTATTTGAACATTTTCATCTGAATATATTTAGGTTTTATGAGCATTTATTTTCCATTGATGGGTATTAGTACATTGGTGGTTCATTATTATTACTGATTGCTCACAGCATTTTATTTGCACATTATTATTTTTTGATTGATACTATATCATCATTGGTTGGTTGGTTTTGCTATATTTTTTTTTTTTTTTTTTAATGTTTATGTCCAGCGCTGCACTGTTCATTATCCATACATCTTTTTTGCCTTATATCGGGGTTATAGTGTTCAGCAGCAGGACTCCTGTCACGGTTATTTTGTTCTTCATAATTGATTCATTTATCATTTATGCACCTAGCGCAAATCTTTTTTATTGTTTTAATTTATTAATATTAAAATAAATAAGAAGGAAAAAAAAGTTTTTTTTTTAAAGCGTCGCCGCGAGCTCGTGCAGCAAATAAAACGCATTTGGAAGTCGCGCCCGCAATATGTAAATGGTGTTCAAATCACACACGTGAGGTATCGCCGCGATCGTCAGAGCGAGAGCAATAATTCTAGCACTAGACCTCCTCTGTAACTCTAACTCTAACTTGGTAACCGTAAAAAAAAAAAAAAAAAAAAAAAAAATTAAAGCGTGCCTATGGAGATTTTTAGGTACCATAGTTTATCGACATTCCACGAGTGCGTGCAGTTATAAAGCGTGACATGTTTCGTATCTATCTATTTACTCTGCGTAACATCATCTTTCACATTTATACAAAAAAAATTGGGCTAACTTTACTGTTTTGTTTTTTAAAATTCATGAAAGTGTCCCTTTTCCCAAAAACTTGCATTTAAAACACTGCTGCACAAATACCGTGTGACATAAAATATTGCAACAATCGCCATTTTATTCTCTAGATTCTCTGCTAAAATGTGTGTGTGTGTGTGTGTGTGTGTGTGTGTGTGTGTGTGTTTGGGGGCTTTTGAGTAATTTTCTAGCAAAAAATATGGATGAAAATATGGTAAACACCAAGCTTTATAAAATCGGCCACTCCGACACATATGCGTGGATGAGTCACCTATCAAATTTACTGGCAGGCTGGGCTTCAAGCAATTTATTCCCACCAAAAGGGACTGCTATGGGGAGAAGCTGTATAAATTGTGCAATCAAGCCACAGGGTATCCCTATACCTTCATGGTATAAGAAGGGGAGGGCACCCAGCTGCATTCCCATGCGCCCCCCCCCCCCCCCCCCCCCCCCCACCAACGAAGGAAGGAAGAACCAGAAGGGCTTTCTTCAAAGGCTCGTCAACAAGAAGTTAAGAGGGGAGACAGCGAGTTTGCGGAATGAGGAAATTCTGGCTGTGATGTGGAGGGACAGAAGGGATGTCTACATGCTGTCTTCGATCCAGAGTAATACCTTCGTGGAGATCCCCAGGAGGAATGGCCCAATCCAAAAGCCAACACGAATACAATATGTTCATGGGGGCAGTGTCAACTTCAACGACCAAATTCTCAAACCCTACCTTTCCACAAGACGAACATACCAGCGGTATAAAAAGTATCAATTTATTTTTTCAATTGTCCATATACAACAAATATATAATCTACCACAACTCCACCGAAAGCACCTAACCCTTCCTTGGCTACTAGGAGGAAATCATCACTGCCCTTATATTCCCCACGAGAACAACATTTGATCCGATATGATTAGCAGACTCTCCAAAAGCCACTTTCCCGATTAAAATCCCTCCCAGACCAACAGTCCAAAAACGTCCGAAAGAATGCCAGGTGTGCTCCAGAGGAGGAGTTAGAGACACCACTTCTTATTGTCCCCAGGGTCCTTCCCAACCAGGCCTCTGCATAGGTGACTGTTTCTGCTGTTACCATACTTCACTACATTATTAGTGAAGTATGGTAAATGTATCCCTCGCTTCCTGACATTTACCTTCACACCCCTTATGTCACTGCTTGCTCTGTAACTGACCCTGGCTTGTTATTCGACCATGCTTCTGCCTGCCGATTCTGTACATACCTCTGCCTGATCTGGAACTAACCCTGGACTGTTTGACCATGCTTTTTGCCTGCCTCTTGGACTGATCTGGTACCCTACTACTTAACTAGTGGGTTTCATAAAACAGGGGTCTCGCATAAGTGAGGGGCTCCAGAATTTTTTTTCTGGAAGACGCAAACTATTTTTTGTTTTCCCATTCCTAGATTAGGGTCTGGAGACTCGGAGGCTTCAAAGAGATTTGGATGGGAGAAGTCTCTACCCCTGTCCTGAATGAGGTCCTACTTCTGCCTGTTGCATGAACTGTCTACGCCACATGGACCATGTTCCTACCTACTACCAGGACCAATATTTTGGCACTGCTGACAATATCTTTGCCTGCACTGACCCTGGACTGTTGCTTTGGACAGTATTCCTGCCTGTTGCCTGGACAATTGCGTTCGCTGTTGCTGACCAAGTCCCTGCCTGTTTCCTGGACCAGTGCTATCCTCCTCCTGTGGACAACTGCGCTACTAAAACCACAGATAATCGTTTGTTTACCCTTTTGCTCAGCAGACTGTATTTTGGGGTTTAACTCTTGGTATGTGAATGATATGTGTCCCTAGAACACCTAATGGTGTTCCTTGCATGTTGGGCCTCTGTATGTGGCCAGGCTGTGTAAACAGTCTTGCACGTGGTATCGACTCCGCAAAAGTGACACCCCAAAATACATTCTGCTACTCCTCCTATGTACATGCTATGTGTTGGAAATCTCTTTATAAGTGGACAACTTTTGTGTGTTAAAAGAAAATGCATTTTTTTTCATTCCCCCCCAAATTTCCAAAAATGTCTGGGGGGAAAAATGAACTGTTCAAAAGACTCATTATGCCTCATAGATCATATGTTGGGGTGTTAGCTTTCCAAAATGGGGTCACTTTGTGGGCGTTTCCATTGTCTTGGTGCTCCAGGGCCTTCAAAAGTGTAAATGGGTAGTTGAGAAATGAGATCAATGTAATTTATGCTCCTAGAATGCCTGAATGTGCTACTTTAATGTTGGGCCTCTGTATGTGGCCAGGCTGTGTAAAAGTCTCACACATGTAGTATCGCCATACTCAGGAGTAGCAGAATGTATTTTGGGGTGTCATTTGTGGTACGCACATGCCTTGTGAGATAAATAACCTGTTACAATGACAATTTGGGGGGGGGATCTTCATTTTGAAAAGAATTGTGAGAAATTACAACTTTAAAAAAACTCACCATGCCTCTTACTAAATGCCTTGGAATGTCTACTTTCAAAAAGAGGGTCATTTGTACTCTCCTGGCTTGTTCGGGTCGCAAGAAATAAGATAGGCCGCCAGTACATCAGGTGTGATCAATTTTTTATGATTTGCACCATAGCTTGTAGACTCTCTAACTTTCACACAGACCAAATAATATCCACTAATTGTGGGTTATTTTTTACCAAAGATATGTAGCAGTATAAATTGTGGCCAAAATTTATGAAGAAAAATTTAAATTTGCAAAATTTTATCACAGAAACAAACTTTTTTTTTTTTTTTTTTTTTTTTTTTTTTTTCCCCCATTTTATAGCACAAAAATAAAACCCAGAGGTGATCAAATACCACCAAAATAAAGCTCAATTTGTATGAAAAAAAAAAAAATCATTTGGGTACAGTATTACATGACTGAGTAATTGTCATTTAAAGTGTGAGTGCACTGAAAGCTGAAAATTATTCTGGGCAGGAGGGGGGTTTAACCACTTAAGGACTGAGCCTCTTTCTGAGATTAGAGCATAAAATGGCGGTCGTTGCAATACTTTGTCACACAGTATTTGCGCAGCGGTCTTGCAAGCGCATATATATATATATATAATATATATATAAAATTTTCCCTTTTGGTCATTTCAGGACAGCCACAATAGAGAGATGGTCTCCTCCCCTTCCTCTGGAAACACTGCGCCAGCCCATAAATTCTCTCCTCCCCTGCCGGACCTCAGTTATTAGTGTTTCCTCTGGTGGGGAGACACTGTGCAGAGGAACCAGGCCGGGTGCAGTCAGGGAGATTGTGGCCTTCTAAAAGAACATCCCTAGGGAAGCAGGGGCTTCCAGGATAAAGAGTGGCGGTACATACCGCAGCTGAAGCCACCCCTTCCTTGCCGAGCGCGGCATCAGGTCGTGGGGGACCCCTATCGCGTCCACAGGGCCGCAGCATGGAGACAGTGCTCTCCCTGTACTTTGTACAGGCCGCAAGTTTGGAACCAGCGGGCCGGACGACGGGTGACGTCATTTCCGGCGGGGGGGGCGGACGCTTTCCCTTTGACCTGCGACTTCCGGTTCCGGGTCGTGGTGCTGATAGGGGGCCGGGCTCAGGCTGGAGTGAGTAGCTACACGTGGAGACAGTGTGAGACTCTACACAGGCAACCACCTGCAGTCATGTCTGAGGCAGATGCTGCAACTCATACGGACGCTATCTCCAGCCTTCCAAAGGTAAGAGTTCCCTGGGGAAGGGTCCTCTCTATCTAAGGATTGTTCCCCCTCATGTATGGTTCCTTACTTAGAGGGGGGGCAGACCCCCTGGGTGGTCAGGGGGTGGGGGGGGTGTGCGCAGTTCCCTTTAAAGTGGTTCTGGTACTCTCCCAGGGTTGTTTCCACTTAAATATGCTGAATGTAATATGTGGTTTTTGTATGTAATTTCAGAAATCTACAGAAAAAACAAAGTCCACGCATGTCTCTAAAAGGAAGTGTGCCTCTTGCAGAGACAGTTTAGGGGAAGCATGGACCAAAGTTTTGTGTAAAGAATGCATAGACTCCCTGGTTAAAGAAAGGGAATCTGAACAGCAGTCTGGTTTGGCAGCTTCTGTGAAGGAGCTGTCATCCACCTTTTCATCTTTTAAAACGTTTTTTGAGACGTTTCAGCTTCCCTCTAAACCCATTCAGCAGGATACAACCCCGCCTCATGCTCAGGGCTCTGCACCTGCCAGATCTACTAATTTAATTATGGCAGAAGAAATGTCAGGCCCTTCCGGGGTGGAGCTGAGGCAACCGGACAGTGGCACGTCTGACTCCCATGAGGAGTCAGAAGGGGAAGACCAGGACGGGGAGTCCAGGAAAATCTCCAGGTATAAATTGTCCCTGGATGAGGTGGAAGACCTCTTAGGGGCAATATATACAACCCTCGGTATACACGAGGATAAAAACCCCTATCTCTCCATGACCTTATGTATAAGGGCTTGGGAGATCAAAAAAGAAAAGTTTTTCCAGTACATGAAGTTCTGGTGGAAACGATTAAAAAGGAGTGGCAGGATCCTGAGAGGAAACCCTTTTTTTTTCTAGCTCCCTTAAAAGAAGGTTCCCATTTTCAGAAGATCCAGCGTCTATTTGGAATAAAAATCCCAAATTGGACGCCGCCTTCTCTCAGGTCTCTAGACACACAGACCTGGCATTTGAGGATATGGGGGCCTTGTCGGATGTCATGGACAAGAGGATAGACTCGCTTCTAAAAAAGACGTGGGACTCAACTGTGGGTAATTTAAAGCCAGAAATGGCTGTTACTGTGGTAGCCCGCAATTTAGAACATTGGCTTTTCCAGATTCAGGAGCATATTGAAGCTGGCACAGCCAAGGAAACTATCCTAGCTTCGTTCCCCACGATTCTGCGAGGAATCGCATACATTGCAGACGCCTCGGCAGAGTCAGTCCATATGTCGGCCAGATCAGCGGCGCTGGCAAATTCGGCCAGAAGAGCGCTCTGGCTGAAAACTTGGCCGGGGGACACCGCCTCTAAGGTCAAATTGTGCGGGATACCCCTGACAGGTGATCTACTCTTTGGCCCTGGGTTAGAGACGGTCTTAGACCGTACAGCGGACAAAAAGAAGTCCTTTCCGCTTAAACGGAAAGCCCCAGCTCAGACAAGGAAGGGGTTTCGTCCGAAAAAAGGCAAGGAATCTCCCAAACAAGGGAAGAAAACTTGGGGCCAAAGAGGCAAGGGCAGAGGAGGGGCGATTTTTCGCCCTCCTGAGAAAACCCGTAAAGATCAATGACTCTCTAGGGACGGTGGGAGGAAGACTGGGGGCCTTCCTTCCACAGTGGGAGACCCTCTCTCCCAATCGATTTTATCCTGGGGGTCATAAGAAGGGGGTATCTCTTGGAATTCTCAAAGCCCCCCCTCAGAGGTTCCTTGTTATGCAGCTTTCCACCTGCACAGCAAAGGCCGAAGCTTTGGTAGACGCCCTGAAAGAACTAGAGATTCAGAACGTAGTTCACAGAGTACCAAAGGGGCAGGAAGGAGAGGGGTTCTATTCCCATGTATTTGTGGTGAAAAAACCCTCAGGGAAATTCAGATTGATTCTGAATTTAAAACCCTTAAACAGGTCAATTTGCTACAGAAGATTCCGCATGGAGTCAATTTTTACGGTCAGGGCCCTGCTGCCACACAACTGTTACATGGTGTCTCTGGACCTCAGGGAGGTGTATTTACACGTCCCTATCGCAGAAACCTCCCAAAAGTTTCTCCGGTTAGCAATAGACCTGAAAGGTACAATACTGCATCTACAGTTTCAAGCACTACCTTTCGGGCTATCCTCCTCGCCCCGCATATTCACAAAGGTACTGGCAGAGGCCTTGGCCTTCCTGTGACTCCAGGGGGTGTCAGTCATAGCCTATCTGGACGACCTGCTCCTATTTGCAGTATCCCCAGAACAGTTGATCAAGGACCTCGATCTAACAAAGAGGGTACTAACCGGGTTGGGGTGGCTGCTGAACTTAGAAAAGTCCAGTCTCATTCCCTCACAGCGCATTGTGTACCTGGGATACCTACTGGACACTACGCTTTTGAGAGTTTTCCTTCCAAGGGAAAAGATTCTAAAGCTGGACAGAGCAGTTTTCTCCCTCCAGTGCAACCATCTGGTGTCAAAAAGGTCCATAATGTCAACGTTAGGCCTTCTAACGTCTACTCTTCCAGCAGTGCAGTGGGCAGGATTACATTTTCGTCCCCTGCAGTCTTATGTACTAAGAGTATGGGACCACAGTCAGGGATCTAGACACCTTAGTACAGGTTCCCCATCAAGTAAAGAGATCTCTTTGGTGGTGGAGGAAGGAAGTGAACTTGTCACAGGGACGTCTGTGGCTTATCCCAGTCCCGCAGATCGTAACCACGGACGCAAGTGGCAAAGGCTGGGGGGCACATTTGGGATCCCTTCTAGCGCAGGGCACATGGAAGAGCGACGAACTGCAAAGATCTTCCAACTGGAAAGAGCTGAGGGCAGTGGGCCTAGCCCTCAGATTTTTCAAAAAGGAACTCCAGGGCCACCATATACAGGTACGGTCGGACAACTCATCCACCGTGGCCTATATAAACAAGCAGGGAGGCACCAGGAGCGGAAGTCTGTTGGCCCTAGCAAAGGATATTCTAAGCTGGGCCGAGTCCAACACTCTCTCACTCTCAGCGGTTTTTTTGAGAGGGGAGAGAAATATAATCGCAGATTTCCTCAGCCGGAGGAGTCTAAAGGAAGGAGATTGGGCCCTCAACCAGGAAGTCTTCAATCTCATATCAGAGAAATGGGGACCCCCGGAAGTGGATCTTTTCGCTTCAAAAGACAACGCGAAAACCCCCTGTTTTTTCTCCCTAAATGCAGGGGAAGGAGCACTGGGGGTGGACGCATTGTCTCAGAATTGGCATTTCAGGACATGCTACGCCTTCCCTCCTCCGGTGCTATTACCGGCGGTTCTGAGGAAGTTTCAACTAGAGAGCACCTCTCTCATTCTAGTAGCTCCACATTGGCCGAAAAGGGCATGGTTTTCAATCCACAGTCAGTTGGCAGCGTAGCCGCCCCTTTTCCTTCCACCTCGAAAGGATCTTCTGTCGCAGGGTCCAGTCCTCTGCCCACAGGTGCAGCAGTGGAAATTAGCGGCTACTGAGGAGGGTATATTAAAATCTAAGGGATTTTCAGAGAGCTTAATCTCCACCCTCCTCAACAGTAGGAAAAAGGAGACACGTAAGATTTACAAAAAGGTCTGGCTCCTTTTCAACAAATGGTGCATAGAAAACTCCTTCTCGGTGCAGAGTCCCGTAGCTGTGTTGGAGTTTCTGCAGTGTGGAGCGGACAAGGGTTTATCTGTAGGCACCCTTAAAAGTCAGGTTTCAGCACTCAGTGTTTATCTGGAGAAGTCTCTGGCTACCAATCCATGGGTGGTCAGATTCTTTAGGGCACTGTCAAGACAGAGACCTACCCGAGGTTCACCCTTTCCCGGGTGGGATCTATCTCTGGTTTTACAGAGCCTTACGGGTATTCCCTTTGAGCCATTGGACAAGTGCCTGTTAAGGGAGCTTACCCTAAAAACAGTATTTTTAGTAGCAGTGACAACTGCCAGGAGAGTCAGCGAAATTGAGGCGTTATCAATTAGACCTCCTTTTTGTGTTATTTTGCCAGACAGGATAGTCAGGATAGTCCTTTAAGACTGATCCAGCTTTTTTGCCTAAAGTGGCGTCAGGCTTTCACAGAAGCCAGGAAATAGTCCTACCCTCGTACCTCCTACCCTCGTTTTGTCCCAATCCTTCAGGTGAAAGGGAACTAAAATGTCATTTTTTAGATGTAAGGAGGTGTATCCTACAATACCTAGAGATGACTAAAATAATAAGGAAGTCTGAGTCTCTATTTATTTTGTTTTCTGGGGCCAGAAAGGGTCTCAGAGCGTCCCGACGCACGATTGCCAGATGGCTTAGATTAGCTATTGGGCAGGCATATTCTTTAGCAGGGAAGGAGATCCCTAGAGGCATAAAGGCACACTCCACCAGAGCAGTGGCAACTTCCCAGGCAGAGAAGGCTGGAGCAACGCCAGAGCAAATATGCAAGGCAGCGACATGGTCCAGCTGCTCCACTTTCGTTAGACATTACAGAGTGGACCTGGTGGCGGCAGGTGAGCAGGCTTTTGGGCGAAAAGTTCTGCAAGCTGTGGTCCCACCCTAATTGGTAAGTGCTCGATTATCCTCTCTATTGTGGCTGTCCTGAAATGACGAAAAGGGAAAATTAAAGTTACGTACCGGTAACGTCTTTTCCTGTAGTCTTTCAGGACAGCCCTAGTTACCCACCCTAAGCTTGGGGGGGTCTTATTTAAGACCGGAACGCAATATGATAATGATATTGATTGGTATGTTATTAATGTGTTCTTGTGTCTCCCCAGCTGGCCGGAGGTGCTCTTCAAAAAACTGAGGTCCGGCAGGGGAGGAGAGAATTTATGGGCTGGCGCAGTGTTTCCAGAGGAAGGGGAGGAGACTATCTCTCTATTGTGGCTGTCCTGAAAGACTACAGGAAAAGACGTTACCGGTACGTAACTTTAATTTTTTTTTTTTTTTTTAATTGTGAAAGATAATGTTACGCCGAGTAAATTGATACCCAACATATCACCCTTCAAAATTGTGCCTGTTCGTGGAATGGCGACAAACTTTTACCCCTAAAAATCTCCATTGACGACGTTTAAAAAAAAAAAAAAAAAAAAATTGTACAGGTTGCATGTTTTAAGTTAGAGGAGGTCTAGGGCTAGAATTATTGCTCTCGCTCTACTGATCGGGCGCGTTTAAAAAAATTTTTTTTTTTTTTTATACGGTTTAAAAAAAAAAAAAAAAAAAGTGTCACTTTTATTCCTATTACAAGGAATGTAAACATCCTTTTGTAATGGAAAAAAAGCATGAAAGGATCTTTTTAAATATGAGATCTGGGGTCAAAAAGACCTCCAATCTAATTTTTACACTAAAATAGAATAAAAAAAAAAAAAAACTTGCCCTTTAAGAGCTATGGGTTTAAGTGACGTTTTGACGTCGCTTCCGCCCTGATATAGAGACGGGTGGGGGCCATATTCCCCCTCACTCGTCTCCATGTCAGGCCCCAGGAAGGATCCGATCGCCTCCGTCACTGCCAACGGCTCCCGTAAGAGGTGGAGGGCACCGGATCACAGGGGGGCCCTCTCCCGCCGCCGATAAAAGTGATCTTGCAGCGAATCCGCCGCAGAGACCACTTTTATCTTAAACCCGGCCGCTCACTGAAGAAGAGGATACCGAGGTTATGGCAGCTAGCTGCTGCCATAACACCCTCCTTCAAAGTACCGATGTATAACGACGGTAGGCGGTCCGGAAGTGGTTAAGTGCCCAGTAGGCAAGTGGTTAAAGTGGATGTAAAACCTCACATATACCCAGTGAAGTGAACAGCCTCAGATGATACAGGGGTAGGAAACAAATCTCCCTAAATAAGTTTTACATGTATATCTTCTGTCTTCATCCTTTTTATACCGTTTAGAAAGAGCACATGGTGTTTAGATTTTCTCCTCCTGTTCCACACTGCAGTGAAGCCTGGGCATACAGCCAAGACAGCTGATTGGAGGAAAGGCACACACCCCCTCTCCTCAGACTTTCAGAATTGTTCACTGAATAGTTCAGCACTCTGCTAATCTATTTATAGCATCCTCCCCAACACAACATTTTGGCTGCTTTTATCTCAGTTGATGGAGAACTTGTCAGAAGTTCTCAGACTGATAATAGAAGAACCTAGCAGGAGATAGTGCTTTGAAGAGCAATAACAAAACACTGCAGATATGTGTCCAGCTCAAATTTCATGAATCAAGTTTTTACATCTACTTTAACTCTCTCTCCATCTGCAGAACGAAGTTCATCCCTTTTGACCCCTTTCACACTGGGGTGGTTTTCAGGCACTTTAACGCCGGAAATCGCCTGTGCTAAGCGCCTGAAAAACCGCCTCTCATTCATTCAAGTGTGACTTTTCCACACAGGCGGTGCGCTTGCGAGATGTTCTGAAAAGTCCTGCAAGCAGCATGTTTGGGGCGGTTTGGGAGTGCTGTATTTAGCGCTCCCAAAATGCCCTGCCTATTGGAATGAATGGGCAGCGCTTTAATGATATGTTTTTGGGCCTGCCTAGTATGTCCAGGGTCTACAACTGGTTAAGGTACCATTCACGCTTGTGAATGGGGTTGCTAGTGATGGGGGTGACCTTGCAAGGGGTTCTGGGTAATCAGCTGCATTTGATGGCCCAATTGTAATGTGAGACTGATGGCTTCCACAACTAATTGCAACCACTTGCAGAAGGTCTCGTAGGTGATCAGACCATTTAAATGTGAGTGGCTGTGATTAGCTGTGGGCGTTGTCAGCCTTTCATTGGTTTCGATGGGGCTGCCTCCTGCAGCTAATTGTCTGGAACTTCTGGTGGGTCTTTCACATGTAATCTCTAACGGGCCTATTCGCAAGTGTGAATGGGGTCTAAACAAAACAAGTTGTTAATTACAGCAGAATGAAAAATAAAAAATACAGGCATACAGCCTCAAAGTAAATGCATACATGGCAAAACAACCTTGTGCTCAACTAATCCTTGCTAGGTCCATGTCCTGAACAAGTTCCTTTCTTCTTCTAGGTAAAGTTCTACTTTAGGATGAGCAGCGGTCCAGAAACCAGCTCCTTTAGAGCTTAGTGCAGCAACCTCCAGCTTTGCACAATAGCTTGGCTCTCTGAGTTGACTGAACAACACAGCTTGCACCTAGTGAACTTAAAGCAGATCTTTCCCCTATTTCATTAAAAATTACAGCAACGCACAGATCTGCATTCTGATATGAAATCGCCTTCCATCCATTAGTTAAACATTTCTTGCTTTATTTCAAATTTACTGTTTTTCCATTTCCTGGTGATGTAACCAGGGCCTTGTGGTAAACTTCCAGTTTCAGGAGGCAGACCAAGGGTTTTAGGTGGTGTTCCAGGAAATAATGGGAGATGGATTACTCTGCCCTTTGCAGAAATGGCCACTGTGAGAAGAAGGGTGAGGAAAAGAAAAATAAAGGTTATGCAAAGAATAAAAAGCATGCGGTTATCTATAGGTATCTGTAGATTGCCATTACCAAATATTTCTAAAGGTGCTTTTGTTGTAATCTGATCGAGGTTGAAGTTCCTTATTAGTTAGCAGAGCTGTAAAGCAAAAAAAAACAAATCTGGCCCATGAGATTGAGAATCCAACCCACTGTACAAATGAGGGTTCTCGATTTAGATAGCTGCTTAGCAGATCCAGCATTGTCCTGCTTTGATCCACTACACTCCTGCCACAGTTTGGGTCCCCACCTCTGCTATCGCTGGATGCTTCTGCCTGCTTCAGGCCCAGGGCCCCATGATGTACGTCAGGACCGCCCTACTCCAGCTTCTTTGAATGGAGTGTAAAGCAGGGCAGCTGCTTCGTATGGAACTTGGAAGACAGCGAGGATCACTGTAGTAGTAACGGCTAACCGTGATTTTTTTTTTTTTTTTTGCTTCAACAGGGATTAGCCAGGTATAGCATGTCATAAGATGTATGCATATGTTGAGGGATGATTGATTTGACATGTATTTCTGTAGCATCTGAAGTATGACTTTCTTATCTTGTAGAGGAGGCAGTGGCTCCAGGAAGCCATGCACAGTGCCTTTGCGGGCCAGGTTGATGAAGTACAGCAAATGAAGGAATGCCTACAAGAATTGAACACAGATACAAGCGATGAAGATGGATATGATCGGAAGGAGAGTGCATTGGAATTTCTTGCAGACCTGTGTGAAAACCTTGATAATGCTTCAGGTAAAAATATTTGTAGGAGTAAGATGTTTTGCCCTTGCTCCTAATTGAAAGGTCAGAGGCCCTTGAGGCCCTTGTGGTGCGTTATCATCTTATGTATTATGTTGGGAAGACTTTTAAAAGTAGAACTATAAGTAAAACTTGTTTTTCATATTGGATGGAATAAGGGAGGGTTATATAACCCGTGTGTGTGTGTGGTGGTGTTGTGGTTTTTTTTTTTTTTTTTGTCCTGTGTCCTATTGGGGAGACTTGCCTTCCCTTTCTGTCCCAAAGACAAAAACAGGAAGCGAGAGGAAATGCCTGCAAATTAAGAGATTTCCTTACCCCCCCCCCAGGTTACCAGAACTAGTATCTCCATTTCCCCTATATACTTTTCTGGGGACAACCCAAAATTTGTCAGTGTTGTGTGGGTTTTTATTTATTTTTCTTACTGTCACTTTCAATGACAATGGTAAACAAGACAAATAGAGGGGGTAAGAGAGAGATTAACAAGTGGCTGAGGAGCTGGTGTAGAAAGGAGGGGTAGGGGTTTGGGTTCCTGGAGAACTGGGCTGACTTCTCAGTCGGTTACCGCCTCTAGCAAGGACGGAGTGCACCTAAATGGGGAGGGTGCAGCTCGGCTGGGAGAGAAGATGGCCAAAAAGGGCGGCTTTTAAACTAGGTGATTTGGGGGGGGGGGTCCAGATGTAGCGATAGCCAGCGTGGAACAAGATTCAGAGGGTAGTATTGGGGGCATTAGCGGTAGGGTGACTAGAGTACCTAAACCCAAGGTTATGCAGCCTCATAACAACCAAGAAGGAGATAGTATGCGACCAGACAAAACTATGAGGCTTTTACACTAATGCAATATAATAGAAGTCTGGCTGACAAGATGGGAGAACTGGAGCTGCTGATGTACGAGGAGGTTTTAGATTTTGTTGGAATTTCAGAGACTTGGTTTAACAGCTCACATGATTGGCTGGCAACCATTCAGGGGTATTCCCTATATTGCAGAGATAGGGAGGGTAAAAAAGGGGGAGTGGTATGCCTGTATATTAAGAATGATGTGCAAGCGAATGTGAGGGATGACATTACTAATGGAGCAAGGGAGGAGGTGGAATCCTTATGAGTAGAGCTTCAAAGGGAGGAAAGTAAAGGAAAAGTAATACTGGGCATATGCTATAGGCCCCCCAACCAGATAGAGGAGGAGGCGGACCTTCTATCACAGTTTTTGGAATGGTGACAAGGATGGAAAGTGTGATTATAATGGGGGATTTTAATTATCCAGATAGACTGGGTGGAAGGAACCGTGCATTCGTCTAAGGCTCGTCATTTCCCAAATATATTGAATGACAATTTCATTGGTCAAATGGTAAATGCACCAACAAGAAACAATGCGTTACTAGACCTACTGATTACTAACAATACAGACCTGATCGTGGATGTGGAAATACGGGGCAACTTAGGAAACAGCGACCACAGGTCAATTAGTTTCAGTAAAAATCACAGAAATAGGAAGCACAGGGGTAATAAAAGGACACTGAACTTCAAAAGAGCCAACTTCCCTAAATTGCGCTTGTTGCTAGAAGATGTTAAATGGGATAAATTCCTAGGAAAAGAACAGGGAGGGAAAATGGGAGTGCTTTAAGAGCATACTAAATTAAAGGTATTGGCCAGTGCATTCCAATGGGTAATAAATGTAAAAGTGCTAATAAAATCCTGGGTGGCTAAATTCCTACGTAAAAATTCATATAAAGGAAAAGGCCTTTAACCCTTTTGCTGCCAGATCCGTACGTAGTGAAACTGACAAGCAGACTTCTGCCTGTCAGGTGAGAGCATTCAGGCGGCTCCGCTGCTGCCCCATCACTCGCACACACCCCGGTACTGGCGCTACCCCCTCACTCCCCCTCCCCGGCTGCTGCACCCCGCCATGCTTACCGGGATCTTCATGGTGGGTAGGAGGAAGGAGAAGAGCGGACACACGCTCCCCCACCCCCACTTCTTATGACCCGGAAAGCGACGTCACTTCTGGGTCAAGCTCCCGGTGTCTCCAGCTTCATTTGCATAGCACTGAATGTTTTGCAAAACATCCTTTCGAGTACAGGGGAGACATGCAGGGCCTTTTAGACCCTGCGTATCTCAATAAAGAGAACCTGTCACCTAAAAAAGTTAAACAGAAAAATAGTTACACCCAAGCACATAAATTCCCCCCCCCCCCATATACACATGCACATGCACAAATGTAATGCGTTGGGGCACCTACGCGTGAAAACGTCGATTGCGATACACATGTTGTATATCGCCGTATACGCAGGAGTGAGAGCAATAAATCTAACACCAGATCTCCTCTGTAAAAATAAACTGATACCTATAGGGGGGGCTTTTGAAGCGTCACCTGTAGAAAATAAAGGGTACTGAAGTTTGTCTCCATTTCACGGGCACACGTAAATTTAAGATTTGGCATGTTAGGTATCTTTTTACTCAGTGTAACCTCGTCTTTTATATTTTACTAAAAATGTGGGTAATTTGTTTGTTTTCTCTAAAATTCGTGTGTGTGTGTGTGGTTTTTTTTTTTTTTTTTTCTGAAATTTTGCATTTCCTAGACCTTTGCGGTAATATCGTGTGACATAAATTGCAACTACCACTATTTTATTCTCTAGGGTATTTGCTTTCAGAAAACATAATGTTTGTGGGTTTTGTAATCTTCAGGCCTAAAATTATTAAACGTGTGCAAAAAATGGCTTTGGCAGCGCAAGGGTTAAATACAAAGCTGAGGGGTCATTGTCAGCATTCCAACTTTACAAAACACAATGAGAAATGTATTTTCATGTGCAATCCTATGATCCAGATATTTATACTTATTTATCTTCAATGTTAATAAACATTGTGTTTCTTTTAAACACCCCCCCACCATGTCTAGAACCTCATTCAAAGTCCCAAATCCCCTTTTCTACTTCCAATAAGAAATGTAAGGGTGCAATCGGGGCGGCTAAGATAGAACTCGAAAGGCACATAGTGGAGGAGAGTAAAAAAAAGTCGCAAGAAATTATTTAGGTTTATAAATAGTAAGAGAGGCCAGAACATATTGGCCCCATAAGGGATGAATGGAGTCTGGTTACAAAAGATGGAGAGATGGCAAAGGTTTTGAATATATTTTTCTCCTCAGTCTTCACAAGGGAAACAGGGGAGAATACAGTAACCAAGACTTTAATGTTACTTTTCATAGCCTGTCGCAGGATGCACCCTCTGGCTAACAGAGAACAGAATTAGAAATACACTTGAAAAACTTAACATAAATAAGTCACCGGGACCAGATGGCTTGCATCCAGGGGTCCTTAAGGAACTCCATCAAGTGATAACCAGACCATTGTTCCTAATTTTTGTGTGTTTATTGACTGGAATGGTACCAGCCGATTGGAGAAAAGCCAATGTGGCACCAATATTTAAAAAAGGGCCGAAATATATCCCTGGGAACTACAGACCAGTTATGCTTGCCATACACTATTCTAAAAATCAGCTGAAATTCATTTAGACAGTTCGTTCGTTTTTCAGCCAGTTAGTGGGCACAAAATCGATAATTGTTGGGACGTTTTTGAGCCAAAAAAAACGAAAGACAAGTTTGAAAATTTTTTTGCCGAGCGAATGATAAATTGAAAGGTTAATGTGTTTTCCGTCCGAACTGTCTGCACTAGGTATATGTAAAAAACTTTAATTAATTTATGTCCGCTGAACGATTTATCGATCACTACATGATGGCACTATCGTTTGCGCTCACGGCCAAATGTTTGTTTTTCAAAAATGGGTTCGGCTGATTTTTCAAAAGTGTATGGCCAGCATTAGCCTAACATCAGTTGTCTGCAAGCTCTTGGGGGGGGGGGGGAATAAGGGATTATATCCAAGATTTCAGAAGAATCGTTCTTGCCAGACCAATCTATTAACCTTCTATGAAGAAGTGAACTGCCATCTAGATAAAGGAAGGCCTGTAGATGTAGTGGTGTATCTAGATTTTACAAAGGCATTTGATAGTTTCCCACAAGCGTTTACTGTACAAACTAAGGTCTGTTGGCATGGACCATAGGGTGAGTACTTGGATTAAAAACTGGCTACAGTGGAGAGTCCAAAGGGTGGTGAAAAATGGAGAGTACTTGAAATGATCTGGTGTGGAAAGTGGGGACCCCCAGGGTTCTGTCCTGGGACCAATTCTGTTTAATCCATTTATAAACGATATGGAGAATGGGATGAACAGCTCAGTCTCATTTTCTTTATCGTACATCCCGGGACACAGAGCAACCATAATAATGACTATATGGGTTATATGCCCCCTACTGGTGAATGGACACTGGCCGATAGTCAAACAGGAAGTCCTCCCCTATATAACCCCTCCTACACAGTAAGGACCTCAGTTTTTTTTCACCAGTGTCTGTAAGGTGGTGGTCACTGATGTGATGCATGTGCTCTTAGGAGGTCTGGACGGTTATATTAAGAATCATGGACTTCAATTGGATCTATTCGAAAAAGCTGTCAGCCAAAATGTATGGTACCCAAGCCTCTTAGGATAGGAGAGAAGATTCCTTGGTTTGCCTGTAATGCAGCCTTACGGCGCTGGACCCTGCATATCGGAACCTTGTGCAGAGTGTTCTGACCAAGGTGCTTTCCTGCAGGTGCTATACAGGTCCAGGGGAGTGGACCCAGTCTCTGAGGGTCTTTTATGACCAAGCCCGCCGTGATGGGTGAAGGTTGGACTTCTGTTATGTTTAGAGTCCAGAAGCAGTAAATGGTAAGTCCTGCATTTTTGCAGTTTCTCTCTTCCTTTTTTTTTTTTTTTTTTTTTGAGATCTCTCTGGTCTTCTCTCAGTAGCCACTGGAGGCATTGTGCTTTCTAATCATGCTCTCTGTGTACTTCTGAGAGTGGGCTGCTGTTTCTCCTCCTACCACTAGAGGGCGCAGGCTTGCTAGGTATGGTCTATTTCTATATAGGCAGGAAGTGGAGGGGCAGCCATGTTTACCATGTGGATGGCAGGTTCAGCAAGGCTTCTTGAAAAATAACAGCAACCCATGGATACTAATGAAGTGTGAGTGTTTACTATGGGAGAAATGTGGGGCCAGACAAGTCATGATTATATACTGCATACTTACGGCTTAATCCGGGGGCCTGTACAACTAAATTGACGCACTGCAGTATCCTTGCACTGTAAGGTGTTGTGTCTCCAGCAGTGGAGGCTGGTGCTGAAAGTTTTTGGGGGGCGCAAACAAATTACTGAACTGCCCGCCCCCCCCCCCCCCCCATCAATTGCAGCCTCACTGTGCCCATCAAATGCAGCCAACTGTGCCACCCCCCCCCCCCCTGGATCGCGACTATGGCAACCCCCCCGAGTCTCCGGTAACCCCCCCCCCCCCCCCCCCAACGTGGATCGCGGCTCAGGCAAGGGGAGTTACCATAGCACTGTCAGCTGGAGGTCCTCTCAGAGCAGTGGCTCCAGCGCGAGTCTCCTTGCTGCTCTTCCTAAGCGCTAGGCATCCAATAGGGTGGCTTGGCGCTT
The DNA here is from genome assembly GCF_042186555.1 of Aquarana catesbeiana. Taxonomy (NCBI): domain Eukaryota; kingdom Metazoa; phylum Chordata; class Amphibia; order Anura; family Ranidae; genus Aquarana; species Aquarana catesbeiana. The sequence continues at coordinate 156,928,754 of NC_133333.1, forward strand.
TGACCAATCGGGAAGCAAGTCTGATGTCCTGCCTCCCGATTGGCGGGGAGGAAGGTTTGTGTGAAAATAGCGAAAATTAATAAGCTATTGTCACACAATTGGGTGGGATCAGGGCGCACTCTCTGTGCCCCGATCCTACCCTATTTTGAAGCCTATTAGAGTCTCTGGCTCCAATCACGTGCTTCAAAAAATACCACCCTTTGCCACTCCCACAATAGGAATCCATGCGTCTGGCATCCTAAAAGGGGCCGGGCGCATGGATGGGGGGCGGCGCCCGTGCACTGATAGTGCACGGGCCACCACTGGTCTCCAGAATAATGTGCATCTGGTCTGCAGGAGCTTACTTTTAGGCTGCTCTGAAGCAGAAAAAAGGCTGCATGGGATGCATATGTGCTTGGCTAATTTTGCAAAACTAGCATGGTGCCAAGTGCATTTGGGCAGGTGCAGCATAGTATACATGCTTGCAGACTTGTTGCTTAAACGCATGTTTGAATAAACACATGTTTTGCATAAATGTTGCATAGATACATGTGGCATAAGTACATGTTTGAAAAAACATGGACATCGGTGCACTTTAACCACGGAAGAATTTACCCCCTTCTGACCAGGCCATTTTTTTGCGATACGGCACTGCATCGCTATAACTGACAATTGCGCGGTCGTGCGACGTTGTACCCAAACAAAATTTATGTCCTCCTTTTTTCCACACAAATAGAGCTTTCTTTTGGTGTCGTTTGATCACCTCTGCGGTTTTTATTTTTTGCGCTATAAACAAAAAAGTGCGCTAATTTTGAAAAAAACCACAATATTTTGTACTTTTTGCTATAGTAAAAATCCCCAAAAAAGAACAAATTTCTTCATCAGTTTAGGCCGATATGTATTCTTCTACATATTTTTGGTAATAAAATCGCAATAAGCATATATTGATTGGTATGTGCAAAAGTTAGCGGAGGATAGATTAGATTATGGCTATTATTAATATATGTAATATATTGGGATATAGATATATATAGATAGAGAGCGATATCTATCTATCTATCTATCTATCTATCTATCTATCTATCTATCTATCTATATCATTTATTTATTTTTTTTACTAGTAATGACGGTGATCTAATCGTGATGTAAAAAATCGGACACTTTTGGGACCAGTGACCTTTATACAGTAAACACTAGGGGGCGATCAAGGGGTTAGATGTGTTCTAACTGTGGGGGGAATTTGGCTGACTAGAGTGATCTGTCTCCTCTCCCCTGACAGAACCGAGATTTGTGTGTCTACACGCACAGATCCCAGTTCTCGCTCTGTCATGAGCAATCGCAGATGCCGGTCATCACGCGCCTGCTATAGCGTCTTAAAGAGCCGACGTACAGCTACGACGGCTCGCTCAGGGGAGCCATCCTGTCGCAGTATAACCACGGCGACTGGTCAGGAAGGGGTTGAGGAGTTGTGTCTCCAGAATAGCATGTATTTGGTCTGCAGGAGCTTAGTTTTAGGCTGTTTAAGCAGCATAGAGGCTGCATTGGATGCCTATGTACTTGGCTAATCCTGATTAAAACTAGTATGGCCCAGGTGCAGTTGAGCAGGTGCAGCATAGTATATATGTTTCATAATGCTTGCATAGGCACGTGTTTGCATAGACGCTTGCATAGGCACATGTTTGGAGAGGGCCCTGGCCCCCACGCCCCGTGGCCCCCACACCCGACAAGTGGGCGGCACCATCTGCCCAGCATGCAGCTCCCCAAGGCTGGCCGCGACAGCTCATTTGTGTGGACGCATGTTGCCTAGATGCAGGTTTTCATAGGCACTTGTATAGATGTGTGTGGAATAAATGTATATGCATGTTGAATAGATATGTGTTTGCGTGTATGCAGGTTTGCATATTGGCATAGATACATGTTTGTGTAAACGCATGTGTGCATAAACATGTTAAATAAACGCATGCTTGCTTATTGCATAAATGATGTTTTCATGGGCACGTATTAAAAATGCGTGCATGCATAGACACGTGTTTTGCGTAAGCGCATATTTGTATAAGCACATACTTGCATGCTTCCATAAATGCATATTGCTTAAACACAGGCCGGCATGTTTTCATTTTGTACTGCATGTGCTTATTTACAATAAACTCTATACATATGTGCTTATTGGCCTAGGACTACATACATATGTGCTTATTGGCCTAGGACTACGTACATATGTGCTTATTGGCCTAGGACTACGTACATATGTGCTTATTGGCCTAGGACTACATACATATGTGCTTATTGGCCTAGGACTACATACATATGTGCTTATTGGCCTAGGACTACGTACATATGTGCTTATTGGCCTAGGACTACGTACATATGTGCTTATTGGCCTAGGACTACGTACATATGTGCTTATTGGCCTAGGACTACGTACATATGTGCTTATTGGCCTAGGACTACGTACATATGTGCTTATTGGCCTAGGACTACGTACATATGTGCTTATTGGCCTAGGACTACGTACATATGTGCTTATTGGCCTAGGACTACGTACATATGTGCTTATTGGCCTAGGACTACGTACATATGTGCTTATTGGCCTAGGACTACGTACATATGTGCTTATTGGCCTAGGACTACGTACATATGTGCTTATTGGCCTAGGACTACGTACATATGTGCTTATTGGCCTAGGACTACGTACATATGTGCTTATTGGCCTAGGACTACGTACATATGTGCTTATTGGCCTAGGACTACGTACATATGTGCTTATTGGCCTAGGACTACGTACATATGTGCTTATTGGCCTAGGACTACGTACATATGTGCTTATTGGCCTAGGACTACGTACATATGTGCTTATTGGCCTAGGACTACGTACATATGTGCTTATTGGCCTAGGACTACGTACATATGTGCTTATTGGCCTAGGACTACGTACATAAATGCATGAATGCAGGATCAAGCCTGGTTGGTATATGGATGGGAGACTGCCCAGAAGTACCAGATGCTGTAAGCTTTTCCTTATCTGGGTGAATGAGGCATCAGAGGCTGCTGTGTTTTGAGAGTATCTCAGGCCAGAAGATCTTAGGGCAGTCTCTGAGGTGGTTTTGCTCGATCTTTAGCTGGCAGAAGCTTGGTAGGTTAGGTACGCCTCTTTGGGCCTTCGGGGTCTGCCACAGAGTCGTCAGTCTTTTGCCTTGCATTTGACTCTTGGAGCAGAGGTATGGGCTCATTCAAAAAAAAATTTTTTAAAAATACTCAAACGGTAGCAGTCCCAAAACCAAACTGGGACATAAGGTCTAGCTAAGATCTTAAGCTGCTGGACATCCTTCTGTTTCAGCTAGGCTCTGTCCATTTAGTGTTGACCTCTCCAAGAGGTAGATTTCGGGGTCCATAGTCATCAATGACTCATATCTTCATGTGCCACTTTTTTTTCTTTTTTCCAGGCTCATCAAGGGTTTGTGCAATTGCAGTGCAGTCATCAATAATTTTTTTTTTTTTTTTTTTAATTTTGTGACTCTGCTCTTAGGGCTGGCCACAGCTCCGAGGGTTCACAAACCTCCCAGCCCCAATGCTGGACTTGCTAAGAAGGCAGAGAGTGCCAATCTCAGTATACCTCATTTTTTGTTCAGGAAGCAGTCTGTTCCCGATTTTCCTTTGATACATTTCTGCAGGAGGAAGTTGTATCTAAGTCAAGACACGTTCCCTATGTATAGTCCTACTCTACAGGTCTTTTGTAGAGGATCGTGTTTTCTGTCTGGAACATGAAGATCCAGGCATTGGATTGCCGGAGGGCTTTGTTCCCAGGCTATTGCAGAGCTAAAATTGGTGGTTGATGGTTTGAAAATCTGGAGATGGGATTGGGAAGATGACCACTGATGCCAGCTTCTCCAGTTGGTTTGAACGTGGCTATAGTTCAGTGGAATTAGTCTCCACAGGAGAAAATACTACCCATCAATATCTTGGAATTTTGGGCCAGTAAGCCTTGCTCTGGATGTGGGGACAAACCAGTTGTAGGTTTAATCCGGAAATGCCTCTGCAGGGGCATATATATCTACCACCAGAGCGGCACAAGGAGTCGTGTGGCTGTGAACCACTATACAAGTGCTGTCTCTATCACTAGTACATATTTCAGGTATAAAATAATGGCAGGGGGATCTCTGCAGGTGGATCTACTAGATTCAAAGTTCTACAACAAGTGTGAACAGGTTGTGTCTGGGACGAAAGTCCCACTGGCAAACGGGGCACATGCACTGGTAACACCTTAGGGACCAGTTCTCCCTTATTTGACTGTCAGGAGTTCACCTGAGGTTCTCTGGGCCGATGGCTGCTGTTCCAGTGTCCACCAGCAATTTTTTTGTAGAATGGCAGCTTACTGTGTTTTTTTGTGCTACATCCAGTAATGAAGCTTAACAGTGAGAAGAACCCCCTAATGGTGGACTTTTGAGGCACATAAAAAGAATTTTAAGATATATTAATACAAATGTAATTTATTAAATTTCAACATTAAAAGCAATAGTGTAACAAACTGTATGGAATGCATAACAGATATTTTTACATGAATGTATGTACACAATTGAGAAGTACTCTTGCAACCGACGCATTTCGGAGTATATGTACCTCCTTCCTCAAGGGTGGGTGTGAGCTAGAGACCTTTCTATTCTAAAAAGGTATATAGAAAGAAACAAAAACAAATAACATTCAAGCATATATATGTGTAACAATTTCAATTTAGTCTCCATATTTCTTACTCTTGCGTTGTTGAAGTGTATTGCTGGCTTAGCATTCTATATAACTCTAATTAAAAACAACAGCAGAGACCCGGTCTGTCTACCATAACTTCTTGGTTCCAAAAGAAAGCAATGGTTTTCAATTTGAATATTATTGAAAAATGATTTTGTATCCATACTCAGGTGACAATTGAGATGAAAAATTCATTCAAATAGTTTAATAGGAAGGGGAGTTAAATCCTCCCTTGGCCTTCCAAAGAAGAGGGAGGGAGGCCAGTAGAGTGCGTAGTAATAAGGTATTTCTGAGTATTTATTTGTTTTTGTTTTTTTTGTTTTTTTTTTTTTAACAGAAAGTTTTTATTGAACAAATCAGCATTACAATACAAAAAAAAAAAATAGTACAATCATTGTGGTAATAATAATGATCGTAAGATCTATCTTCAGCCGATAGCCACTATTTATCAGCTATTCCAGTTGTGTAAGTGTCAGAAGTTTCTCTTAACAATACTCTTATGGCATTACATCCTTATAAACTTTTAGATAATATAAAGTAAATAACCAATATTCAATCAAGCCTGGTGGGGGCGGAGTGGGGGAAGAAAAGGAGGGGGGGGGGAGAGAAAGAAAGGGGGGAAGAAAAAAGGGGGGGGGGGCAGGGGCGGGAAGGAAGGGGAACTGGCATAAGAAGAATAGTCCTGAAAAGTAGGATGCCCTCCACTGTGCTTCACTTCCTAATTATGGGGTAGGGGGTTCAGGGTCCCGGAGGCGTCCACCCATAAGGACCAGATTTTGTCGAACTTCCCCGGACGTTGCCTACTTTCATACGTCAGTCTATATAGGGGGAGTACCATATTCACCGATCTTTTCCACGAGGCCAGGGTAGGAGGCTCTACCAGTTTCCATCGCAGTAACATTTCCCGCCTAGCGTAGTACAATGTGAAGGTTAGACACAGTTTAGTATACCTATCTCCCTCAACATCCTCAAGATGACTGAGCAGTAGTATTTGGGGATCCACCGGTAAGTTTGAGCCTATGACTTTGCTCAGTGTGGAGGCAACTGCTGACCAAAAGGGTCGGATTTTGGGACAAGACCAGACCATGTGCCAAAACGTGCCCACCTCCTGTCTGCATCTCTGACCGGGTCTCTTTGATGGTAAATGCACGCCAGTCTCTGTGGGGTGAAATGCGCTCTATGTAGGAACTTAAATTGTATGAACCTGTCTTTTGCAGCTATCATGGAGGGAATGTAGGAGATTAAACACTCCTTCCATTCCTCCTCGTCCAAGGAGGGAATATCAACCCTCCACTTTTCCCAGGTTTTAGTTAATTTGGCATCATACTCCACTGTAAGATAAAGATATAGTGTTGAAAGAGGCTTCCCCATCACACTGGAAGTCAAGAGCCATTCAATGGAATCTGGTTCCAGAATGAGGGGGGCTGGGAACTGCGCTTCAAAGGCGTGTTTCAGCTGCCAGTACCTAAATTGGAAGGAGGATGGAATACCGAAGGATTGCCTCAGAGCTTGGAAAGTCCTAAGCCTACCATCTTTAACCACATGTTTTAATGTAAGGATTCCCTTTTTCGCCCAGAGAGAGGGGTCAGGTATACTGTAAAAGTGGGGGAGCATAGGGTTACCCCATAGGGGCATGTGAGGTGAAATGATTGGGCTGTCGATATATTTTCCTAGCCTCCTGCCAGACCCTCACGGTGGTTCGCATCAGAGTTGTTATGGATGAATTGGCCCTGAGTTCGCGAAATGGGAGATTGCTCAGGGCAGCAAAGGAGCCCAGAATGGCGGCCTCAAGAGTGACCGCCGGATTCTGTGTGGGCTGGGAGAACCACCACCAAATCATGACCAGAACAGCTGCCCAATAGTAGATTTGAAAGACCCCCCCCCCCCCAGATAGCAGGAGATATAAGATCTGCTTGGCCACCCTGGGTGGCCTCCCAGCCCAGACAAATTGTATCACCAGACTCTCCAGCCTTCGGAAGAAAGTCCTAGGGATGTGTATGGGTGTGTTATGGAAGAAGTAGAGATACTTGGGAAGGTAAATCATTTTTAGTAAATTGACTCTGCCAACAGGGGTCAGTGGAAGGGAACGCCAAGCAGCGCACCTAGCCGTAAGCTGTGTCATGAGTGGTCGCAAGTTGTTGTCCATGTAGTCCTGGACTTTAGCGCTAATTTTAATGCCCAAGTATTTGAAGTCATCTACCCATTGAGCTGCGGGTGTGGTATCCTAGGGGTCGAGGGATGGAGCGGGAAGAGAACTGACTTGTCCCAATTAATGCGAATCCCCGAATAGCCACCAAATCGGTTAATCAGATTCAGTGCGGTCTGCAAAGAGGACGAGGCGTCCGCTAAATAAAGCAGAGCATCGTCTGCGTACAGCGATATCTTCTCCTCAATTGGACCTACTTGAAGTCCCCTCACCCCAGGGTCAGCCCTCAGCAAAACCGCCAGGGGCTCCATCTCCAAAGCAAATAGGCCCGGGGAGAGGGGGCATCCCTGTCGCGTGCCACGAAACAGTCGGAACTTCCCCGATAGGCATCCATTGGTACGTATTCTAGCTGAGGGGCAATGGTATAACAAGCGGAGCCATTTCGTGAAACCCGGGCCAAACCCGAATCGTGATAGCACTTACCATAGATAGCCCCACTCGACGGAGTCAAAAGCCTTCTCTGCGTCGAGTGAGGCCACCGCTCCTTTAGTCACCTCGTCTGCCCTGTCTAAGTGTGAAGGCGTCTGATATTAATGTCAGTTCCTTTCCCGGGCATGAAGCCCGTTTGATCCCTGTGGATGAGGGCAGTAATGACCAAGTTAAGCCTATTGGCCAATATCTTTGCCAGTACCTTTGTGTCTACGTTCAGAAGGGATATAGGGCGATACGAGGAGCATAACGTGGGATCTTTCCCTGGCTTAGGGATCACCACTATGATCGCTTCGCTCATTGTGTCCGGGAGTTTTTCGAGACGCGTCGATGCAGAGAAAAGGCCCTGAAGTTTATCAACTAGTTCTGTAGCATATTGTTTATAAAACTCTGCAGGGATGCCATCAGGTCCCGGAGTTTTCCCTGTCTGCATTGATTTAAGTGCCCGGAGTATCTCCAAGGGCGTAATTGGGGCGTCAAGCTTGTCATGATACCTTACTGTAAGGGTTGGAATATCAATGTCCTCTAAGTACGCTACCAGATCCTCTTCTATAGTCTACCCTGGACCTGTAGAGAGATTCGTAGAATTGTGCAAAGCAGCCATTGATCCCTCCGGTGTATGGATCAGCTGTCCCGAGGAGTCCCTAATATGTGAGATGCTCATCCCTCCCGCCTGCTCCCTGGAAAGCCAGGCCAACAAATGGCCTGATCTCTCTCCCTGCTCAAAAATCAGTTGGGATTGGGCCAACATTTTCTTCTGGGTAAGAGCGGTACGGAGACGAACCACCTCCTTCGTCATAAGTTGTAGATGCGAATAGTGCACAGGATCTCGAGTACGAACAAAAAGAGCCTCTGCACTACTAGCTTCTCTCTCCACCTTAACCAAGTCCGCCCTACGCTCCCGACGGACTCTGGCAATGATGGTCTGGTAATGTCCCCTCGTCGTGGCCTTAAAGGCATCCCACACAACCGTGGGGTCAGCTGAGCCCACATTTACGACCCAGAAGTCAAGCAGTTCCGTTCTGAATTGGGAGTCTACTGTAGTGTCTGAAATCCAAAATCTGGAGAGACCCCATATCCTTTCTACTGTGTCCAGGGAGAAGTCCAAGGACAACAACAAGGGTGCATGGTCGGAGATTCCCCTAGGGAGTATTTGTATGTCCGTGACCCGTGGGAGGACCGGGCTCCCTGCAAAGACCAAATCTATGCGGGAAAACGTTCTGTGAGAGGCCGAGTGACATGTGTATGCCCTGGTCTGGGGGTGACGCCACCTCCAGACATCCGTCAGGCCATAGGTATCCGCCCACTCAGCCAACCCAGGGCAATGATGTCCCGCAAGAGTTAGCCTGTCAAAGTCCGGGTCAGGGACCAGATTAAAATCACCCAATATAACATTATTGTCAGATGCAAATTCAGCCATCTTGCCGGTGATCTGATTGAGTACCAGCAAGGAAGCCGGAGGGGGCAAATACAAGCCCACAATAGTCCACGTTAGAGAATATATTTTAGCATGAATAATAACATATCGACCGTCAGGGTCCAGGGCCAAGTCCAGAAGCCGAAAAGGAAGTGATTTCAATATCAGAATAGTAACACCCCTAGAGAAAGTGGAGTGCGTAGAGTGGTAATGGTGACCCACCCATGGTTTTTTTAGGGCCAGAACCCTACGCCCTGTTAGGTGCGTCTCTTGCACGCATATATGTGGGTTATAAGTTTTAATGAATTGGAACAGCAGGGAACGCTTGACCGGGGAGTTCAGTCCCCTGGTGTTCCAGGAGATGATGTTAAGGGAGGATATGTCTACCAAGAATAATAAGAGTGATAGGAGTAATGCTGGTCACGGCTCCTGAACTGGACCCCGGGACCCGAAACGGACACATCTGAAAACAGTGCAATGCTGATATGAATGCCGAATGCTCACGTATTTTGGTACATTTTATAAAACAAAAACCAAACTAAAAAATACAGAAAGAGGATACCAATATCTAAAGTAGATAAAACTTGCCCCATTAGGGGAACTTTCCCCTCTCCCCCAAAACTGGGGCGGGTTTCAATCCCAAACTTATTCAGCTCGCCGGCTGCAACAGGGGGTCCGTGGAAGAGGCGAGCCCACCCCACCCCCACCCCCACCCCCGAGGCTTCACACGGGGGGGAGGAAGCAGCAGTTCAAGCGGCTTTCCACACACGAGATCTCCGCTTGTGATACGGCAGGCTGTGAGGACCTAGAAAGTTAGACGAAGGGGATGAGCCCATAATGCGGCCTCACAGTAAAGTCGATCCATCTTTGAGAGGGTGTACAGAACAAAAACTCCAACAGTCCTCAATGGAACCAGCAAGTGTACAGGAACTACGTATCTTGACTGTCTCCTGACCAAGTTCTTTGGCAGGGGCATTAACTTAGTTTCCCAGGTAGGGATAGTGAACATCCCCCCCCCTCAAATCCACACACAGCATAGATTGATCTGGGCACAACCTGTGCAACAAAACTAAATCATCAATGTGGTAGTTCGTGTGGTAACTCAGACCTGGGCCCAGATTATAGTGGGTAAACGGTGAAAAAGGTCATACAACACATACCAGGTAGAGCTTCATCGAATCTGTGGTAGGGAGTCCAGCCAGGCAGAGGCCTCTCTCGGTGTAGTAAAGAAACGAGTTGTCTCACCGTCCTGGACTCTGAGGCGAGCAGGGAAGAGTACTCTGTAGCGAATGCTGCGTGATCGCAAAGCTGCTTTAACTTGGTCAAAAGACTTCCTGAGTTTCTAGGTCTCTACCGAGTAGTCCAGGAAGATCATCAGCTTGGTGTTCTAGAATCTGAGGTCCCCGACATTTCTAGAAGCGCGGAGAACTTCGCCTCTGTCTCTGAAATTGAGGAGACGGAGAATGAAGGTGCGGGGAGGGGATCCAGGAGGCCCCGGCTTAGGCGGGATGCGGTGCGCCCTCTCCACCGTGTAATAAGGTGACCAGCGGGCCTCAGGTAGCCGGTCACGCAACAGACCCTCTATGAAGGAGGTAGGGTTATTCCCCTCCGCCCCCTCTGGTAAACCAACAATGCGAAGATTATTACGCCGGTTCCTGTTCTCCGCGTCTTCGGCTCTGTATTCAAGGGCCTTTACTTTGGTTTGAAGCGTACGGAGTGATACCCCATGTTCCACAATGGTGTCTTCGGTGGTACTCAATCTTTGCTCCGTCTCGGTGACTCGCGATCTGATTTTATCTATATCTTGGCGGATTAAACCCATATCCAGCTGGACAGCTTCAATTTTTGTTGGCGTGGATTGGCAAGTGGCGATGGCCGCCATGACGTCCGCCAGCCAGGGGGGCCGAGAGTCGTCCGACTCCGTAGTGGTCGTCTGCGAGGCTCTGTGGGCACTGCAGGTAGTAAAATCCTCCGGAGAGGGGCAGGCGGGCGTCTGAGGGGAGTCCAACTGTGGTGGGAAAGTCAACCTCTTGCCCCCTTTACTATATTTTGCGCTGGAATTCCTGCGTCTCATTCAGGTGTTAGGGGGCCCAAGCCGGGCAGTAGTCAGCAACTGAGTGAGGGAGCTTGTCTGCAGGGTCAGGGGTAATCAAGCAGTAGGTATGGTGCAGTGTGTGTCCCTTTTAACAGTCTTTCCTCTCACCTGTAGTTGTATAATGTAGAAGCTGTCCACTTCAGGCCTCCACAGGCTTATCAGGGTATTCAGCCCAGCTGGCTCCCCCCACAATCGGGAGGACAGGGGGTGAAGGTGCTCCAAAAATTGTTCCTGTGCACAGGCAGATGTCCCCAACCGTCTCAGGGCCTCTTCCTCCAGGCCAGCAGGATCACGGTCTCCCCGACTGGTCCGAACCTCATGGGAAGGCCGCGATTGCGGCCTAGTTACACGTGGGGGGAAGGAGAGACCAGGCCCAGAGCACGGCCTATTTGCAGTCCAGGGTCAGCTCACCCACCCCCATCCGCAGTCCACGGCACCTGGTCGTGTGCAACAGCAGGGGGGGGGGTCGCGCCAGGGGACTCCTGGCACGCCGTGCGGCCCGTCAGGAAAGGCCGCGGCTTTGGCCTAGTTGAACGGGAGCGCACAGCGGCACCGATCGCGGCCCGGGAACAGAAATCCTCCTCGCTCCTCACTTGACAGGGAGTGCCTGGGCCCCCCCCGAACAGCTGGGGTGAAGGTTGAGGGTAATCGGGGTCGATGGATCCGGATTTGGATTACGGATGAGCGGAGCTCTCTGAAAAAGCCGCCGCTCACAGCGCCATCTTGGCCACGCCCCCTTCTGAGTATTTTTTATGGTAGACAGACTGTGTCTCTGCTGTTGTTTTTAATTAGAGTTCTATGGAATGCTAGTAGCCCCCCAGCAGCTGAACACTAATGTGACTGACTGAAACACGTCGGGTGCAAGAGTACTTCTCAATTGTGTACATACATTCATGTAAAAATATCTGTTATGCATTCCATACAGTTTTTGTTACACTATTGCTGTGTTTTTAATGTTGAAATTTAATAAATTACATTTGTATTAATATATCTTAAAATTCTTTTTATGTGCCTCAAAAGTCCACCATTAGGGGGTTCTTTTCACTGTTCAGTGTCCACCAGCAGGTGTCTCCCAGGAGCCAGAAGGCTGTACTAATCAGTCACATTAGTGTTCAGCTGCCGGGGGGCTACTTAAGGCTGCTCCAAAACATGGTTCCAGTAATCCATGTCCTTAGTCTGCTTGTCTTCAGAAAACTGTTTGCAGGCTTTCTTGTGCATCATCTTTAGAAGAGGCTTCCTTCTGGGATGACAGCCATGCAGACCAATTTGATGCAGTGTGCGGTGTATTTTCTAAACACTGACAGACTGACCCTTCCCTCGCCCCTTCAACCTCTGCAGCAATGCAGGCAGCACTCATACATCTATTTACCAAAGATAACCTCTGGATATGATGCTGAGCATGTGCACTCAACCTCTGGTTAACCATGGAGAGGCCTGTTCTAAGTGGAACCTGTCCTGTTAAACCACTGTATGGTCTTGGCCACCATGCTGCAGCTCAGTTTCAGGGTCTTGGCAATCTTCCTATAGCCTAGACCATCTTTTATGTAGAGCAACAATTCTTTTTTTCAGATCTTCAGAAAGCTCTTTGCCATGAGGTGCAATGTTGAACTTCCAGTGACCAGTATGAGAGAGTGAGAGCAATAACGCCAAATTTTAACACACCTACTCCCCATTCACACCTGAGACCTTGTAACACTAAAGAGTCACATGACATCGGGGAGGGAAATGGCTAATTGGGCCCAGTTTGGACATTTTGACTTAGGGGTGTACTCACTTTTGTTGCCAGAGGTTTAGACATTAATTGCTGTGTGTTGAGTTATTTTGAGGGGACAGCAAATTTACACTGTTATACAAGCTGTACACTCACTACTTTACATTGTAGCAAAATGTAATTTCTTCAGTGTTGTCACATGAAGATATAGTAAAATAGTTACAAAAAATGTGAGGGGGTGTACTCACTTTTGTGAGATACTGTATGTTCTAATCCATCTTCACTCTGTCCAAAACTAAAAAAATGTTTTGCCTTTAGGTATACTTTAAGGACTTCTGAAGGTACAAATTGGGAAACCTTGTGGGGTCATTTACCATGGGGGGAAAGGCTAGGCCTTCTGTCAATTTTTAATACTATCCATGTCTCTATTGGGGAGATTCAACCACTGTTTATCCTGAAGACTATTGATACTAAAACAGAAAATGATGGGACCTGTTTCAGGGGCAACTGTTACTATTACTGCCATTGACCCCACTGATGGGGCTAATTTTACTCCCACTTTCTCTTCAGTGTGTGTTTGAGATATACTGTGAATGTATCCAGGTCAAAATTGTTGCTGCCTTACAGCCCAATAATTTTAAATGAGCTGCCTAACTTTTGTTATCTTTTTTATTTGTTTTTTTTTAAGTTTTTTTTTTTTTTTTTTATAAGCCAGGACAGAAAGATCTAACCCTCAGTCAAGAAATACAGCCAATGATAGAAGTAAAAGTGACATAACAAACCGTTTACATTGTAGGTAGATTTCCGTCAACTTATGGGTTCCTCATGTGTTGTCACTTTAAACAAACTGCTAGAAGGCTTCAGCAGGCATTCAACAAACTTCAAATGGTTCCGAAGCCTGTTAGCGGCTTGTTTAACGTGATAATCAGCACTCCCTTAGGATCTGTGCTCAACCTTTACAAACCAGAGCATAATGTTACTTTAACCTCTTGCTGCCCGCCCACCATCGTTCTGGGTTGGTGTCATATGACGACGCCCATATGGGCACACAGAGCGGTGGCCTCGCTGTGTTGCTAGGACATGACGTGACCCCGATCTCTGTAAAGAGCCGTGGCGCTTTAACCATGTGATCGGCTGCGTCCAGCCGATCACATGTAAACACGGAGATGCCGGTAATCATCGCTCCTCGCCTCACACTGACAGAGTGTGAAAAGAGTAGAGATGACTAGCGGCATCTCCTCGCAGAGGACATCTAGGTATGTAATCGGGGCACTGATCATCAGTGCCCTGATTACAATAAAGCCCCCACCAGTGCCAGCAAGGCGTGCCCACAAGTGCCAGCAATAAGTGCCCATTAGTGATGCCAGTCAGTGCTGGCTATCCGGTGCTGCCTATCACTGCTGCCCATCAATGCCGGCTATCAGTGCCCACCAGTGCTGCCTATCTGTGCCACATCAGTGCCACCTATCAGTGCCCATAAGTGCAGCATATTCGTTCCACCTAATCAGTGCCCATCAGTTCCGCCTCATCAGTGAAGGAGAAAAATTACTTATTTCCAAAATGTACTGAGAGAAACTTTTTTTTTTTTCAAAATTTTCTGTCTTTTCCTAAAAAAAAAAAAAAAACAGAAATGATTAAATACCACCAAAAGAAAGCTCTATTTGTGTGAAGAAAATGATAAAACTTTCACATGGTTACAGTGTAGCATGTCATTCAAAATGTAACAGCACTGAAAGCTGAAAAATGGCCTGGGCAGGAAGGGGGTGAAAGTGCCCTATATTGAGGTGGTTAAACGCTTCAACAAGGCTTGTTGAAAGCTCTGCAAATGCTCTGTAAAAAGCTCACTGTTTACATTGCTCATATACAAGCTGAAGCCCATGTGAAACCTTCCTTTTAGCACATTGCTTCTCTCAGATGAGGGGAATTTCTGGCACCAGTAGACCCCTTACATCAGCTTTTACTACGTTTGGCTGTGGGAGACCAACACTTCCAAATGTTTGAATTGCCATTTCGGGCCATCTTCGGCAACCTGAGTACTCACAAATGTGCTTGCCCTGCTTCTGGCTTTTCATGACGTTTATGTCACAGGTTGCCTAAATGACCTACTACTAAAGGACTCCTCAGCGACAACCTTGTCTGGCTAGGTCCAAAGGACGATTCAGTTTCTTCAAACCTTTCAAAAATCAGCTTTCCAAAGTCTGCCCTCCGTCCCACACACACCATCTAGAGTACCAGTCCAAGCCAGAATTCTCCTTCCTCAGGAAAAAAATTACTTTTCTAAAATCACACATGCATACTTTCAGGTCAAAATGGCACCTCCTGTTTGTTTCTGCATTCCAAACCTACTCAATGTAAAACATTTACAACATGGAACAAGCAGATCTAAACCTTGGATTGCCCAGTGGTTCTATCCTGTCTGGAAATTGCAAAAGTAATTCTTTCATATGCCTTGGAAGGTGGTGACAAAGGATGCCAGCCTTACAGGCTGTGTGGAGTTTACAATTCCCTGACTGTCCAGGGGAACATGTTTTGAAACTCTTCATCTAAATTCTGTAATAAAGAGCCATCAGACCATGACAGCAGTGGCCTACATAAACCATCAAGGGAGCACCAGAAGTCAAGCAGCCATAAGGGAAACAAAACTGCTACTGTTCTGGGTAGCAACTTACATTCCAGCTCTCCTGGCTATTCACATCCCTGGAATGGACAGTTGGACAATGCCGAATTGGCAAGTGAAATTCCTAAGCCATCATCACCTAGACCCTAAGATCTTCCAAAATTTCTGTCAAAGGTGGTAAAAACCAGATGTGGACATCCTGCTGTCCAGATTAAAGAGAAGCTAAGAAATTACTAAAAAAAAGCCTAACAAACGAGCTGAAACAAGATTAGGGAACCTTTTACCTTTGCATTAGATGCTCTGGTAACTCGTGGGGGGGGGGGGGGGGTCCAGTAATTCTTATCCCACCGAATTGGCCTAGAAGACCGTGGTACACAAACCTATTTGGACTTCTGGTGGATGAGCCTTGGCCTCTTCCAGACAGACCAGACTTCCAGACAGACCAGACTTTCTGGACCAAGCCCCCCTGTTCTGATCTGTTTCTCAGTTGCTGGCTTTAATGGCATGGCTGTTGAAACTCAAGTACTAAAAGATGGAGGTAGATCTTGCTGTTATTCCCACTATACTCAAAGCTAAAAAAAAATACACCACCTGCACAATTTTGTCATTGCACTTGGAAAGCTTACATCGTCTGGTGCGTTGAACCCTAGGGAGTACGCTATAACTGGTATTTTGGCCTTTCTTCAGAAACCTGTCCCTTCAATGTACTGAGACCTTACTACTTTATCCAGTCTCTTCCAGAAACCTCTTGCCTCACAATCCCTAATCATCATCTTTTCTTCAGGGATTTGCTAATATAAATCCTCTAATTTGACTTTCTGTGACACCTTGAGATTTCAACCTAATGTTCTCTGTCTTTTGGAGACTACTTTTGGACCTATTAGACATTACCTTGAAAGACTTAAAATTGGCAGTTTTTTCTCCCCCCTTTTTTTTTTTTTTTTTTTTTTTTTTTTTTTTTGCACAGGGACAAAGTGGTTTTGACTCCAAAGTCAGGACCTTTTCTTTCCTAAATTCCCCCAGAGGTTCTCCCCTTAGTGAGTAACTTACTTTCAAATGTATAGTTCCCAAGTGTATTACTTCACATTTTTTAGTATTAAAAATAATCTGCCACATTGTTGCCCACCCTCCTATTTTAACTAGGTCTTCTTGTTAAGTTGCTGTATCCTGTTGTGAAGTGATTGCTCTGCTTTCCTTTTGTATCATCAGCAAACACTGAAATTGAATTACTTATTCCAACGCTAGATCGTTTATGAACAATATCTTCTATCAAGGTCTCTCTAAACTCTTGATTAGTTGACCACCTCCAAAAATATACCTGTAAATTATTTTTACAAAATATTACGGTAGTTGAGCACATCAACAAAATGGGATGACGATTTGAGCATCGGGGCATATATAAATATGCCCCGATGCTCAAGGGAGGTCATTCAATTTCCGTTGGGCTCCCCATGTGGAGCCTTCATCCAGAGGTGCTTTTTCTTCAGTGAGCCATGTTTGCTTGGAGTGGGGTTTTCTGACAAATGCAATACTAGTTTATGATTTGTATGATATTATGATTTTTTTCTTTTTCATTATTCATTTATTTTTGGCATAGATGCACCTGTATAAACTTGTGTTCACACCCTGTGACCCATGTAATACGAGGGGGTGCTAAGTATTGAGCCTTGCCCAGAAAAAAATGAGCTAGGAAGCTGTAACTGCCGCACTATTCTATATATTCCCCCAGGGAGTTAATGCACTTATGACATCTGTCCTACAGCTTCTTAAGACCCTGCAAATAAAATTTTTCCGACTACTGGTGTAACCACTCATTTGTAGCATTATTTGCCTCCAGAACACTCCCAAATCGTTGTCCCTTTTAAGGTATTTTTTGAGGTTGGGGAACAGATGATGGGGCATCAGTTGAAAGCCTAAGGAGGTTAGTTTTGCTATTTTCATCTGCAGTGTGTGACGAGGCAGGTTGAAACCATTGGAGAGCTTTCCTCAATGTTTTTCCTTGATATTTTTGCCTCAACTTCATCAAAGTGCAGTAATATGTTGCATGGATGGTTAAACCCTTTTTGGAAGTAATCCACCAGCAGAAGTCGCTTCTGATCCTAAAAAAACTGTTGCCATTTGCTTCTGCACTGACCTTTTGCACACGGAACTTCTTTTGGCCTGGGGGAACCACTGTGCCTCCATTCCTTGGACTGTTCCTTTGTCTCAGGATCATAACAGTAGATCCATGTCTCATCACCAGTTACCAGTTTGTCCAGGAAATCTGACTGATTTCTTGCAAAATGTTTCAAAACAGTCACTGATGTTTCCTCTTTTGTTCAGTTGTCAAAAGTTTTGGGATCCACTTTGCTGCAAGCTTTCTCATTTCCAAGTCGTTGTGGATAATAGCACCAACTCTCATGTGATATTCCCAGATATGTACAAATACTTTTGGCTGATATTCTGCGGTCTTCCCATGATCATTTAATGGATGACTTTCACATTTGCAGGCACAGAGACCGAAAAAGGCCTTCCACTGGGTTTCTCACGTTCAACACCGAAATGGCCAGTTTTAAAATTGACAACCCAACGTTTAACAGTTTCATATGAAGGGCCTCTGTCACCCAAAGTTTGTGACATTTCATCATGGATCTGCTTCGCACCTTTCCCTTGGAGAAACAGGAACTTGATTATGGTCCTATGAATTTTTCTGGAGGTGCTTCCATGTTCACTTTGGACCTAAAAAAAAGAAGAAAAAGTTAAAATCATAGGTAGTTGATTTTTGCACCATTAGATATAGACAAATTCGCCAGTACACCCTGCAATTTACAGGTTCCTAGCTAAGTTTTTCTGGGTAAGGCTCAATACCTATCAACCCCTCAT
Organism: Aquarana catesbeiana; assembly: GCF_042186555.1. Lineage (NCBI taxonomy): Eukaryota > Metazoa > Chordata > Amphibia > Anura > Ranidae > Aquarana > Aquarana catesbeiana. The sequence goes on from NC_133333.1 coordinate 156,946,810, forward strand.
AATTATACTGTATGTGCTCTATGCACATTCTTTCCTTCCACCACGGGTGAAAGAAAATCACTCAATTCCTCCTTCAACACAGTCAGTGTTTAATGGGGCAATGCCTTTCGCAGCACTATAGCGTTCTGCCGGCAGGGGGGCGACTTGGGTATAATCGGCATGCCAATTCATGGAAAGAATCTCAGCTGGTCCCTGCCTACCTGGCTGAATTTGGATCCATGTATGGCCGGCTTTAATTTAACACGATTTTGAATAAATAAAATTTCTTATGTAATTTTTATTGAGTTTTCGTGAGTTCTTTTGACTGATGTTGATGTGCTTAACTACCTCAATATTGTGTCAACATGTATCATATATGAACACGTTAAATGGTTGTAACCCCTTACCTAAGCCCAGTGAAGTGACTAGCCTCGGGTAATGCACAGAGGTGAAACAAATCTTCCCACACAAGTTGTATCTGTTTGTTTTATTTGCAGCCATTTGTCCTGTACATCCTTGTAAAACTCAAATGAAAAGGATTTTTCAGATTCCCAAACCAGGGGGCAATTAGCTCCTGTACAGTTAAACACTGTACAGGAGCTAATTGGATGGAAGGGACCCACCCCCCTTCACACAGAAACAGAGTTGAGGCTGTCAGTCACAAGCTGTGTGCTGGAGTTCCCTTCCTTTTCACCTTTTTTAGCTCTTGATGTAAGGAAAACTTGTCAGAAGTGACTCATGCAGATAATAGGGGACCTGGACAGCAGAGAGAAATGGCACTTTTGGAGAGAGGCAAGTAAACATTATAGAAATGTGTTTTTTGTTCAGATTTCATGTGAGGTTTACAACCACTTTAAACATAATTGGTCCCAGGACAGAGCCCTGAAGCACACTGCACACAACTCTAGATTCTTCAGAAAGTGTACCGCTAATCACCGTCCTCTTGACTCGCTCCTGCAATTAGTTTTCTACCCAAGTACATACAATATCAATGCCAAAAGACTTTAATTTGTAAGTGCATTTATGGAGTACTGGTATCAAATGCCATAGCAAAATCTAGGTACATTACACCTACAGGCCGTTCTCTATTCAAATTACAGCAAATTATTGGATGTGGTCCCTTATCATTCCTTCTAATATTTCACATACTACTGATATTAGGCTGATTGATCTGTAGTTTTGCAGGTATATATCTCGGGTTCTTTTGAATATTGGTACCATATTTGCTTCCAATCTGACGGACCATTCCAGTAAGTAAGCTGTCCTTAAAAATTAGGAACAATGGCCTGGCTAAAACAAGGGTACGTTCTCTGAGGACTCTTGGGTGTAAACCATCTGGTTTTGATGAATTATTCATATTTAAGCTTTTCTTTTTCTTTCTTTTTTGAATACTGGTTTTTGTCAGCCACACGGGTATATTCAAGTTATTGGCTTTATTGCCTTCATTCTATCATTCCATTTCCTTTGTATAAACTGAGAAGAATGTAATTAATACAGTTGCCTGTCACTTGTGACCAACTTCCCTGATCATCTTTAATGGTGCCAGTATGTTCTGACCTTTCCTTCTTACTATTAGTACTATATTATTTAAAAAAAATTTGGAGATTTTTTAAAATATTTTTACTGTCCTCAGTAATGTGTCTCGCATAACCTGTTTTAGCTAACCGTATTGCTCTCGTGTGTGTGTGTATATTATTATTATTATTATTATTATTAATTTTTTTTTTTTTTTTTTTTTTTCTTGTGTAATGTGCCTTCTAGGTTTAACGTTTTGTTCTTTTGTATTTTGTTGCACAGTGAAACGCACTGACAAATGACAAATGTGCATTTATTTTTTTGTTGTAGAAGCCTGTAATGCATTGCACCAGCGATCAGATGATCGCTGATGCCATGCAGGACTCCTACAGACCTGACAATGTATCTGCTTGCTTGTACCTCATGACCGGAAGAATCAATGAACTACCACAGTGCTCAATAGTGCCATGGTAATTAATTGAGAACTTCAAGCTGACAGCTGCTAAAGATGTTGGGACTTGTAGTTTTCCATTCACAGAACACTGGTGAATGAATGACGTGGCTGGGCGGGCAGGGCCTGGCACATCTTAAAAAAATGTTTACAGCAGGTCGGGGAGAGGTTCCCCACTAGCTGTCAGAAAAGAGGGATTGGGGGGGGAGCTGGGGGCTGTATATTATATGATGACTAATATGTTTTTCTTTTGATTTTATAGTTTGATATTGATAATCGCCCTGTAGCAGCATATGCCTGTATGTACAAAAATAAGCTCCTGAAGAAGCGGGAACTCCTTCCGTGAAACAAGTAGAGCGAACAGTTTTTGCATTTTAAAATTATTCCAATGTCACACCAGATGTGACCAGATAGAGCCTTTAAAAAATGTTATACCAATTATGTTATCCCAAGCCTTTGTACGGTACCAATAAACTCCATCTTAACCTCCCAAAAAAAAATTCCTTCTCTATTATGTTGGGACAAAGGTACCTTTTTTTTTTTTTTTTTTTTTTTTTTTTTTTTTTCCTCTCCTCTAAATAGCTGCTAAAGATGTTGGGACTTGTAGTTTTCCATTTACAGAACACTATGAATGAATGAATGACGTGGCAGGGCCTGGCGCATCTTAAAAAATGTTGACAGCAGGTGTGGGGAGAGGATCCCTGCTAGCTGTCAGAAATGGGGGATTCGGGGTCCGGTCCTTTCATAAGATGCTACATGTTACACCCTGAATATAGATGTAACATGCTATGAAAGGTGAACTTCTCCTTTTTTTAAAAGTCTTTAAACACTTCCACTTTTTGTAAAGTTGTTTTTTTGTTTTGTTTTTTTGCTAGAATTTGATCCCATTTAGTGTCATGCAGCATAGAGTGCAGATTAGTATAGTTGGCTGTTTTGAGGTCTAGTGCTTTTATCTAAAGCAGTGAATGCAGCAGCATTCGCCGAATATTTACTGCGGGCCAATCTTCCTAGTGCATGTAAATTACAGGAAATGATTAACCATCTGTTAACTTTTGGTGAAGGTCACATTCACTGCTTTACAAATCTACTCCTTGTGTATGGAGTAAATTACTTGGAGCGCAGGTACCAGAAAATGGCAGGTTTGTTTAGTTTTGACAAAGCACGCTAGTCATGTGAAATGCGTCACCTTTCATTCCCTGCTTGTTCTTGTGCTTGTATTTACCTTCTCCCGAATAAACTACATTGCATCGTATGGGAGTGCGGCCATCCTCTTCTTCCTTTTTTCGTCCACAGGTTTGTTTAGTATTTAGCTCTCTTAGACGTTCTTTTTGATTTTGAAACTGTATTGATTTATATAGTTTGGGTCATCTCCTTTTTCTATTCTGACAGATTTCTGCAAGCTAGGTGGGATGGAGCTGCTGCTGAATCGTTACTTGAGCTGCCCTGAGGCTGAGCTTCGCTGGAGAGCTGCTGACCTGGTTGGCACCTGTAGTCAGAATGTACCATTTGTTCAGGAGTGTGCTCTATGTCTTGGTGCTATGAGCAAATTGCTGCAATTACTGGATCTTGACAGCAGCGAACAAGTCAGGATAAAAGCCCTTTTTTCAATTTCTTGTAAGTGTATTACTTAGATTACTATTTCTTTATATTTAATTTAAAGTGCAAATCAACCCAAAATTGTTATTTTAGATGTGCGAATGCTGCTGGGCTTCTCCTGTTTTGAGGACTTCAGGCAAAAGACCTGACATTTCCAGCTACCCTTTCTGACACACCAACTACAAGGCCAGTCGAGTTCTACATCAAAATAATTTTGCACATTGTGTAAACCTGGGTACACACTTTCAGTGTTTTGTTTCTTTTCTTTTTTCCTGTTCAGCCAATGGGTCTAACGAAAACAAACTGACAGATCGCCACATCGGCACAAGCGATGTTGATGCAGCAATCTCTCCCGCTGAAACATTGTATTATGATGGGCACTCCAACCTCCCGCTCCTCCCCCTCTAGAATACACTGATTATTGCTTACAGCCATTGGTTGCCAGCGCTGATTGCTGATTTTCCAGCATGCCCATTCGACAGAAGCTGGTCATTAGACTGACCTTTGTACTGGGCTTAAAGCATTTGTTAACACTTCCTATTCCTGATATGTGTCTGCTGTACCATGTACTTGTATGAGAAAGTATCCTGTTCTCTTTGTATTGCTTCTTTTATGTGCAATCCCTGGTGTTGCTGCCAGTCCTTTTGGCTTTCCTATAAAAAAAACTGACCACACTAAGCAGGAGAACACACTGTGGTCAGTACTTTAGCTGTGCTGGAAACTTGGCCTGCTCTCCTTCAATGATGATCAGATTTGTCCTGCTATGTCCCCTGCTGCACAGCCATTCACTGGCAAGCTCAGTGTGCTGATGCTTCTCCTCCTCCCCACCTCTTCATTTCTACTTTAAACGATGTGGGTTGTTTTACAAGGTGATCGTTTACAATCACTTTATGACTAATTTTTAATAGAATTCTTTTTTTGGTACAGAGGTTTCATTGTCATAGAAGCTGGTTGGTGATTCAACTCGCCATGCGTGCCCCAAGCAAAATCATTTTTGTGTGGCCCAAGGAAACTATACTACCTGTTTTTTAATTTTGGAAAGTTTATGTACCCACTAGCCTCTGAATATCACTACTGCTGTCCCTACCAACCTAGACTCCAGTAGCTTTATAAATGTAGATCTGATTGACTGCAATGAGTACCACTCCTAAACCTCTTGCCCTCTATTTTCCTAACCAAGACATAGTCTCGCATGCATTTTTCCATGTTGTGTACGTTCTAAATAATGTGTATGGGTCCATTTGCGTAGCCAATTACACCTACTGTGATTTCCAGTGGCAAGAATCTGGGGTTTCCTGTGGCTGGAAATGACTGCTGTTGAGCCTGTACAATGCAATGACAGGCTGTCAGTAGCTGCAGGTATTTGCAACTGTTTGCACAGCCAGGAATTACTTGCGATTGTGGCAGAATGCACTTTTTTGCTCAATGTAATCGCCTGTGCAAATAGACTCCAATACTGTACTTGTTGTTTTTTTTACTCATTCAGGCTGCGGACATGTTGGTGTCATTTAGACCCCTTTCACACTGGGGCGGTTTGCAGGCGTTATTGCGCTAAAAATACCGCCTGCAAACCGACCCAAAACAGCCGCTGCTGTTTGTTCAGTGTGAAAGCCCGAGGGCTCTCACACTGAAGCGGTGCGCTGGCAGGAGAAGAAAAAAACTCCTGCAAGCCGCATCTTTGGAGCGGTGTATTCACCGCTCCTAAACCGCTCCTGCCCATTGAAATCAATGGGGCAGCGCGGCTATAGCCGCGCTATGCGAACGGTTTTAACCCTTTTTCGGCCGCCAGTGGGGGTTAAAACTGCACCGCTAGCAGCTGAATACAGCCGCAAAAACGACAGTAAAACAGCGCTAAAAATAGCGCTGTTTTACCGCCGACACCCACACCGCCCCAGTGTGAAAGGGGCCTTAGGGTTAGCAACTCGACTAATCAGCCAGCCTATAGATAAAACCATCCTATAAATCCTGGTGCCAGAGCAGTATGGGCTCTGTATATGTTAGTTGTTTTACCAGCTGAAGCTCCCTGCTGTGACCTCTAACCTTGTGAACTGCCAGAAAGTAGGATATTCTTTTTAGTCCTGCTTGAAGCAAACTAATGACCTCATGCTACCAAGATGCCTTTCAAAGGCACAGTCACATGACAGGACATCGAGGAGTATGTTGTATGTAAAGGATTGAAATGCCATAGCAGTATTGTAGTCAAGTAATTCTTGCAAGTGGTCACATGTTAATGTCTAGTAACTTTATTTGTGGCTTTCAGGCCTGATTCGAGAGCAAGACGCTGGGCTGGCTGAATTTGTGAAGATCGATGGTTTTTCTGTTTTGATGCGTGCCATGCAGAGTGATGTAGAGAAACTAAAAATAAAATCTGCTTTTTTGCTGCAGAATCTGCTCTACAGCCATCCAGAACATAAAGGTAATTAATTCAGTTTCAAGGGAATTTTAGTTGGTAAAATGCATGTGCTTTTCTTTTACTGCATTAAAACATATCTTTAGCTTATAAGGTTACTTGCACACTGCACTGATGTGTAAATATCTGATTCCTGGCAGAAAATTCTTGTATAAAGACAGGAGAATGGGCAGTATAGTATTCATGCATATGCAAGTAAACCTTATTCTAGCTTTTGTTGGGGAATCTGTTGTATGTGTAAAATACTGTCTAGCAATGTGAATTTATTTATTTTAACTGATCTATATGCAGCACGGGTTTACGACCCTGTGTGTACAGGCACATTAAAAACTATGGGCTTCATTTACATCAGTAAAAAAAAAAAAAAAAACTGTATGCCTAAAAAGTTGTGTCTTTAGGCATAAATGTTTAGGTATCAGTAAGATATCTGATTTTGTGTATTGTAAATAGATATATATATATTAAATGAGCAGCAGAAAAAAATTGTAAATACACCCTCACTTATTCTTATACTAATCATTTTTACTGCCACTGCTGTGACAGTAGGAGCTGTGACCTTGTGTTTACTAAAGGCTTTATAGTAAAAGTGATACATGTCAGCACATGTATGCTTGAAGTCTTCAACAAAGCTGTTTGATCCCTGGTTCACAGTAGTGCTGCTGCATAATTGTGCAGTTGTTGTATCCTTTTTTTTTTTTTTTATGTGTGTACTTTGGTTTTTGTTTTTTGTGCTTCATGCATTTGCATTGCAGGTATGTCCTAGGGTTGTGCATATGTGCTAGGGTTGAATCACGGCCTAAAACAATTCAGCACCATGAGTAAGACTGCTTTGTATTGGCTGTGGCAGGTAGGCACAGCTAGGAATTTTGGTGCAGAAGGTTCATTGTCATTGTCCAATACAAGAGGCTGAATGATTATTCAACCCTAGCACATATGCTTCATGTAGAAATATAGATTTTAAAGGATAAGTTCACCTTTGGGAACATGTTACATGTTCCATCCGTTTTTAGGGGGGTAAGGTGTTCCCACTCCTGCAGTGTTTTTCCAGTCTGCTGCATCTAGTGACAGCAAGCGGGGGATCTTTAAATGCGGCGGTGTGGGTTTCACATGTCCAACTGCATCATTCATTCACAAGATTCTGTGAATGGCAAACTACAAGTACCAACATCCTTTGTAGCTGTCAGGTTGTAGTTATCAATGAACTACCATGGCGCTGTTGATTGTAGTTCATTGTCTCTTCCTGTCAGTTTGTACCTGCCGGTACGAGCAGACACATACACTGTCAAGTCTGCAGGAGTCCTGCATTGAACCCTCCAGTCACCTTTCCAGGCTCCTAGTAAAAAAATAAATAATAATAAATGCACATTTTTTTTTTCCTGCAAAAAACGTGCTATTATTATATCTGTTTTTTTTTTAAGGTGAAATTCTGCATTTAAGTGACTGGAACGTCTATGAAGCCTTAGATATACTACAAGTTTTTTCATATGTATATACTAGTTTCCAAATTGCACTAATGTTGTCCCTATATAGCTTTTCAGAATCCAGTAGCTTGATTGGTCTGATTGGTTACTTTAGGCAACAGTTCATACTTTCCTGCCTGCTATTTATTTAACAAACCTAGACTTTCAAGTCATTTCCATTTTGTGTGCATGCACAAGTACTGTGTAACACCTGTTGTGTTTTTTATACTCTGTCAACCAAGAACACTGCATTTGGAGGACATTTTGACTACTGACATCCATGTGAATAGGTCCTTAGATTGTAGCCCTATCTGGCCACTAGAGTTGGGCGAACGGTTCGGGACGCACATTGGCTGTTCACCCCATTCAGGAAACACCTGAATTTGCAGGGTCTCCGGCAGGTGTTCGCCCTGCCGAACACCGCTGCACAGTGCATTTTGCGCCCTGATTGGACAAAGCCTTGCCCAGTCAGGGCTCAGTAAAGCATGTTAAGGAGTGGGGCCAGGAAGCCCCCGGACCATAACAGGCCATGGAATCTGAAAGCCCCCTTTTCAAAAAGTGTCAAAAGGTAAAAAAAAAGGCGCACAGTTTTTGACCATTCCTTTATTAAAAAAATAAGTGTCTCCCGATGTAATTCCATTGTCAATCACGCCACATCCCAAAAAAGAAAAAAAAAAAGAAATGCTCCTGTTGACATGAAGGCTGGGTGCCTACTGCAGGCTCCGCCGTTTGACCTTTCTTATATAGGTAAGGGGCGGGGCCATCTGGCTACATCACCTGGTGGCACCGCCCCCCTTCTGATTTCAATGACAGGTGCATACTGGGTGCTGGAAATTGCAACCGTGAGTCCTTTTAAATATGATTTGACGTGTGTGTTGTGTTTTTTTTTTTTTTTTTTTTCTTTAGAAATGTCATTTTTGCTGCAGCATATTCTATACACGGTACAGATGCCCCACTTTACAGGCAGACAAAGGGGACCCCCCAGGCATTATAATTTTTTAAAGGCATTTTTCATTTTTTATTGTTGCACTTTACCATTATTTTTTAAACTTCTTTTTTTTGCATTGATACGTGTCCCCCAGGGCAATCCCCCCCCCCCCGACCACCATACCCCTTTTATTGCCAATTACTTGCATATAACCCTTCAATTTTTCCTGTTCAGCTCCCTTAGACCTTAATGGGTTTCGCCAATTGGGTTTAGAACTTTTCCCCTGTTCGGGAGTTCTGCTGCGAACTGAACAGGGGGGTGTTCGGCCCATCTCTACTGGCCACGTACGCCACTACAAAAATATGTCCAGAAAACTAGTTAGAATTTTGCAGTTTAGAAGAAGTTAAAGCCCAAATGAATTTTCTGCATATATTACTGTAATGTAATCAGACTTCATAAACCGTAACAAATATGCTTGTTCTTTTATTTTGAAGTACTCTGTGTTGCAGCAAGGGGTAAAGAGATTAAGTCACTAGTTGAAATCGCTGGCATCCTCTGTTTCAGACTTGTATAAAGCACTGTCTGTGAATTGTTTAAAGATTATATTCCTAAATACTTTTTTCCACAGCTCCGCTGTGCGGTCACGTGACCCCCTTCTCTCTCCTTCCCTGATCTAAGGAGAGCAGCGGAATGGGTTGAGATTCCCTTCTGACTTCAGCTGGCCGGCAAAGGGAGACCATGTGACTACACAGCGGAGCTGTGCAAGAAGGTATTTAGGTATATCATTTTTTTTAAATAGATGGCAATGCCAGGGATTTTAATATATTATTTACAGAAATAGGGGTGAGGAGGAGGTCGAATCTTAAACTGAGCTGACAGGGAGGGAGGGGGAGAGGGAGAGACTCATAGCAGAGAGCGGGATGACTGAGGAATGTAAACAGACCACAGTATTATGGATCAGCAGCCATGATTACTGTGGTTAGCATACACAGGGGGACACAGGAACAGGAAGGATCAACCAGGAATTTTACATCGTACAATGGGTCAAATTACATGGCACAAGCACTATGCTATATGTCATGTTTTAAAGGAACAGGAGCATTTTTATTTTTTTATTTTTAGGGTTATAACCACTTTAATATACTCTGTGTGCTGGCAGCACACTGCAGAGTTAAACCATGACTCTCACACAAAAGCAGTGGTTCTGGTCTCCAGTAGGGATGAACTCAGGCATGTTTGGATACTATTTCAAACCCATCTGAGCTATATCCCACCAGGAAGCTGTCCTTGCAGTCCCCCAGTCTCAAGCGGACAAGGCATTCCCTGTCTCGTAGCTAAGGCGGTTTGCGGCAGTGACAATTTCCTGGAGGAATAGTTCAGGCAGGTTCAGACTAGTTTCCAAACATGCCTGAGCTCATCTCTGGTCTCCAGCTGTCCAACCCCTTCAGCCCTTTAATCTCCTTGCAATGTATATTGATTATTCAAAAGGGATTGTTGTGGTTTTTTGTTTTTTTGTTTTCCTCAGCAAAAGCGGAGTTACTCTTTTTAAGTCTGTGAGGCCAAAAGTGCCCAATTCTGCCTCAAAAGTAGCTTGTGTAGCTTTTGGAGCATCAGGTGTCAAGCTACAGGCGCCTGACTGCTCATATGTGAGCAGCCACCTTTTGAAATGCAAGGAATTTTTGATGAGCATTTTGGAGCTTCGAGCTACAAAATGCTCAGGTGTAAATTGGGCCTAACGCCAGCTTTTACAGACCCAGATGTTGCCAAAGCTTTGCAGTTAGCAGCACTGTTCCAAGTATATTCCAGTCAGCTACGCGGTGTAGTAGTACAGGTCACCTCTAGCTTTCTAATAAGGGAGTTTGCTTGCTTAAAACTGAGACTTGAATTTACTATTGTGGTAACAGTTTGGTATACACAAGTGTTTAACCACTTTTCACCCAAGCCAATTCTATATATAATATTTTTTTTTAAGCAGAAGCCCTAGAGAATAAAATGGTGGGTGTTGCAATTTTTTTTTTATGTCGCACAGTATTTGCGCAGTAGTTTTTCAAAGGCAAGGCTTTGGGGAAAAAGTACAGTCCTAGGCGACGCTTTAAAAGCCTTTACAGGTTACCAGTTTAGAGTTACACAGGAGGTCTGGTGCTAGAATTACTGTTCTTGCCCTGATGTTCACATGTGTGGTGCCATCTCTGTTTACATATGCGTGCGGGACCTACGTGGGCGTTCACATTTGCACCTCCTCCTTTTTTTTTTTTTTTTTTTTTTTATATAAATGTATTTATAAGTAACATTTTTTTACACTATATACCATTTATTTTATTTTTGGGTCAACTTTATTGCGATCACAAGGGGTAAACAACATCCCATGTGATGGCATTGGCCATGACAGGTCCTCTTTATGGAGAGATCTTGAGTTTATTAGACCCCATATCTCTCCTCTGGCCTCCAAAGCATCTAAACAAACCAAGATTGCTTTGGTCAGGTGCTTTCACAAGCTGGTAACAGCTTGTTTTACATCCGACCGAAACCAGAAATGCCAATATTCATCGCTTCCAGTTTTTAATCTCACACAGAGGGAGCAACAACGTCGGTTCCTCTCTCTCCCAGGAAAAGGAGGGGGGGGGGGGGGGGGGGGGGGGGGACGACTTCAGCTGCCTGCAGAAGTGATAGGGTGGCCTCTACAGCCTAAACTATTTGATACCTGGATGATGCCGTATGTCCCAACTTCAGCGAACACTTTTGAAGCCGTTGCAAAAAGGTGTTTGTTCTGAAAAGAAAAAAAAAAAGATTTCTACTCTGTGAATAAAAGCGGACTTTTGTATGCAGTATGCATCGCATACTAGCACATTATGTTAAACTTTCCTTAAAATGAAGCCCCCCCACGCCGAGATCTCATCGCTGCAGGCACTCTCATCTTCACCTGTCTTGCTTCCAGTTTTGCAGGCTCTAGCTCTGTGACTAGCCAGAGCTGTGATGACATCACTCCTGAGCATGCATGCGGGAGCCACCGTTCACAGCACAGGTGTCTGAAGAAACGGTGCACATTTAGGAGATATTTATTCTACGTATAGGTATATATAGGTATAGCCTTATTATTGGCTTACCTATAGGTAAAAGCAAGAGATGGAAGCTTACTTCCTCTTTAAGGGCTCGTTCACACCAGTGTCAGTTGAGCTTCAACACCAGGGCACACAGAAAAATAAGATTTTTACTTGCCTGCAAAATCTTTTTTCTTGGAGTACATTGCATGACACAGGAATTTAGTCTCACACAATTGGGTTATATGGCTACCTTTAGGTGACTGGTCATTGACAAATAAAGCTGTCAGAACAGCCATAGTATAACTCCTTATATTCCTAGCAAGCCTGAGTTTAATAGCATACAGTAAGGTGTGAAATATAAGAATAAAAAGGAGGGACCTGTGTCGTGTAAAAGGAAATTATTTTACAGATACATTACAAATCCTGGTTTCTTAATCACACATTAAACATTTTCTGTACAAAATAAGGTCAGTTGGCATGGACTATAGGGTGAGTACATGGATTGAAAACTGGCTACAAGGTCGAGTTCAGAGTGTAATGATAAATGGGGAGTACTCGGAATGGTCAGGGGTGGGTAGTGGGGTCCCCCAGGGTTCTGTGCTGGGATCAATCCTATTGATTTTGTTCATAAACGACCTGGAGGATGGGATAAACCGTTCAATCTCTGTATTTGTGGACGATACTAAGCTAAGCAGGGCAATAACCTCTCCGCAGGATATGGAAACCTTGCAAAAAGATCTAAACAAATTAATGGGGTGGGCGACTACATGGCAAATGAGGTTTAATGTAGAAAATTGTAAAATAATGCATTTGGGTGGCAAAAATATGAATGAAATCTGTACACTGAGGGAGAACCTCTGGGGGAATCTAGGATGGAAAAGGACCTGGGGGTCCTAGTAGATGATAGGCTCAGCAATGGCATGCAATGCCAAGCTGCTGCTAACAAAGCAAACAGAATATTGGCATGCATTAAAAAAGGGGATCAACTCCAGAGATAAAACGGACTCTGGTCCAGCCGCACTTATTATTATTATTATTATTATTATTATTATTATTATTATTATTATTATTATACAAGATTTATATAGCACCAACAGTTTACGCAGAGCTTTACAATGTATAAGGGGGACAACACAATTACAGTACAATACAAAAGGTACAGGAGGGCCCGGCTCATAGAGCTTACATTCTAAAGGGAGGGGGTGGTGGTACAAAAGGTAATAGCTGCAAAGAATGATTTGATGAGGGTGGTGCACTTAAAGTATGCTGTCCAGTTCTGGGCACCAGTCCTCAGGAAGGATGTACTGGAAATGGAGCGAGTACAAAGAAGGGCAACTAGGCTAATAAAAGGTCCGGAGGATATTAGTTATGAGGAAAGGTTGCGAGCACTGAACTTATTCTGTCTGGAGAAGAGACGCTTGAGAAGGGATATGATTTCAATTTACAAATACCATGCTGGTGACCCCACATAAGGGATAAAACTTTTTCGCAGAAGGGCGTTTAACAAGACACATGGCCACTCATTAAAATTAGAAAAAAAGAGGTTTAACCTTAAACGTAGCAGGTTCTTTACTGTAAGAGCGACAAGGATGTGGAATTCCCTTCCACAGGCAGTGGTCTCAGCGGGGAGCATCGATTGTTTCAAAAAACTATTAGATAAGCTCCTGAATGACCGCAACATACAGGGATATACAGTGCCTTGCAAAAGTATTCACCCCCTTGGCATTTTTCGTATTTTGAATGACAGAAAGATAGGGAATATGGTGCTACCTACTGGCAAAAGATGGCAAAAATGTCAAGGCTAACCGAAATAACAAGACGTGGGTGGAAGAAATGGGGGGAGCATAAATGCTGCACTGGAGATATATGTACCCCACTAGTGCACAATGCATGTAACCCCCACCTCGAATATATATGCAAACTGCATGGAGGCCAGCTCCTGTCACCAGTAGTCAGGCCGCAATTGTGGTTGTCTCTCATGTATACATGTGATTTTTATCTTTTATTTTTCTTAATATTATCTTCATGAAATTTCACATCCTGATAGCTGAAGTGTTTATTAATAGGGAAGTTTCAGTGTATCACATATGGTTCATTGGACACATATGTGCTTTTTTCCTTTGGGCTTGTAGCTAATGACATGCACCTGACACACTTAAAAATATCATCTATACACTTAAAGTCGCTGTTTGTGACAACTTGGTGGGCATCTTGTACAGTAGGTTTGGGTATATATATATATTTATATATAGGATGTGAGCTTACTACCCACCTGCACGTTACAAACATTTTTCACATATATAGCACAGTCACTTTATTCGAGGTGGGGGTTACATGCATTGTGCACTAGTGGGGTACATATATCTCCAGTGCAGCATTTATGCTCCCCCCATTTCTTCCACCCACGTCTTGTTATTTTGGTTAGCCTTGACATTTTTGCCATCTTTTGCCAGTAGGTAGCGCCATATTCCCCATCTTTCTGTCATTCACCATTTAGAGTTCCCTTAGGGGAGTCTTATTAGGGGAGGCAGCACACCTACGTATATTCATCCTAAGCGCGGTCTTACATATATTATTGCACATTATATTTTTCGTATTTTGCTGCCTCACAACCTGGAATTAACATGGATTGTTTGAGGATTTTCATCATTTAATTTACAGAACATGCCCACAACTTTGAAGATGGGTTTTTTTTTTTTTTTTTTTCTTTTATTGTGAAGCAAACAACAAATAGGACAAAATAACAGAATAATCACTGAGCAGCAAATGATATCACCTGTGATGTATTTCAGTTATCTGGCAAACCTGGCCTGTTAGTGGGTCCTGAGGAGAGGAGTTGAGAACCACTGCTGTAGAAGAATGTAGATGGTAGTTCCCACTTTATTGCTGTTCCTTCTCATATTGTCACCTCTGCAGTGAGACTGTGCTTTAAGACGCTGTTCTCCCATATGCAACAAGAATTCTGTATGCAGCTTCTGTTTATATTTCCACTGTTTTTCTAGAAACATTAGAGAAATTTAGAACTATGCTCTTTATACACAAGCTCTAATCGAATGTACTATATTGTATATTGATTATATTATTTACAATTTAGTAGTAACATAGTTTATTGATTTGCAGGTACACTGTGTTCTATGGGAATGATTCAGCAACTGGTATCTTTGCTTCGCACAGAGCATAGCCCTTTCCATGAACATGTCCTCTCTGCCCTATGCAGGTGAAAAACATTATGCATGTCTGAAATTTCATTGTGTATGTTTTCTAACGACAATAAAGGCCTTCTATTCTATTATAAAATATACATGAACGTTTGTTATATATTCTGCTGCACACAATCCAGTTAATCCCAGTGATAGACCCCATAGGTAGTTTTTCCCAGGCTCACTGTTGCTTTCAGATATTTAAAAACCGTTTTTCTTCCAAAAAGCTTTTAAGTATTTTTCCACTGCTATCTAGATAATCTGGTGATTTACAGGTTTCAATGCTTTCAAGGTTATCCATGTTAATTATTTCCATACTTACATTTGGATAATGTGACTCTTGCACCTTGTACCATTTATCCAGGTGAACATTCCCCCCCGTAGAGCATGTTCTAGCAGTTTCAACAACCATGACTAAAATACATTTAGTCTGTACTAGCATTAGCAGTTTTTGCTTCTGTTTGTAGATATGTGTATTAATGCCCAACTGTTTTTACAAAAAAGAAGAGAAATTCAATGGCCCAGTGTGGTAAAAGACTGAGGGTAGCACCAGAGGGCAGGCGAGTGTTACAGCCAGAGTTTCTTTTCAAAGATTCCTTGATCCAGTGCTGCTCTTCTTCCAGACTGAATGACCCCTGTACTTCTCCAACCCCCTTTCTGTGAGCCCTGGCCATTAGGGACATGCCGCTCTGAGGGGATGTCATCACACTGGCATGTGCTCATGGTTCTTCTGGACAGCACAGTGGCTGTCGATATTTATTATGTGAGAACTGCTCTGTCTAAGAAAACCCACCGCTGATTTTAACCACTTCAGCGAGGACCATTTGGCTGGCCAAAGACCAGAGCACTTTTTAGGATTCGGCACTGCGTCGCTTTAACTGACAATTGCACGGTCGTGTGACGTGGCTCCCAAACAAAATTGTCGTCCTTTTTTCCCCACAAATAGAGCATCACATCTGCGGTTTTTATTTTTTGCACTATAAACAAAAAAATGGCGACAATTTTGAAAAAAAACGCATTATTTTTTACTTTTTGCTATAATAAATATCCCCAAAAAATATATAAAAAAAATGTTTTTCCCTCAGTTTAGGCTGATACGTATTCTTCTACATATCTTTGGTAAAAAAAATCGCAATAAGTGTATATTGATTGGTTTGCGCAAAAGTTATAGCGTCTACAAAATAGGGGATAGTTTTATGGCATTTTTATTAACTTTATTTTTTTACTAGTAATGGCAGCGATCGGCGATTTTTATCATGACTGCGACATTATGGCGGAAACATTGGACACTTTTGGAGCTATTTTGGGACTATTTATGCATCGATCAGTGCGATTAAAAATGCATTGATTACTGTGTAAATGTGGCTGGCAGTGAAGGGGTTTACATTAGGTGGCGCTGTAGGGGTTAAGTGTGTCCTAGGGAGTGATTCTAACTGTGGGGGGGAGGGGCTATGTGTGACACGACACTGATCATCGCTTCCGATTACAGGGAGCGGTGATCAGTGTCCTGTTACTAGGCAGAACGGGGAAATGCTTGTTTGCATCAGCATTTCCCCGTTCTTCCTCTCCGTGAGACGATCAGGGGTATCCCCGCGGACATCGAGTCCGCAGGACCTGCGATCACACTCACGGAGCGCGATGGCACGGCTGCAAATTAAAAGGGACATACCTGTACGCACGTTTGCCTGTTTGTGCCATTGTGTCGACGTAAATGTACATGCGCGGCAGTCGGCAAGCCGTTAAAAAACAGAACAGACCTATGACCTCTTTCGATTGGCCAGAACACTGCAGGAAAACAGGCATGTATAATGGCATTTAAATTTAAAAGTGGAAGGGGAAATGCCAGGGAAGGAGGGGGCAGGGATAATGGAAGGTGGGGAAAATGGTGGAAAAAAAAAATTTAATTTTGTATTAAATTAAATTTGTTCTACATCATTCCATTCATCTTTTTTATTTTTACTTTTATTTTTTTTAATTGTCAGCTGCAGTCTTTTTGACTGCGACGCTGTTGTCCCATCCCCCCCCCACCCCGTTTTTGTTTTTGTTTTTGTTTTTGTTTTTGTTTTTTTGTTTTTTTTTGCATTTCTGTCAGTGTCAGTCCTCAATTTTAAATTGCACCAAACACCACTTTTCATTCAAAGTACATCCAACATGGAGAGGCAGAGGTTTCCATGCCACTGTAAGGGGGCCAGCAACGTCTGTACCCACAGGCAAAGGTGGACGTGGTCCATCCTTGGGCAGGGCACTTTTGTCTATGTTTAGTAATGTTTCCTGTGCTATCCAGCCACAGCATGTCAATGAGGTGGTGGACTGACTTGCTAAACCATCCTCATTCTCTGACCCAAACTGACACTAGTGTGCAGTCCACCGCAGCTATCAGAGCGGCTTATTTTGCCTCCTTGTCTACAGCTACTCCTGCCATAGCCCCAGCATCATGCATGGCGTAGTCAACTGAAATTTTAGAACACAGCATCAGCCATTTGCTTCTTGAGGATGCACAGACATCACTTGATTCTGATGTTGGTTCTGAGGTAGAGGAAGAGAGTACCATAAGCCTGCAGAGGGGAGAACACTAATAAACAATAAATTGTCAGTCATGTTCCCCCAGCTGCAACATATTGCCAAGTTGGCTCCAGTGATGATGTGGATGGAGGGGGTGATAATGATAAGGTCTTGGGTGCCGGATGGAGCACAGGAGAAAAGTGAGGAGGATAAACAACCCCAACGAGGCAGGATGTCCTCTAGAAGCAGCCATCATGGAAGAGTAAAGAGCAGCCACCCTATTCCATCAGATTGTGGAGCTGTTATCTCTGCCCCAGTTACCCCAGCTCAGCTGTGGAGGCGTTTTTTTAGCACATGTGCAGCCGATCGCACTGTTGCAATTTGCAATCTCTACTGCAAGCAGATCAAGCATGGCAAAAACACCAGGCATTTGGGTACCAAATGCGTGACAAGGCATTTAACCTTCCACCACTCAGCCCGTTGGCAAGAGCACCTGAAAGTCACACACAAGGGACACAATTTTTATTCTCACTCCTCATCTTTCATGTCTACACCCGCTATATCTTATGATTTCTCAGCAGCCTCGGAGCTGGCTGCTCCTTCTATTGGCCAGTAGAAGAAGCAGCCAGCTCCAAGCATGTAGCCTTCACCACTGCAGCCCTGATTGACAAGATTCCAGCCCTGCCTTGGTCCAATCAGACGCCGGTGACATCACTTTCTGTTTCACGGTCCATGCTGCTCACTGTGGAGCTTCCTGGTTCCTTGCTCCTGGAGAAACACTGTGATTCATTCCAACCAGCTGCCCAATCCTTTCCAACTATCTAGAACAGCGGTGGGACCCACAGAGCCATGTGGAATGCCAGGACTGCACTTTACTTTGATGAGCATGCATCTTCTATCATCTTGTAAGTGTTTTTAATCTTATCCTATTAAAGTCATCATTTTAATACTACACTCAGGTTGGCGCCCCACCCTCCGTTTTTTCCTTACACGTCTTGCAGAGTTCTGGACACACTACAGCCACAGACTATATATTTAAGGATTACTCCATTTGGAGCGCCAGATAAACACTGACTATACTGCACGTGCAGCAGAGGACCGTCAACGAGTACCTGTGTGAGTATGTCACAAGGGACAGGCTTAGGGCAGCTCGGCTTTATTTCATCACGCCAATGGCTGCTGATAAAGGATGCATGCGCTGTACTGTCACCATTTGAGGAAGCGACAAGGATGGTGAGCCATGACCTTGCATGCATCGGAGACACAATCCCCCTTGTGCTTCTGCTGGAGCATACTCTGCATGGCATTATGGACCGGGCACTCGAGGCAGAGCAGCGGAAGGAAGGGGAGGACTTCCTTTCCTCTCATGGCCTGCTTTATGCAGACACCATTCTTGCATTGCCACAGAACACATGAGGGGAGGGAGGAGGAGGAGGAGGAGGAGGAGGAGGATTCTGGCAGTTTTGGAGGCATAGAAGCAAAGGAAGACATATGTCAAACCTTAAGATATTGGTTTTCAGTCCCAAGAAACCTTGGGAGTAGTACGTGGCTGAGAGGAGGCAGTTCCAGATACTGTAATTCTCAGCGACCCCGAGGACTCTGCTTCTCATGCCTCCGCAAACTTGCAGTGCATGGGGGCTCCCTTATTCTTCAAAGCCTGCAAAAGGACCTGAGAACTTGTGGCATCAAGGATAAGGATCATTACTGGTTGGCAACCCTTGTTGACCATTGTTACAAGGGAAAAGTCTCAAGACTCATCCTGTCCTCAGAGAGGGAACAGAGGATGAAATATCTTGAGGACACATTAAAGAGGAGTTTATGTAGCGCCTTTCTAAATGTAGGTTACAATCTCATGAAAAAGCTACTTTTGAGGCTTCTGTTGGTCGAAGGAGGAGCGGTGGAGAAGCGGGGCCGCCTCGGCGATGCATGTAAAAAAAAAAAAAATTGTCCTCTGCCCAGGGCTGTTGGCTTCAAGATCCCATCGGCAGAATCTGCTTCATATGATGGAAGATTATCTAAGGGCGAAAACAGACATGGAGATCTTTCCAGTAGACTATCCACTGGGTTTCTGGGTAATGAGAATAGACTACTGGCCAGAATTTGCCCAGTATGCAATTGAGCTGCTGGGCTACCCTGCATCCAGCGTGCTTGCCGAACGGCATTCAGTGCTGCCGGAGGTTTTGTGACAGATAAAAGTGCGTCTGTCCACAGATTCCGTTGACCAGCTGACATTTGCTAAAATGAATCGGTCCTAGATTAGCAGCAGCAATCAAATCCCTGATGCAGATGTCGCTGATTAAGTGTTATTGGGATCTCGTGCCTCTGCAAGACTAGGCTGCTTAGCTTTGTGGGTGTTGATTTTATCTTGAAGTAATTTTTTGATATAGGTTTCATGGACACAATTTAACACACAAGGACCAATTTTTCTGCACCTGTTTGACCGGGACATCAAATTTTTAATTTTTTTACAGCAAGGCCAATTCTTGCTCTTATCAAGAGTACCTCTATAGGGTTACGGTGTAAAGTCAACACCAACACCCAAAGCCCAATTTTTTCACACCTGTTACTTCTATCTAAAGTCTGCAAAAGAGACACCAGACTTTATCTAAAAAAATATTGTTAACCTTGGCCTGAGTGTACTATAATTTGGCTTCTTCACATAAGGCTTGCTCGCTGTGGTGCAAAACTTCATTTCCATCCAAAGTCTGCCAAAGAGACACCAAAAATGTTCTGAGTGCACTAAATTGTGGCCTCATCATACAGACTGGCTCCCCAAGCCGTTGTTTACAAGATAACGAGAGCTTGCATGGAAAATCAATTTTTAAATGTCGATTTTTTTTTCTTTTGTAAACATCAGTTTCGCTGCAGCAGATTCTATACACGGTACAGATGTGCCACTTTACAGGCAGACTAGGGGGATCCCCCAGGCACTATATATAAAGGAATTTAGCATTTTTATTTTACTTTAAGCATCATTCAAATCACTGCTCACTGCTGGAGCATGGATGGATGAACCATGGCTGGGCACAGATCAGCGATGTGGGAACTTCAGATACAGCCCTGCTGCACTCAGCTCTCCCCCTCTCCTCACCATGCTGTAGCAGTCATTCGGCTATGGCCCAACCGGCAAGTGGTTAAAGTGGTTTTTAATCCGCTATACTTTGATCATGCCATCCCCTCTGTTATACCGTGAGGTCCATAAATATTGCGACATCGACAATTATAATCTCTTTGGCTCTATACACCACAACAATGGATTTGAAATGAAACAAACAAGATATGCTTTAACTGCAGACTTTCAGCTTTAATTTGAGGGTATTTACATCCAAATCAGGTAAACAGTGTAGGAATGACAACAGTTTTTGTATATGTGCCTCACACTTTTTAAGGGACCAAAAGTAATGGGACAGATTAACAATCATCCATCAAACTTTCACTTTTTAATACTTGGTTGCAAATCCTTTGCAGTCAATTACAGCCCGAAGTCTGGAACGCATAGACATCACCAGACGCTGGGTTTCATCCCTGGTGATGCTCTGCCAGGCCTCTACTGCAACTGTCTTCAGTTCCTGCTTGTTCTTGGGGCATTTTTCCTTCAGTTTTGTGTTCAGCAAGTGAAATGCATGCTCAATCTGATTCAGGTCAGGTGATTGACTTGGCCATTGCATAACATTCCACTTCTTTCCCTTAAGCTCTTTGGTTGCTTTCGCAGTATGCTTCGGGTCATTGTCCATCTGCACTGTGAAGCGCCGTCCAATGAGTTCTGAAGCATTTTGCTGAATATGAGCAGATAATATTGCCCGAAACACTTCAGAATTCATCCTGCTGCTTTTGTCAGCAGTCACATCATCAATACAAGAAAACCAGTTCCATTGGCAGCCATACATGCCCACGCCATGACACTACCACCACCATGCTTCACTGATGAGGTGGTATGCTTTGGATGATGAGCAGTTCCTTTCCTTCTCCATACTTTTCTCTTCCCATCACTCTGGCACAAGTTGATCTGGGTCTCATCTGTCCATAGGATGTTGTTCTAAAAAAGCCTTCACAGTTCTGGATATTTGGCAAACTCTAATCTGGCCTTCCTGTTTTTGAGGCTCACCAATGGTTTACATCTTGTGTTGAACCCTCTGTATTCACTCTGGTGAAGTCTTCTCTTGATTGTTGACTTTGACACACATACACCTACCTTCTGGAGAGTGTTCTTGATCTGGCCAACTGTTGTGAAGGGTGTTTTCTTCACCAGGAAAAGCTTCGGTCATCCACCACCGTTGTTTTCCGTGGTCTTCCCGGTCTTTTGGTGTTGCTAAGCTCACCGGTGCGTTTTCTTTAAGGATGTTCCAAACAGTTGATTTGGCTACACCTAATGTTTTTGCTATCTCTCTGATGGGTTTGTTTGTTTTTTTTTTTTTTTTAGCCTAATGATGGCTTGCTTCACTGATAGTGACAGCTCTTTGGATCTCATATTGAGAGCTGACAGCAACAGATTCAAAATCCAAATAGCACACTTGAAATGAACCCTGGACCTTTTATCTGCTCCTTATAAATGGGATAATGAGGGAATAACACACACCTGGCCATGGAACAGATGAGCAGCCAATTGTCCCATTACTTTTGATCTCTTAAAAAGTGGGAGGCACATATAAAAACTGTAATTCCTACACCGTTCACCTAATTTGGATGTAAATACCCTCCCATTTAAAGCTGAAAGACTGCAGTTAAAGCACATCTCATATGTATATGTATATATATATATATTTATATTTTGGGGGGACAGAAAGTATTCAGACCCCCTTAAATTTTTCACTTTGTTATATTGCAGCCATTTGCTATAATCATTTAAGTTCCTTTTTTTTCCCCTCAATGTACACACAGAATTGTTGACATTTTTGCAGATTTTGTTAATGGAGAAACTGAAATATCACATGGTCTGCAAAAATGTCAACAATTCTGTGTTTTTCTGTCAATATGGAGTGCTGTTTTACACCTTCATTTGAGTCCAGCTGTGTTTGATTATACTGATTGGACTTGATTAGGAAAGCCACACACCTGTCTGTATAAGACCTTACAGCTCACAGTGCATGTCAGAGCAAATGAGAATCATGAGGTAAAAGGAACTGCCTGAAGAGCTCAGAGACAGAATTGTGGCAAGGCAAAAGATCTGGCCAAGGTTACGAAAACATATCTGCTGCACTTAAGGTTCCTAAGAGCACAGTGGCCTCCATAATCCTTAAATGGAAGACGTTTGGGGTGACCAGAACCCTTCCTAGAGCTGGCCGTCCGGCCAAACTGAGCTATCTGGGGAGAAGAGCCTTGGTGAGAGCGGTAAAGAAGAACCCAAAGATCACTGTGGCTGAGCTCCAGAGATGCAGTCGAGAGATGGGAGAAAGTTGTAGAAAGTCAACCATCACTGCAGCCCTCCACCAGTCTGGGCTTTATGGCAGAGTGGCCTGACGGAAGCCTCTCCTCAGTGCAAGACACATGAAAGCCCGCATGGAGTTTGCTAACAAAAACACCTGAAGGACTCCAAGATGGTGAGAAATAAGATTCTCTGGTCTGATGAGACCAAGATAGAACTTTTTGACCTTTAATTCTAAGCAATATGTGTGGAGAAAACCAGGCACTGCTCATCACCTGTCACAGTCTCAACAGTGAAGCATGGTGGTGGCAGCATCATGCTGTGGGGGTGTTTTTCAGCTGCAGGGACAGGACGACTGGTTGCAATCGAGGGAAAGATGAATGCGGCCAAGTAGAAGGATATCCTTCACGAAAACCTTCTCCAGAGTGCTTAGGACCTCAGACTGGGCCGAAGGTTTATCTTCCAACAAGACAATGACCCTAAGCACACAGCTAAAATAACGAAGGAGTGGCTTCACAACAACTCCGTGACTGTTCTTGAATGGCCCAGCCAGAGCCCTGACTTAAACCCAATTGAGCATCTCTGGAGAGACCTAAAAATGGCTGTCCACCAACATTTACCATCCAGCCTGACAGAACTGGAGAGGATCTGCAAGGAGGAATGGCAGGGGATCCCCAAATCCAGGTGTGAAAAACTTGTTGCATCTTTCCCAAAAAGACTCATGGCTGTATTAGATCAAAAGGGTGCTTCTACTAAATACTGAGCAAAGGGTCTGAGTACTTAGGACCATGTGGTATTTCAGTTTTTCTTTTTTAATAAATCTGCAAAAATGTCAACAAATCTGTGTTTTTCTGTCAATATGGGGTGCTGTGTGTACATTAATGAGGAAAAAAAATGAACTTAAATGATTTTAGCAAATGGCTGCAATATAACAAAGAGTGAAAAATGTAAGGGGGTCTGACTACTTTCCGTCCCCTGTATGTATATGTGTGTGTGTAATATAAATAAATAAATATATATATATATATATATATATATATATATATATATATATATATATATATATATATATATATATATATATATATATATATATATATATATATATATATATATATATTAATATTACTCTCTCCTCTGCACATAGCATTATATAACAGAGGGGATGGCATGATCGTAGTATAGATATAATTGCACCAGGAGGGGAGAATCGTGGAGTGGACGGAGCTGGCAGGGAGGGGGGAGGAAGACACAGAGCAGGGCTGCGAATGACTGAGGCATGTAAACTGACCACGGTGTCAGGACTCAGCAGCCATGAAAAACTGTGGTCAATTTACAGGGGGAAGGGTATAGCCAGGCAGCATCAGCCAGGTATTTCAGATGTTACAGGGGACCAGATTACACAGCACAAGCACATGCTTTTAAGGGAACACAATCAATTTTTTTTTTTTTTTTTTTAATGGTAACAAGCGTTTTAGAAATCTCCACGACGCTTTACATTTTTTTTTTTTTTTTTTTTACATGTTACCTATTTAGAGTTACAGTGGAGGTCTAGCACTAGAATTATTGCTCTAGCTCTAACATTCACGGCGATATCTCACATGTGTGGTGCCAACACAGTTTAGTAATGCAGGTGCAATTTGCATATGCGTTCGCTTCTGCATGTAAGCACGGGGGGGGGGGGTCATATCTCTCCTCTACCTTTTTGAAAGCAAAAGGTCAAAAAGAATTTTTTTTTTTTTTTTTTAAGCAAAAAAATGATCAAAAATTTTCACCCTAGGCCAGAAATGATGTCACAACAATCCTTCGGTCCAAAAAGATCATAGAGGTGTACAGAGACGATATGATCTCTGCTCACCTCCTATGGCTAGCTGTGTGGCGATCCAGTAGCTAATTAGTTGCTTTCAGCCATAATCCCAGTAGACCACTTGCAAGATGCAATGTTGGTATGTATTTATTATATGTATTGCGGGCAGCAAATGGTTGGCACACTTCCACTTGCCACAATGCAGTGAAAACAACAAGCATTCTGTTTGCACCAAGGAATGCATTAAAGGCACTCCGTAATTCTGTATGGTCTGAATTTGGGCAGCTCACCCCAGAGCATTGTATAGTGCAACACATTGCAGCGCACCAAAACACAACACATACAGAGCGTTGCCTTGCTAAAAAAAAAAAAAAAAAAAAAAAAAAAAAAAAAAAACCTATTCTGCTTACTGTTACAGCTCTAAAGTTTTGGTTGTTCTGTTCGACTAAACAACTCCGCCATAGCATATAATCTCTATTAGCAAATATGGTGCAGTGCATTGTTGGCTGATGCAATACTTTTCACCATAAATCCACACAGTAAGGATATGTGAGCACAGACATTAACACGCCTTCCCCTTGTGTCTCTCCCCTGAGCTACTAGCAGAAGAGAGAGGAAGGAAGGCAGAACATGTAAAACGATTGCTTTATTTCAGAAATAAGTTGATAGCATTTTTTTTTTTTTTTTCTTTTTAAGCCTGGTGTCAGATTTCCCACTCGGTATAGCTGAATGTCGAGCACCTGAACTAGGTTTTGAAGAGCTGCTCAAAGAGCGATGTCAGTTAATACAGAAGCAGGAGGAGTTTCAGGTAAAAAGATTCTATTTTCTCTCTGTTGAAATAGTTTGATCACCATGTCTGTGAACCAGAAGGTTACCATTTTTAAATAAAGTACTCTAAAGCTACAATTAAATACATCTCTAGTCAAATAGCATGGGCAAATAAATAGATGTGTCCAGTCATTGTGCAAGTCGTCTCAGCACCAGAACCCACTATGAATGTTGCTCTGCGGTAACAGCTATTCACACTTAGTTCTTCGCTGCACTCTCTTAGACCTGGTTCACACATATGTGAATTGGAGGCGGATTTCCCCGCCTCCAATTCACATGACAGGCTAGTGTGACTGGCTTTCAATGAAACCACTTCACACATGTCCGGGGCGGCTGCGATCCGGATTGAAAAAGGGTCCAGTGCTACTTTGAGTCCAGTTCATGTGCGAATTCAGGCTAAAATTCAGACCTAAATTACACCTGAACCAGTGTACAGGAATGCACCGGACCCCAGGCACGAACCTGCGGCCGCACATATGTGAACCCAGCCTTAGTCCTCATACACATGAGGGCATTTGCCAATACAGCATACAAACAAGCAAATTTTGGCACCCAGGAGGTGCATACAGCCCACTACCAGCAGCTTGTCAAATTCAATGACCGACTGAAATACACTGCAACTGTATGCACATCAGGGACCTGTGATGAGGTCAGTGGCTGTTGAGGAACTGGCTAGTATCACAGCCAGGTACACACAGGTTACATATTCACAAGTCACGTATTCTCATTATGTAGGCGATTGCAGTTCTACTCATTTAACAAAAATATTTACAAACGCTGTCCCTTTTAAGATGTGATGCTTGGGGGTTCTGAGTAATTTTTTTTAGCCAAAAGAATGATGGTTTTTACATGTGAGAAGTGTCAGACTTGGCCTGGGTGGTAAGTGGTTAAAGCGGAGTTCCGCCTAATTTTTTTATTTTTATTTTTTTAAAGTCAGCAGCTACAAATACTGCAGCTGCTAACTTTTAAAAAAAAGGACACTTACTTGTCCAGGGCGCCCTCAATTTCGGCACACTAAGCCGACCCGTCCCTCAGCTCTTGGGTGGAGGTGCCGCCATCTTCGGTAAGGGAATCAGGAAGTGAAGCCTTCTGGCTTCACTTCCTGGTTCCCTACTGTGCATGCGTGACTTGCGCTGCGCGATCCCACTGGTCCATCCTGTCTTCTGGGACCTGTGTGTCTCCCAGAAGACAGCGGGGGGGACAGAGAAGGCGCCGGAAGTGGCGTAGAGTGCCCACGAGTGGCTCGGCTCTCTATGCCTGGAACTGGGAGCAAAATACCTGTATTAAACAGGTATTTGCTCCCCCCTCCCCCCCTGAAAGGTGCCAAATGTGACACCGGGGGGGGGGGGAGATTTCGGAAAGCGGAAATTCCATTTTTTTGGGGGGAAACTTCGCTTTAATTACCATAAGGAAGTAATATACAAATAATTATTATATATTGTTTTTAAGGTAATTTACTATATTTTCAAAAACTGTACTTAAGCAGGTGGCCTAACGGACAAATTACTTAAAGCAGGATTCTGGCCGTCAAAAAAAAAAAAAAAAATTAAGTCAGCAGCTACAAACACTGGAGCTGCTGAGTTTAAATAAATACCTGTCCTGGGTGCCCGCGATGACCCGTCCCTCAGCTCTCGGGTCCTGACACTGCCATCCTAACTAAGGGAAACAGGCAGTGGAGCCATACGGCTTCACTGCCCGTTTCCTACTGCGCGTGCGCGCAGCACTTTGTGAATGGGACGCGATGTGTTGTGGGACACATTCCCCAGAAGACAACACGGGGAGGAGAAGAGACAACATCACTGCGGCGTAGGAAGAGGTAGATTAGGAAGACTGCCTAGCAACAGCCATTTCACGTAAGTTGCTTTTTTTTTAGTATTTTTTCAGGGTGGACCTCCACTTTAAGTTTGAAGTTATAACTTCAAACCAGTGATTTCACAGTAAACAGATGAATAATACATTATTATGTTATAACCTATAGCATGATATTATTATATTTAACTTGATTAAAAAAGTACCTTTTCAGCAGCAACAGATTCTCCCTCTTAACTGTGTGAGAAAAACATGGGATTATGGGTAAACCTTATACCCATAAACCCATGTTTTTTCCTTGTACTTAAGAGGGCTGGGCTGGAAGGGAGCATGTGTCTTTTAGACACATGCCCCCTTCTGAGACACTGCAGTGAGAGGAGAGCCTCCACTACAGCATTTTTAATGGACAGCTTGGACCAATGGTGCTTTACCATTAAACCAAGGCTCTAAGCTGTCCATTGAGCTCAGTGCCTCTGACAAGAAAACAGAGGCACTGTGAGCTCATCCTCGTCTGCTGCAAACAGCGTGTGCCAGCTTGAATTTAAACTGGCTGTGCTGTATATAGCTTCTAACAGGCTGTGCAAGAAGCCCCGTATCTCCGAAACCATAGGAGCCCCAAATTTTGACCAGTGGTGGTGTAGGACTTCGGCTACCTACCCCCCAAATTTGGGGTCTCTGTGATCCCAGGTCGCCGAGCTACGACCCTCGAAGCTCGATCCTTCTTATGTTCACGGCAGGTGATGCTCTGCCTCCGCTGCCTCCCCTGATGCACATCTGAGTGGTACTCTCATATAGAGACGTAGAGTATCTCACAAAAGTGAGTACACCCCTCAAATTTTTGTAAATATTTTATTATATCTTTTCATGTAACAACACTGAAGAAATTGCACTTTGTACAGTGTACAGCTTGTATAACAGTGTAAATTTGCTGTCCCTTCAAAATAACTCAACACACAGCCATTAATGACTAAACTGCTGGCAACAAAAGTGCGTACACCCCCTAAGTGGAAATGTCCAAATTGGGCCTAATTAGCCATTTTCCCTGCCCAGTATCATGTGACTCGTTAGTGTTACAAGGTCTCAGGTGTGATTGGGGAGCAGGTGTGTTAAATTCGGTGTGACCATACAGTGGTTTAACCGGACATGTTCCACTCAGAACAGGCCTCGTCATGGTCGACCAAAGAAGTCATATCCAGAGGTTGTCATTGGGAAATAGACGTATAAGTGCTGCCAGCATTGCTGCAGAGGTTGCAGGGGTGGGGGATCAGCATGTCAATGCTCAGACCATATGCCGCACACTGCATCAAATTGGTCTGCATGGCTGTCGTCCCAGAAGGAAGCCTCTTCTAAAGTTGATGCACAAGAGAGCCCGCAAACCGTTTGCTGAAGACAAGCAGACTAAGAACATGGATTACTGGACCATGTCCTGTGATCCGATGAGGCCAAGATAAACTTATTTGGTTCAGATGGTGTCAAGCGTGTGTGGCGGCAACCAAGTGAGGAGTACAAAGACAAGTGTGTCTTGCCTACAGTCAAGCATGGTGGTGGGAGGGTCATAGTCTGGGGCTGCATGAATGCTGCCGACACTGGGGAGCTACAGTTCATTGAGAGAACATGAATACCAACATGCACTGTGACATACTGAAGCTGAGCAAGATCCACTCCCTTTGGAGACTGGGCCGCATGGCAGTATTCCAACATAACAACCCAAAACACACCTCCAAGACGACCACTGCCTTGCTAAAGAAGCTGAGGGTAAAGGTGATGGACAAGCTAAGCATGTCTCCAGACCTAAACCCTATTGAGCATCTGTGGGGCATCCTCAAACGGAAGGTGGAGGAGCGCAAGATCTCTAACATCAGCCAGCAACGTGATGTCGTGTACATGAAGCCTTAGAAATGGTCGGATTTATTGGAGGGAATGACTGAAAATGTTAACATTGCTGACCTTGTCTAGGCCATTTATGGCCAAAAGTATTTTTTTTTCCCCGCACCGTATTTGTATAGATGGCTGTCTATGAAACAGGTCTTTTTGAATTACATTTAAGATCATTTGCTTGGTTACTTTTCAGATTGAACTGAAGATATGCATAATTTGGAGGAATTAAAGATGTCTGAGTTCCAGGCAGCTTTAAATTGCATATAGTGAGCCATTTTGCCTCGCTGCCATATATGAAAGGTTTGGACAGGCAAAATCCAACCGAGTTCTTAGATTGTGACTGAGTTTCATTAAATGTTTAGATGAGGCTGAAACGGCGTGATAGTTACGATAATTAGCATCTTTAGTAAAAAGTTATTTGGAGGTTTTTGTCCTCCTCATATCTTGAATTAGGCCTTCTAGAGATGTTCAGTGTGACAACATCCTTATTGTATGGGTAATTTAAAACTGGGAAATTATATCCTTTCTTGGTATGGTTTTAGCAACTGCTCATTTACTTGTTACATTTTGATTTGTTTTTTTTCTTAAGGTTGGTTATTTGCATAAACCTAGATAATTTTTTTTCTCATGCACTATGCAATTAAATCCAGACGGTTAATTAGCAGCCTTACTAATGTGAAAACGAGTAGTTTCTTTCTCTTGCCTATTTCAATTGTCTGTTCATGGCATGTTAATGCAACTATCATGTTGTACCTAGGAACTTTTTTATATTTAAAAATTATAAACTCCATCTACAACCCATACTTTGTGGTGGACTGAAGGATGTTTGAGAGGTAGCTGTATATATTACATGGAGCAAAGAGTACAGGCAGTTTATTGCTGGGTGAGCTTTGTTACACATGTATAAAAATATGGTACTCTGCACACTAAGCAAACACCACTGGCTCTAGCCTCATCCCAGGGAACAGCAGTAGTCTACTGAGCAAATACAGGCTGACTTATTAGAGAATTTTATGTTTAGAGACAAAAGGACTTTTTGATTGTACAGTATACGACTCGGGCATCTTTAGTGTGCTGAGACTCCTAGGCCATGTGTTTTTATGGAGCTTGAGCCTAGTCTCAGCACTTGTGTAAATAAGGCCTAAATCCTTATGATGGGTTCAATGCAGATCCCTTCAGGTGATTGGACATTGATATAAAAAGGCTGCAGGGACATCCCCTTATATAACTCCTCCCATTCCCAGATAGAATCTGTTTTTTGCTAGGGTCTTTAGGTGATGGACCCCTTCTGTCTACATACAGAAGCTTAGCTTCTTACATTGAATTCTTTTATGTAGCTTCCAGCTTGGTGGTCTCCAAAACAGAGCCTTAAGAGGCTGTACCCAGACCCAGCATGGTGGAAGATGCGGGGCTGGCCTGTAATGTTGCTATGCCCTGGATCCTGCTAAGGATGCTTCCCTTTGGCATACAGTGCAGTATATGGATTTAGGGTGCTTTTCCAGGTCTAGAGCCTTGGTCTGCCTGGTGCAGAGCCCAATCTCTGAGCATCCCTATGGGGTTAGGCCCACCGTACAGGGAGAAACCAGGATGGGGTTAAATCCCTCTTATACCTGCTACTGAATTTGGTGAGTACAGGGCTGAAGCCCTTTAAAAGTTTACCCAGGGTGTTCATTTTATTCCTCCTTTGGGTTGTGGAAAGACTTGGAGACTTCTGCCCACAATTATGGTGGCTTTTTTTTTTGTGTTTGTTTACAAACTTTTACTAAAAATAAGCAGTATACAAAAAAGTGGCGTCTAAGACACCCAAAGTGCAATATTACATAAAACAATTATTCTATAACAAAGAAGCCATTGGTAGAATGTTTACATCTTCTATTAAAAAAAAAGATTGGTTTATAAGTTGGTTCTGGACATACATTGAGTGATTTACTAAAATTGGTGAGTGCAAAATCAGGTGCAGCTCTGCATAGTAACCAATCGGCTTCTAGGTTTTTTTTGGTCAAAGCTTAATTGAACAAGCTGAAGTTAGAAGCACTCTCTAGTTTTAGTAAATCAACCCCAAAGGGTGAAAGTAATCTGGTGCCAAATCCTTTGTCACAAAGGCAAAAAATGGAGGAATAAAAAAACATCAAATACGAGATTAAATTATGAAAATAACTGTCTACATTCATAGCAAGTATCTCACTGTTTGGCACCTGTTTTAAAATGTCATATTGAAGAGTGCATAATGCTGCCACTGTTGTACCATTCACTTTCTCCTTTTGTGGTGCTGTGCTTACAGGGCCTTAAAGAGGAAGTAAACCCCGATGGCCTGCAAATTAAAAGCATAATGGGCTAGTATGCCTTACTTGCCTTCAAACGAAGCCTGCGCTGTCCCCTGTGCAGGCCGCGTCCATCTTTGCCCTTCTTCCTTCTGGGGCTGCAGACTCTGGCTCTGTGACTGGCCGGAGCCGCGTGATGTCACTCCTGCACGGGAGACGGCAGTCATGGCACACGCTGGGGGAAGAAACGGCAAGGTGGTCCGTTTCTTCACGATTCATGCGCCGATGACGACATCAGCACACTACAAGGGAAATATCTCCTAAACGTTGCACGTTTAGGAGATATTTCTACTACCTACAGTGGGGCAAAAAAGTATTTAGTCAGCCACCAATTGTGCAAGTTCTCCCACTTAAAAAGATGAGAGGCCTGTAATTGTCATCATAGGTATACCTCAACTATGAGAGACAAAATGTGGAAACAAATCCAGACAATCACATTGTCTGATTTTTTTTTGAAAGAATTTATTTGCAAATTATGGTGGAAAATAAGTATTTGGTCACCTACAAACAAGCAAGATTTCTGGCTCACAGACCTGTATCTTCTTCTTTAAGAGGCTCATCTGTCCTCCACTAATTACCTGTATTAATGGTACCTGTTTGAACTTGTTATCAGTATAAAAGACACCTGTCCACAACCTCAAACAGTCACACTCAAAACTCCACTATGGTGAAGACCAAAGACCTGTTGAAGGACACCAGAAACAAATTGTAGACCTGCACGAGGCTGGGAAGACTGAATCTGCAATAGGCAAGCAGCTTGGTGTGATGAAATCAACTGTGGGAGCATTAATTAGAAAATGGAAGACATACAAGGCCACTGATAATCTCCCTCGATCTGGGGCTCCACGCAAGATCTCACCCCGTGGGGTCAAAATGATCACAAGAACGGTGAGCAAAAATCCCAGAACCACACAGGGGACCTAGTGAATGACTTGCAGAGAGCTGGGACCAATGTAACAAAGGTTACCATCAGTAACAGACTACGCTGCCAGGGACTCAGATCCTGCAGTGACAGACGTGTCCCCCTGCTTAAGCCAGTACATGTCCAGGCCCGTCTGAGATTTGCTAGAGAGCATTTGGATGATCCAGAAGAGGACTGGGAGAATGTCATATGGTCAGATGAAACCAAAATATAACTGTTTGGTAGAAACACAACTTGTCGTGTTTGGAGAAGAAAGAATGCTGAGCTGCAACCAAAGAACACCATAACTACTGTGAAGCATGGGGGTGGCAACATCATGCTTTGGGGCTGTTTCTCTGCAAAGGGAACAGGACGACTAATCCGTGTACATGAAAGAATGAATGGGGCCATGTATCATGAGATTTTGAGTGCAAACCTCCTCCCATCAGCAAGGACATTGAAGATGAAACATGGCTGGGTCTTTCAGCATGACAATGATCCCAAACACGCTGCCAGGGCAACTAAGTAGTGGCTTCGTAAGAAGCATTTTTAAGGTCCTGGAGTGGCCTAGCCAGTCTCCAGATCTCAACCCCATAGAAAACCTTTTTGGAGGGAGTTGAAAGTCCGTGTTGCCCAGCGACAGCCCCAAAACATCACTGCTCTAGAGGAGATCTGCATGGAGGAATGGGCCAACATACCAGCAAATGTGTGTGACAACCTTGTGAAGACTTACAGAAAATGTTTGACCTCTGTCATTTCCAACAAAGGATATATAACAAAGTATTGAGATAAACTTTTGATATTGACCAAATACTTATTTTCCACCATAATTTGCAAATAAATGCTTTCAAAAATCAGACAATGTGATTGTCTGGATTTGTTTCCACATTTTGTCTCTCATAGTTGAGGTATACCTATGATGACAATTACAGACCTCTCATCTTTTTAAGTGGGAGAACTTGCACAATTGGTGGCTGACTAAATACTTTTTTGCCCCACTGTATAGGTAAGCCTTATTGTAGGCTTACCTATAGATAAAAGTAAGACAAAAGGGTTTACAACCACTTTAAGTGCATTGTGTGCATGTACCACTTTGTTTTGAGGGAGGTTACTGTGCACATGCCCCCCTGCCTTTTCCTCTTCAGATTCAGGATGCCAGCTGAGCAACATCTCCTCCTAGTACTTGATCCTGATAGTGCATCTGTAATATTTTATGATCCTAGGTTACAGTGGCATCCTTCCCCTTACACCACTGCTGCAGAGATTATGAGTACCCCATTAGGAACATTTTATTCAAACATGCGGTGGACCATAAGTGAAAGATAAGGGATTCCAGCTCAGTCTTTAGCACTACTTGTTTCCTATTAAGGAAAGAGTGGCTTTTTTTTTTTTTTTTTTTTTCCTTATGCGTTTGAAGTGACCAATTCCTGTGGTAGACCCAGCAATATTCGACCCTTAAAGAAGACCCTCATAGAGGATAATTCCATGTTCAAAGATCTGGTAGATAAAAGGTTAGTGGCCTTCTTTTAGCCTAGGTTCACACTGATGCGATGTGGGAAACGTAGTGACTCCTGTGCATTCCCCACACTGCATTGCAGTGGCACGGCATCCATGCGATCTGCTGTGGGTTTCAATGTTAGATAAAAGACACCCTGAAGCAAAATGCAAAATACAGTGCAGGCCCTGCCATATACCCAGCAGTTGTCTGAAGCAGTATGCCAGGCCATTGCTGTCTGGACTAAGTTTGGCTTGAAATCCCAGGTCCATCCTTACAGATCTCCTTTCATATTCAACTGAAACTTTTACCTTCAGCCTTGGGCAACTGTGTGAATGGCTTTTATATTTGCCAAATTTCTAGGATGAGCCTTCTTTCTTCACAGCATGTGCAGGATCCTCTGGCTTAAATGTTCCTCAGCTGAGCTACCCTGTGAGAAACGCCTAGAGTGGTTACACTTCAGCGGTAAATGCCTGCTTTGGTCTCTTGGATAAGAATATCCCCTCCCCCAGAAGAAAAAGGCTTGTGCCTCCACCAGTAGGTGTACTACTTTTGAGGTTAGAAAAGATTCCTTATTTTTTATCTCAAATTTCCAATATTAAGTCTAAGACATAAATCAACTTTTGCAAGAAGACCTAGCCATCCAATCGAGCTAAGCATGGAACCAATGCCTTATTATGTCTGTTGGTCGCCTCAGCCTTTTGGTTTCAGAATAGTCGAAACATTGAAAAGTGATAGCAGAAAAGTGAGTTGTTCATGGAGTCTGCCCATCAGATGCCTGGGTTCAGACTGTGTTTTTTCC
The DNA here is from genome assembly GCF_042186555.1 of Aquarana catesbeiana. Classification (NCBI taxonomy): domain Eukaryota; kingdom Metazoa; phylum Chordata; class Amphibia; order Anura; family Ranidae; genus Aquarana; species Aquarana catesbeiana. The sequence continues at coordinate 156,981,095 of NC_133333.1, forward strand.
AGAGGACTACAAACTAGATTTTCACACTCTACCTCCTCCCTGCTTCAATTTCTCCATCTTAATCTCCTTCCTGCCATAGGAGAATGCTTTCTAGGTTTAAAAGATTAAAAACTGGGATCAGGGAAAATATTCCTGCAATCTTACCTCCTCCCATTTGCCCCATCAGGAATTCTGGATACCCCTTTGTTTCTTCCCACCTATGAAAAACCCATAGCTTTCTGGTTGTGGTGGGGTCAGGTAGGTTTATGGACTGCTAATATTTGCAAGAGCACTAGAACTTGCCTGCTGAGGAAGCCATCCATTATGCTCCAAGTAAAGAATTACATTTCCAGTTTAGTTCTGCACCGTACTGAATGCCCCACATACACCATTAGAAAACTGCTGCCAGAAGGACCCTGACTCCGTGGGTTTGGTTTCTACTCTATATGCTTCACACACTCTATGGGTCCCAGGAATCTTTCCTACATAGAAAAGTGCAAACCACTTGACCAAGCGAACAGGAATAACATTTGGTTGGCCACCTCTAAATGTTCCCAAAACATCTTTGCCCAAGAAAATGCTTACTGTATAGTTTCACGACAGTAAAGGACTCCTGACCACAGATATTAATTTGTTCCCAATGCGCCCTCAACTGGCTTTGAGGGCTGTAGTGTAGTGCAGCACTCTTTTGCAGATTTAGTGGTCCTTCATCAAGGCCTTCTGCTTCTGGATACACGTGTGTAACATGATTAGATTAGTCCTAGATGGCAATCTCACTCATAAACCGTGAAAAGCCCTATTACATAGGCCTATCCCAGTCTGTAATAGAAACAAGAGTAAGCTGGTGGGGTTTGTGTTCTTGCTAGCCCGGCAGATGTTAGCCAAAGCTTGGAGACAATCCGTTAACTTTGCTGTCCTTTACCCTTCTTCCTTTCCATTTCTCTGTCACTGTCTATTCTTTCCCCCTTTTGTAATCTTTACTGTCTTTAGTCAAATTCATTCACCCATTCCCTTTCTTACAGGCATTGTATTACCTTTTTCATTGAGGAATCCCCATAGGATTTGTACTTTCAAGCATAGTTGCATATGCTTTGCAGATGTGTTTCTAAATTGCCTCCATTTGTATCCTGGTACTGATGTCTGGTAATTTTTTACACCAGCCATTGTTTGGTTTACTTGTATACCCATGTCTTGTGGTACTGTACATTGTTTATTTTAAAAAAAATATTGGTAAAATTAAAAGGTTAAAAACTGGTGCAGTTCTGCCCATTCTGGATCTGAAAACTTTAAACATATTCCTATGGGTTCAGCAGTTTTACAAGGAAATTGCAAAGTTGCCATTTCCTCCCTCCTTTTAGCTTTCTTCTTTTTCTCAATAGACATCCGGGATACTTATCTGCACATTTCTGCCTCATTGATGCAGTTTTCATTTTGTGATGGGCAATCCGTATTACCGTTTTTTCACCCTTCCCTTGGGCCTGTCACGTCCCTCCCTGTTTTAACAAAGGTGCTTGCCCCAGTTTTGGCTCTGCTTTTGTCTCCGGGGATCAACATTGTGGGGTACCTGGACATTTTCCTGTTAAAGGATCAGTCCTCCCTGTCATCCAACATTCAACATGTGGTACAGGTTCACCAGAGCTTCAGTTAGACCCTCAACCTACAGAGGTCATCGCTGGATCCATTTCACAGATTGGAGTACCTGTGTCTTGCATTGGACACATTTGTCCGGAATGTTTCTGCCTTGGTACAAACTTCTGTCCCATTGTTCTCAGAAGTAGCCCTCAATTCGTATATGCGTGAGTGTCTTGGGTCACATGGTTGCTTTTTTTTTTTTTTTTGGGGTGGTGTCACAAACCTGGTTTCACTCCACACCATTAAACCTCAAAACTCTGGCCATGTAGTATAAACAGACTTAGTCCTATGACCACCTGATATGTCTGATCCCCAAGACCAGACTATCCTTGACAGGGTGGCTTTCCAGTCCGGCACTGGAAATAGGGAAACCATATCTTCTATAATCGTGGAGAGTTCTCATAATGGATGCTAGCCTGTCAGGCTAAAGAGCAGTCCTGAACATCTTAGTACAGGGGACTTGGTTGTCAGTTCGATCAACATTCTGGGATGGCTTGGTCGTGCCTTCAATGATGGAATCCTCTATTGTGAGGATTCTTGACAAGAACACATTTGGAAATGCTATGGCCTTCATCTGTCATCAAGGAGGCACCAGAATGAATGCTGCTCTAAGGGAAACCAACGTAATCCTTATTTGGGCAGAACGTCTCGTTATGGCGTTCCAGACTGGCAAACTTTGTCATCGGCGTCTGGATCTAGGTGACTGGACTTTTTATCTGGAGATCTTTAAAAGCATTTGCCACTGGTATGGAATACCTGATGTGGACCTTCTTGGTGTCCAGATTCAACAGCAACTGGATAAGTTTGTCACCAAATCTGGGTATCCTCAGGCCTTCGCAGTGGACACTGGTGAAACTGTTGGATGAGTTCAGTCTGATTTATGCATTTCCGTCCCTCCAGTTTCTTCCTCACATACTTCATAGGATTGAGAAGGGGGACATCCTGGTGATCCTCATTGCATTAAATTGGCCCAGGAATAAATGGAATTTCCATGTACTCAAGCTCCTGGCAGTCCGCCTGTCTGCTCTTCTGGATTGTCCAGTGTTCATCCTGCTTCTCGGTCACTGGCTTTTATTGGAGAGGCTGTTGAAGCCATGGTCCTAAATAGTCTGGGGGGCCTTGTGATCCCTGCCCTCTCGAAGGCTAGTAAATCACTTTCTTGTAAGTCTGCCATTGCACCTGGAGGGTCTACTTTGCTTGGTGCAAATAAGGGAACTTTTATCTATGTGGCATCTTCTGTGCTTCCTCCAGTTTGGTCTGGACCGAAAATTTACCTTAAGCACTACTAATTACAAAAAGAGGGGAGTTTGGACTTTAAATGAGAAACCTGCCTAAAATGAGGCTAGGAGTAGGACACCTCCTACATCGGGGATAGGAATCTCCATCCCTATTCATAATACAAGAGAAAGTGGGTGAGACTTTAAATGAGAGGCGTAGCTCACATTGGGTGGATCAAAATTGATAGTATATACTCCACGAAGGAAAAAAATAAGAGTATTGAAGTTACACTCCAAGTTATAATGATGTACAACAGATATGGCTAGATTGTGACATTCTGCATCAACCGTGTATACATAATAAACAAATGACACAAAATAATATATAGAAACGCATACTGGTGTAATAGGATTGCATCAACAGGCTCGACGCGTTTCGTGGTCTGAAATACACTTCCTGAGGAGCAGATGCATGTGTCTCTACAAAAAATATGCAACAACAATAAAATCTGGTATGTAAATTGAACAATGCAATATGTGTAAAAAACATAAGGGGGAAAATGGAGGCAAACACCAAGCAGGTGGAAAACCTACCCTAATATTTCTCATATTCAGTGCATCGGTCAGCATGTGGTCCTGTCGAATGAGGACAGCTGGAGATCGTCTAAAATGGGAGCTGAAGGAGTACTGTCCCTGGGCATAGATAAGTAGATTTGGAAAGGTATTGGGACTTTTCATATTGGGGGGTATGTGCGGATATGTATAGTGATCCAATTTGGAATCATGTTATTATTATTGTTGGATATTTTTTGTAGAGACGCATGCATCTACACCTGAGGAAGGGGGATTTCAGACCACAAAACGCATCGAGCCTGTTGATGCAATCCTATTACACCACTATGTGTTTATATTTTATAATTTTGTGTCCTTTGTTTTTTATGTATACAATGTTGATGCAGCAGGTCACAATCTAGCCATATCTGTTGTACATCATTTTAGCTTGGACTTTAACTCCAACCACTCATTTGGTCTACATATTGATGGGGGTTTTTTTTTTTGTTTTTTTTTATAAAATCCGCTCTCAACAATACTGTTACCTTTTGAGTATATACTGTAGATAGATTTTGGTTTAACCAATGTGAGCTCCGCCTCTCATTTACAGTACCACCCCCCCACCCCCGTCTCTTGTATTTAGCACTACTAAGGGATATGTCTCATCCTTGGCCGTTCTTTCAGAGACCTTCCCACTCTCATCGCCTTTTTTCAGGGAATTGCACAAAGCTCTCCCCCTATTCGCCCCCTCTATCCCCGTGGGATCTCAATCTCAGACTCTTAGCTTTTCAGAAGCTGCTCCTTAAACCTATCAGAGATATTCTTTTGTATGACCTTACCCGTAAGGTGGCCTTTCTTGTGACTATCACCTCTGCAAGGAGAATTAATGGCCTTATGCTGTAAGAAGCCTTTCTTAGTGTTGCAGAAAGACAGTGTGGTGCCTAAGGCCTCCTTTTTTTCCCAAAGGTGGTCTCTGCCTTCTGCCTTATTCTGGATCCTGTCCGTATTTCCTTCCTTATGTCTTGCTCTAAGGCATCCTTGGGAACACTTGTCTTCTTCTTCTCTGTTTAGAAATGGTGAACGTGGTGAGAGATCCTATGAGTCACAGGAGTGCACTTAGTTCTATACTCCTGTGACCCACATTCAGCGGGCTAAGGTTCACTGTCTGCTGACGCCACCATGTCATTCTAGCTTCTGAAGGGATCCCGACCGTTGGGTAGGGATGCACCCAGATGCCTGACCGACAGCTGGGTCAGCCTCTCAGCATGCTGCTGAGAGCCTGAGGTAGCTTATTCCACCCTCTCCACAGTGTAGTGCTCCAGTGAGCACTGGAGGGACAGAGCAGTCTTTGATCTTTCAGTTCTCGGCGTGGAGCTGGCGGGGGACAGCTGCGGCTGTGACATCCATCTCAGTGAGTATAAATTTTTTTTTTTTTTTTTTTTTTTATCATACATCACGGGACACAGTTGGGCTAATATTCATTAGCTACTGGGTTATATGCCATCTCTAGATGAATGGACACTGGTAGACAAAGTCTTAGACAGAAAGTGATCCCCTATATAACCCCTCCCATACAGGAAGTACTTCAGTTTACCAGTGTCTGCAAAGTGGATGGGCACGTTTGTTGAGCTCGCTGAGCTCCAGGTCCTTAGTCCCAAAAACGGCTTCTGGAATGAATCAAGGGATTGACTGGATCCATTTGACACAGGCTTATATGCTTAAATAAATGGTACCGGAGCCTCACAAAGATGCAAGGATCCTGAGAGGTTTTGCCTGTACTGCAACCTCTGGGTGCTGGACCCTGGGTAGTGGAATCCTGGACACCACAGAGCTAAGGCGTTCCTGCAGGGTGCTGGACAGATGGAAGGGAGTGAACCCTAAAACATGAAAAGGGTACCCAGTCCTTGAAGGTCCTCAAGTGACAGGAACCTGCCATGATGGGTGAAGATTGGGCACTTGGTTTCTAAGGCTGCCCTGCGCTTGGATGGGTAAGTTAAACTCCCCTATTTATTTTGGGGTGCCCCAGTGATTGTAACAATCAGTCAAGCTAGCTAGAGGCCGGACACCTATGTGCGGTGACCACAGGGGAGAGTTTTGGGCTAGCTCTGGGTGTTTGCAAAGGGTACCCCTTTTTTTTTTTTTTTTTTTCCCCCCTTGTCTGGCTGTTTTTTTACCTTTTTAAATGGATGGTCCACGCATGAGGTGCGCCATTGCGCATCTTGACTTGCATGGTGCATGTGCATTCGCCAAGGTGCTCAGGAGTTCGTTGTTGGCAGCCATAGCGCACATGGCTTCGCCACAGGCATTGTGTGCACACGGAGCTGCGCATGCACCATATCCTAATCTGGGTGCACGAAGATTTGCGTGATATGCGCCTACAGCCGCACCCATTGGCCGGGAGCGCGCACGTGGGTGCGCGGAACGTCCCAGCGCACAGCCAGCTTATTTTAAGCTGTGTATGCCAAACGTGGTGCTTCCAGAGGGCAGCTGTGAGACACAGAGCAGGCTCTGAACCAGGCATTTTCAGCGGGTTCATTTTTCCTTACCCGGGTCACGTGAGTCACCAGGTGTTGCTTGACAGGCTAAGCTGCTTAGCAGGACTGTTGCATAGGGGCTTGGTGAGCCCTATTTAGGGGTCTCCCTTCTGGGGTATGTAAATACTAAACCCAGATACTCCCTTTTTCTGGCTTGCAATGTCTTTAAAAAAAAGAGGAGCGGGGTTAACACTACAGGGAAAGGCGCGCCTATGTTGTCAATAGCGCCTGAAGAGCCTTGTCATCCCCTGAGAGTGTTGTATCCCCTGAGAGAATAGAGGCTTCCGGGCAATCTGTGCCACTGCGCCTGTCTGGTATTGTGCCTACGGTTAACACTGCTGCGTCACCCTTTATCACCAGTGATGAACTGTCCTCATCCCTAGCTGGGTAAGAGCACAGGATTGCTGGCATTATTCCCGCAGGATGGCAAGAAGCGTGACTGAGCCCCCTAGTTTGGAGCAGGAATAGGTTGAGGATGGGGAAGAGCTAAATGCCAAGGATTCTGTGGAGGGCCTGGCTGATGAGTCTGCTTCTGAGCAGAGCAATCTGGACCATAAGATGTCCAGTTGATGTCTACCTCTCAGTCACAGAGGCTTTTGATCCAGACTCTTACCGAGATGGTTCGTTTTGCCTTTAACTGCTTGCCGACCAGCTGCCGTCATTATATTGTGGCAGGTCGGCACGTTCCCACGAGCCGTCGTAGCTATAAGCGGGATAGCAGGTGGGGGTGCCGATACTCGTGGGCCATGAGCGATCGCGGGCATGAGAGGCAGAACAGGGACGTGTGTGTGTGCGTATAAACAAATCCCTGTTCTGTGAGTTCCTAATGGCTAGGAACCATGATCTGTCATCCCCTCTAGTCAGTCCCCTCCCCCTACAGTTAGAACACACAGTCAGGGAACACAGTTAACCCCTTGATTGCCACATTTATACAGCAATCGGTGCATTTTTTATAGCTGTATGATTGTCAGTCATCCCACAAATGTGTCAAAAGTGTCTGATGTGTCCGCCATAATGTCGCAGTCATGATAAAAATCGCAGATCGCCGCCATTACTAGTAAAAAATAAATAATAAAAATGCCATAACTCTATTCCCTATTTTGTACAACTTTTGCGGAAACCAATCAATATATGCTTATTGCAATTTTTATTACCAAAAATATGTAGAAGAATACATATCTGCCTAAACTGAGAAAAAAATTAGCTTTTTTTTTAAAAAAAAAAAAAATTGGGGATATTTATTATAGCAAAAAGCACAAAATATTATTTTTTTTTAATTTTTTTTTCAAAATTGTCGCTCCTTTTTTTTTGTTGCTTATAGCGGAAAAAATTAAAACCACAGAGATGATCAAATACCAGTGCCGTATCGCAAAAAATGCTCTGGTCAGCCAAATCTTCAGGGACTGAATTGTTTAAGTTGCCTCCTGCAGCGGTTTCTGAGCCCCCCTGGTCCTCTTTGGGGTCCCTGAGGCCTCTTCAGGCCGCACAGGCTTTCCCTTTGCACCCACTGCTGGAACAGGCGGTGTATACTGATTGGGAACATCCTGACAGGATTTTCGTTCCTCCTAATGCCGTGTACACATGAGTGGACTTCTCGTCCGCCTGAACTCCGAAGGACTTTTCCAACGGAGTTCCGACGAAACAGACTTGCCTACATGCGATCCTACCAAAGTCCAATCGTTTCGAACGTGATGACGTACGACCGGACTAGAATGAGGAAGTTCATAGCCAGTAGCCAATAGCTGCCCTTGTGTCGTTTTCGGTCCGTCGGACTAGCATACAGACAAATGTTTTTTTTATAGGACTCGAGTCCGTCGGAAAGATTTGAAACCTGTTCTATTTCTAAAGTCCGTCAGATTTTTCGACAGAAAAGGTCCGATGAAGATCCAATGAAGCCCACACACGATCGAATTGTCTGACAGATTCGTTCCGTCGGACCTTTGATGCCGAAAAGTCCGGCCGTGTGTACGCGGCATAAGAGGTTTTCCCTTTTATATCCCATGGAGGAAAAGTTTGTTAAGAAGTGGAGTATGCCAGCAATTGATGCGGCAGTCTCTTCCTTAAACAAGAACTTAACTTGTCCGGTAGATAACTTACAGGGCTTGAAGGACCCTGTTGACAAGAAACTGGAGTCACTTTTAAAGGCTTCCTTTTCTTTGACCAGTTCAGCCAGCTGTCGCAACAACTGGAATCTGCCAGTCCTTAACCACTTCAGCCCCGGAAGATTTTACCCCCTTCCTGACCAGAGCATTTTTTGCGATTCGGCTAAAAAAATCATAAGTGTATATTGATTGGTTTGCACAAAAGTTATAGCGTCTACAAAATAGGGGATAGATTTATGGCATTTTTATTATTAATTTTGTTTTATTAGTAATGGCGGTGATCTGTGACATTGCGGCGGACAGATCGGACACTTTTGACACCATTTTGGGACCATTGACATTTATACAGCGATCAGACCTAAAAATAGCCACTGATCACTGTGTAAATGTCAGCGGCAGGGAAGGGGTTAAACACTAGGGGGCGATCAAGGGGTTAAATGTGTTCCCTCAGCGTGTTATAACTGTAGGGGGGATGGGCTACCTAGGACATGACAGAGATCACTGCTCCCGATGACAGGGAGCAGTAGATCCCTGTCATGTCACTAGGCAGAACAGGGAAATGCCTTGTTTACATAGGAATTTCCCTGTTCTGCCTCTCCTTATCGCGGGCCACTGGCGGACAGGGAGTCTGCGGGACCCACGGCCACACTTCTGCGCCCGCTAGCCCGGGATTACGAAGGGGCCTACAGGTACGCCCTTTTGCACACCTGTGCCATTCTGCCGACGTGCGCCTGTCGGGAAGCAGTTAAAGGATCAGGTCAGACGGCCTGACAGGCCTAACCAAGAGGATGATCATGCTGAAAGCAGAGCAGATATATCTCGAGCGCTGTGTTTTGCTGTTGATGCCTTTAAAGCATTCAATACAGCAGGCTTCTCGTTTTGGCTCTCCTGTCTGTACACATGCGCAGACTTTTGTGGCTTAAGAACTGGTCAGCCTAGCTTCCTTGTAAGAAGTTATTAGTAGGGTTCACCTTTCATGGGGAACGTTTGGTGGTGATGATTTGGACAAATATATCCAAAAGATTTCCGGAGGGAAGAGTTTGATTCTTCCTGTGAAGAGAAAGACCAGGCGTCCCTCGTTTAAAACCTCAGGGACCACTTCCTCAGGTGTCCCAGCGCCAAGGCAGTTCCGCCGCCAACAGGGTGCTAGAGCCAGGGGCAAGCCGCAGGGCCAGAAGAAACCCTGGGTCCAAAACTCTTCTAAACCCAGCACCAAGCCCTCCATTTGAGGAGACGCCCACACTCTATCGAGTGGGGGGAAGGCTGCTGCACTTTGCAGACATTTGGAGAACAGTGGTTCAGGACGAGTGGGTCACCTTGACAGTATCCCGCGGTTACAAGCTAGAATTACGGGGGTTCCCTTCAAAGGTTTCTAAGATCCAGCATTCCCTCAGATCCTCCAAAGAGAAACTTTTTGTTTCAGGCACTAGATAATTTAGTGCATCAGGGAGTGATTATACAGGTTCCTGTATCCGAAAAGGGGTGCAGGGTTTTATTCAACCTGTTTACGGTTCAAAAACCAAATGGGCCCATTTTGGATCTAACATCCCTGAACCAGTATCTATTAATCCAGTCCTTTCAGATGGAGTCTGTCCGCTCAGTAGTAGCCTCGCTCCAGATGGGAGACTTTCTAGCTTCCATCGATTTAATAAGGATGCGTATTTACACGTATCTATCTTTCAACCTCATCAGAGGTTCCTGCGATTTGCAGTAAAGGAACGTCATTTTCAGTTTGTGGCTCTGCCCCTTGGGCTTGCTACAGCTCCCTGGGTGTTCACAAATGTCCTAGCAACAGTATTGGGTCTTTTAACTGCCCAGGGTATCTTGGTGCTCGGGTACCTTGAGGACCTCCTGCTCAGAGATCACTCACTACAGGCTATAGAACAGAGCATAACCTGAACTGTGCGATATTTAGAAAGCTTGGGCTGAGTCATAAATACCAAAAAGTCAGCCTTGAGACCAGCTCAAAGTCTGAAGTATTTAGGTCTGATCCTAGATATGATCCATGCAAGGGTAGTTTTGCCACCCCTAAGGATCAGGTGTGTCAGATAAGGGGCGCCAGACAACTCTCCATTCGGCTCTGTATGAGTCTTCCAGGAAGGATGGTGTCCTTCGAGGCAGTGCCCTATGCCCAGTTCCATTCCAGGCCTATACAACAAGACATCTTGTCGGCTTGTAACAGGAGAGGGCAAGCCCTGGATTATCCCATGTTCTTATCTCCTCGGGCGTGCTTAAGCCTAACCTGGTGGTTGCAGGATCAGACCCTAGAGGGGCTCACAGCTCTGGGAGATGGTCAAGAACAGAACAAAACCTGCCCACCAACATCCTGGAGTTGCGGGCAGTATGTCTGGCCCTATGGTCCTGGACAGTTGAGCTTCAGGACTGCCCTGTCAGGGTTCAGTCTGACAAAGCCACTGCAGTGGCCTATATAAACCACCAGAGCGGTACCAGGAGTCATTCACCTCTGAAAAAGATGAACCACATACTAGCCCGGGCAGAGGGACATGTGCCAGTTCTATCGGCGATTCATATCCCAGGGGTGGATAACTGAAGGGCAGATTATCTCAGACGCCAGCAGATCTGGCGGTTGAGATAATCGGGGGAATGGTCCCTACACCCAAGGGTGTTCCAGGAAATTTGCAAGTGTTGGGGATGGCCAGATGTCGATTTATTGGCATCCAGGTTCAACATCAAGCTACATCAGTTTGTGTCCCAAGCAAGGGATCCCCTGGCAATTGGACCAGATGCTATGGAAGTCTCATGGAGTTAGTACTCCCTGGTTTATGCTCCCCCCCCCCCCCCCCCGATCCCTCTCCTTCCATATTTGTTGCGGAGGATTGGGAGAGAGGGGGTTCCAGTCATTCTGGTGGCACCAGCCTGGCCCAGAAGGCCCTGGTTCCCGAAGATTGTGAGATTGGCAATAGACGAGCGATGGACGCTTCCACGCCGCCCGATCTACTGTTTTAAGGTCCTATATTTCACCCCAATTTACAGTCTCTAAATTCGACAGCATGGCTATTGAAGCCAAGGTGCTGAAGGATCGTGACATCTCAGGACCAGTGGTGTCTACCCTAGTGAATGCTAGGAAAGCAGTCACTAGGAAGATCTATCATAAGGTCTGGGAGACTTGTATTGCTTGGTGTGTAGCCAGAAAATGGCATCCTCGGAAATGCGTAATTGGGAGAATTCTCTTTTCTACAGTTGGCTGTGGAAATCAGATTGGCTTTAAGTACAATCAGAGGTCAGATTTCAGCCCTGTCAGTATTCTTCCAAATGCCTTTAGCCTCCCATTTGCTTGTCCGAACCTTTATGCAGGGGGCAACTCGTTTGCTTCCCCCATTAGGTCACCTATGTGTCCTTGGGACTTAAATTTGGTGCTTTCTGTGTTTTTAGAAACAACCATTTGAACCTATCAAGAAAATTCCATTAGTCTGCAGTCACGCAAGCTAGCCTTCCTGATGGCCACCACCTCGGCTAGAAGGGTGTCACTTTCATATAAGGAACCATACCTAAATCTTCACTACGACAAGGTGGCATTGCTTCCTATTCCATCCTTCTTACCAAAAAAGGTGTCGGCCTTTTATTTAAAGCGGAGTGCCGCCGAAATTTTTTTTTTAAAAAGTCAGCAGCTACAAATACTGCAGCTGCTGACTTTTAAAACATGGACACTTACCTGTCCAGGGCGCCCGCGATGACGGCACCCGAGGCCGAACCGTCTCTCCGTCCTCGGGTGCTGCCGCCTCCATCTTCGGTAAGGGAATCAGGAAGTGAAGCCGTGCGGCTTCACTTCCCGGTTCCCTTCTGTGCATGCGCGAATCGCGCAGCGCAATACAGATGGTCCCTGCTGCCTCTGGGACCTGTGTGTTTCCCAGCAGGCAGCGGGGAGGGAGCAGGAAGTGGCGTAAATAACCGCAGATTCTGCGGCTATCTATGCCGGAAGTGAGTACAGATACCTGTAATATACAGGTATCTGTACTCCCCTCCCCCCTGAAAGGTGCCAACTGTGTCACCGGAGGGGGGGAGGAATCTGATGAGTGGAAGTTCCACTTTTGGGTGGAACTCCACTTTAAATCAGGACATTGTTTTGCCTTCTTTTTCTCTCTGCCTCGTTCGGCGGAAGAGAGACGACTGCATTCCTTGGACGTCGTCTGGGCAGTCAGAGTTTATTTGTCTAGATCTGCGGAGATCCAAAGATCAGACTCTCTTTTTTTTTTTTTTTTTTTTTTTTTGTTTTTGTTTTTGTTTTACCAGAAGGACCCAAGAAGGGGCAGGCAGCTGCCAAAGCTTCCATTGCCAATTGGGTCCATCAGTTGGTCATTCAGGCCTATGGTCTGAAATGTAAGGCATCTCCCTTTTTAGGGTGAGAACTCATTCTACCAGGGGTGTAAGAACATCCTGGGCTTATTGCCATCAGGTATCTGTGACTTTAGATTTGTAAGGCAGCTACCTAGTCTTCAGTGCATATGTTCACAAAATTTTAAGTGGATGTTCGAGCAGCTGAGGATTCAGCTTTCGCCGCAGTGTATTGCGGGCTGCCATATAAAGTCTGATGGCTATTATTTGGCAGGGTGTCTCCCTGCCCTCAAGGCTATTGCCCTGGGATGTCCCAGTAGGTAATGAATATTGGCCTAACTCTGTGTCCTGTGATGTATGATAAAGAAAATAGGATTTTTTTTCGTCATACTTACTTGTAAAATCCTTTTATTTGAGTACATCACGGGACACAGAGGTCCCTCCCCTCTTTTTGAGGATTCAGTGCTTGCTACAAAATTGAATTACTTCCTGCATGGGAGTGTTATAATGGGATAACTGCCTGTCTAATACTGTCTACCAGTGTCCATTCACCTAGAGATGGCATTTAACCCAGTAGGAAATGAATATTCGCCCGTGTCCCGTGTTGTACTCAAAAGGGTTTTACAGGTAAGTGACAAAAAAATCCTATTTTTTAACATCCCACACTTCTCTTTTGAATCTTTGTGCACCTGAAGGTTCCTGCAAGGGTCTCCACACCTCTCATTTCACCATTGCTAGGTGGTTTAGACAAGTTATCATTAAGGCCTATAGCCTGATGAATAGGGTTCCTCCTTTTCTTGTTAAAGCACATTCTGTCAGATTTGTTGGTGCTAATTGGGTCTTTTCAGCAGCAGGCAAATGTTTTTCAGATTTGCAAGGCTTTCACCAGCCTCCTCTGATACCAGTTTAGGATGCAGGCAATACAAGCTGCTCTAAGTCTGTGGAGCCTTTTTGACCTGTTTGTTATTTGGGTCTGTTTTGCATTGTTTGCTGTGTTGCCCACTCCTCAGTTGGACTGATTTTGGACATCCCAGATATGATTTAAAAAAGCCTGTGTCCTGCACTGTGTGATCAAGAAAATTGGATTTTTGGCTTCCCAGTAAAGTTAGTTTCCTGGAGTACAGTACATAACATAGGCTCCTCCCCTCTGTTCTTATGATCTCCCTATAGCTAACTAGAAGTAGACGGGTTTGGATAAGGGGGTATTATCCCTACAGTCTTTCTTTTGCTAATGATCAGTCATCTGAAGGTAGCTGCATATAACAGTCAATAATCATTTTAAGAAAGCCTGTGCTACTGTACTCGAGGAAATGGAAAAATTCTGTTTTACTGTTTAGCACTGTGTTTAGCAACAGTAAGGTAGCATGGACCAAGGAGGTCATTTATATGTAATTAAAAGATGGAAGCAGTGGAAACAGTCATGTAAACTATCTGGTCTTAACTTGCTGAGGAATTTAGGAGACATGATTTACTTTTAGGTACAAAAAAAAAAAAAAAAAAAAAAAAAAATGTTTTTTTATTTTTTTTTTAGGAAGAGTTGGAGTTTTGTGAGCGTCTTTTGAAGATCTGCTTCCAGGATACTCTTGATGACTACAGCATGGACCGATGATCTCATAGAAACTGTGTTCACAAATATTGCCTCATGATGGGGCAAGATGATGACTAAAATATTTGGTTATAGACTGTTAACCGGGGCTCTCCTCAGACGTATGCAATCTTTGTTTCAAAAGAGAAGGCTGAGAACTAAATAAACATCATTGGACTTAACTATTTATTATGTATTTCTGCATAAACTGCTTGTGTATCTTGGAATAAAAATGCATATATTTTGGAAAATTGAAGTTTAGATTTACTTTTACTTGATTTGCATATTTTACCTTTTTACAAGTACAGTTTGGTTGGAGCTTCATTACTCCAACAGTTCTGCAGTTCACCTTATATTAATTATTTCAGTATGACAATCTGCATAAATGTACAACCACAGTTCTAAAACGCCTGGGACGCTGAGTAAAAATCTACATAAAAACAGAATGCAGTGATTTGCATAGCTCACAAACCCATTATTTTTTCACAATATAAAACATATCAGATGTTTAACCACTTGACCTCTGGAAGGTTTTACCCCCTTCATAACCAGAGAATTTTTGACTATTCTACACTGCAGTTTATTTAACTGGCAATTGTGCAGTCATGCAACATTGTGTACGCAAATGATATTTTAAATAATTTTTTTCACATAAATAGAGCTTTCTTTTGGTGGTATTTGCACACCTCTGGTTTTTTTATTATATAAATGAAAAAGGGAAAATTTTGAAAAAAAATAATATTTTCTACTTTGTTATAAAACATATCCAATCAAATATATTCATAAATTGAGACCAAAATGTATTCTGCTACATGTTTTTGGTAAAAAAAAAAAAAGCAAATCCCAGTAAGGCTCGGTTCATGTCTGGCTTCACTTTTTCAAAGCGATTTTTTTAAAAAGGAGTCTGGTGCAGTTTTGTTCACTGGTTCAGGTGGGAAATTTTTACTTGAAATTGCACCTTAACCAGACTAAAACGCATAGGACTCTCTTTAACCACTTGACGACCGCCTCACGCTGATATACGTCAGCAGAATGGCACGGGCAGGCAAAATCGCGTACCTTGGTCTGGCAGCGATCAGAGATGAGGGGGAGGCCATCCGATCGTGCCCCCCCCTCGCGATCGCTCCCAGCCAATGAGATGCTTCCCCTGCCTCTGTGTAGTACACAGAGGCAGAGGATGTGATGTCATCTCTCCTCGGCTCGGCAGTTTCCGTTCCGGCGCCGAGGAGAGAAGACTGAAATGTGAGTGCACAACAAACACACATCACAGTAGAACATGCCAGGCACACATAACACCCCCTGACCCCCCCCCCCTAATCACCCCTCCCCTCCCCTGTCACAATGACACCAAGCAGTTTTTTTTTTGATTACTGCATGGTGTCAGTTTGTGACAGTTACTGTGTTAGGGCAGTTAGTATTAGCCCCCTGTAGGTCTAGGGTACCCCCCTAACCCCCCCTAATAAAGTTTTAACCCCTTGATCACCCAGTGTCGCTAAGCGATCATTTTTCTGATCGCTGTATTAGTGTCACTGGTGACGCTAGTTAGGGACGTAAATATTTAGGTTCGCCGTCAGCGTTTTATAGCGACAGGGACCCCCATATACTATCTTATAAATGTTTTAACCCCTTGATTGCCCCCTAGTTAACCCTTTCACCACTGATCACTGTATAACCGTTACGGGTGACGCTGGTTAGTTCGTTTATTTTTTATAGTGTCAGGGCACCCGCTGTTTATTACCTAATAAAGGTTTAGCCCCCTGATCGCCCGGCGGTGATATGCGTCACCCCAGGCAGCGTCAGATTAGCGCTAGTACCGCTAACACCCACGCACGCAGCATACGCCTCCCTTAGTGGTATAGTATCTGAACGCATCAATATCTGATCAGATCTATACTAGCGTCCCCAGCAGTATAGGGTTCCCAAAAATGCAGTGTTAGCGGGAACAGCCCAGATACCTGCTAGCACCTGTGTTTTGCCCCCTCCGCCCAGCCCAGCCCACTCAAGTGCAGTATCGATCGATCACTGTCACTTACAAAACACTAAACGCATAACTGCAGTGTTCGCAGAGTCAGGCCTGATCCCTGCGATCGCTAACAGTTTTTTTTTGGTAGCATTTTGGTGAACTGGTAAGCACCAGCCCCAAGCAGCGTCAGGTTAGCGCCAGTAGCGCTAACACCCACGCACGCACCGTACACCTCCCTTCGTGGTATATTATCTGAACGGATCAATATCTGATCAGATCTATACTAGCGTCCCCAGCAGTTTAGGGTTCCCAAAAACGCAGTTTTAGCGGGATCAGCCCAGATACCTGCTAGCACCTGCATTTTGCTCCTCCGCCCGGCCCAGCCCACCCAAGTGCAGTATCGATCGATCACTGTCACTTACAAAACACTAAACGCTTAACTGCAGCGTTCGCAGAGTCAGGCCTGATCCCTGCGATCGCTAACAGTTTTTTTTGGTAGCGTTTTGGTGAACTGGCAAGCACTAGCGGCCTAGTACACCCCGGTCGTAGTCAAACCAGCACTGCAGTAACACTTGGTGACGTGGCGAGTCCCATAAGTGCAGTTCAAGCTGGTGAGGTGGCAAGCTAAGTAGTGTCCCGCTGCCACCAAGAAGAAGACAAACACACCCGTCGTGCCCATCCTGCTGCATTCGCCAATCCTAATTGGGAACCCACCACTTCTGCAGCGCCCGTACTTCCCCCATTCACATCCCCAACCAAATGCAGTCGGCTGCATGAGAGGCATTTTCTTTGTCCTCCCGAGTACCCCTACCCAGCGAACCCCCCCAAAAAAGATGTCGTGTCTGCAGCAAGCGCGGATATAGGCGTGACGCCTGCTATTATTGTCCCTCCTGTCCTGACAATCCTGGTATTTGCATTGGTGAATGTTTTGAACGCTACCATTCACTAGTTGAGTATTAGCGTAGGGTACAGCATTGCACAGACTAGGCACACTTTCACACAAATGCCATCGCATTTTGAGAGACCCGAACCTGGAACCGGTTACAGTTATAAAAGTTAGTTACAAAAAAAGTGTAAAAAAAAATATATATATATATATATATATATATATATATATATATATATATATATATATATATATATATATATATATATATATATATATATATATATATATATATATATATTAAAAAAAAATAGTTGTCGTTTTATTGTTCTCTCTCTCTCTCTCTCTCTCTCTCTCTCTCTCTCTCTCTCTATATTGTTCTGCTCTTTTTTACTGTATTCTATTCTGCAATGTTTTATTGTTATCTTTTATCATGTTTGCTTTTCAGGTATGCAATTTTTTATACTTTACCATTTACTGTGTTTTATTGTTAACCATTTTTTTTATCTTCAGGTACGCCATTCACGACTTTGAGTGGTTATACCAGAATGATGCCTGCAGGTTTAGGTATCATCTTGGTATCATTCTTTTCAGCCAGCGGTCGGCTTTCATGTAAAAGCAATCCTAGCGGCTAATTAGCCTCTAGACTGCTTTTACAAGCAGTGGGAGGGAATGCCCCCCCCCCCACCGTCTTCCGTGTTTTTCTCTGGCTCTCCTGTCTCAACAGGGAACCTGAGAATGCAGCTGGTGATTCAGCCAGCTGACCATAGAGCTGATCAGAGACCAGAGTGGCTCCAAACATCTCTATGGCCTAAGAAACCGGAAGCTACGAGCATTTCATGACTTAGATTTCGCCGGATGTAAACAGCGCCATTGGGAAATTAGGAAAGCATTTTATCACACCGATCTTGGTGTGGTCAGATGCTTTGAGGGCAGAGGAGAGATCTAGGGTCTAATAGACCCCAATTTTTTCAAAAGAGAGTACCTGTTACTACCTATTGCTATCATAGGGGATATTTACATTCCCTGAGATAACAATAAAAATGATTAAAAAAAAAAACAAAAAAAACAAAAAAGAAAAGAACAGTTTAAAAATAAGATAAAAAAGCAGAAAAATAATAAAGGAAAAAAAAAAAAAAAAAAAGCACCCCTGTCCCCCCCTGCTCTCGCGCAAAGGCGAACGCAAGCGTCGGTCTGGCGTTAAATGTAAACAGCAATTGCACCATGCATGCGAGGTGTCACCGTGAACGTCAGATCGAGGGCAGTAATTTTAGCAGTAGACCTCCTCTGTAAATCTAAAGTGGTAACCTGTAAAGGCTTTTAAAAATGTATTTAGTTTGTCGCCACTGCACGTTTGTGCGCAATTTTAAAGCATGTCATGTTTGGTATCCATGTACTCGGCCTAAGATCATCATTTTTATTTCATCAAACATTTGGGCAATATAGTGTGTTTTAGTGCATTAAAATTTAAAAAAGTGTGTTTTTTTTTTTTTTTTTCCCCAAAAAATGCTTTTGAAAAATCGCTGCGCAAATACTGTGTGAAAAAAAAAAATGAAACACCCACCATTTTAATCTGTAGGGCATTTGCTTTAAAAAAATATATAATATTTGGGGGTTCAAAGTAATTTTCTTGCAAAAAAAAAAAATTTTTTCATGTAAACAAAAAGTGTAAGAAAGGGCTTTGTCTTCAAGTGGTTAGAAGAGTGGGTGATGTGTGACATAAGCTTCTAAATGTTGTGCATAAAATTCCAGGATAGTTCAAACCCCCCCCCAAATGACCCCATTTTGGAAAGTAGACACCCCAAGCTATTTGCTGAGAGTCATGTCGAGTCCATGGAATATTTTATATTGTGACACAAGTTGCGGGAAAGAGACAAATTTTTTTTTTTTTGCACAAAGTTGTCACTAAATGATATATTGCTCAAACATGCCATGGGAATATGTGAAATTACACCCCAAAATACATTCTGTTGCTTCTCCTGAGTACGGGAATACCACATGTGTGAGACTTTTTGGGAGCCTAGCCGCGTACGGGCCCTGAAAACCAAGCACCGCCTTCAGGCTTTCTAAGGGCATAAATTTTTTATTTCACTCTTCACTGCCTATCACAGTTTCGGAGGCCATGGAATGCCCAGGTGGCACAAAACCTCCCCCAAATGACCCCATTTTAGAAAGTAGACACCCCAAGCTATTTGCTGAGAGGTATAGTGAGTATTTTGCAGACCTCACTTTTTGTCACAAAGTTTTGAAAATTGAAAAAAGAAAAAAAAAAAGTTTTTTCTTGTCTTTCTTCATTTTCAAAAACAAATGAGAGCTGCAAAATACTCACCATGCCTCTCAGCAAATAGCTTGGGGTGTCTACTTTCCAAAATGGGGTCATTTGGGGGGGGGTTTGTGCCACCTGGGCATTCCATGGCCTCCAAAACTGTGATAGGCAGTGAAGAGTGAAATCAAAAATTTACACCCTTAGAAATCCTGAAGGCGGTGATTGGTTTTCGGGGCCCCGTATGCAGCTAGGCTCCCAAAAAGTCCCACACATGTGGTATCCCCATACTCAGGAGAAGCAGCTAAATGTATTTTGGGGTGCAATTCCACATATGCCCATGGCCTGTGTGAGCAATATATCATTTAGTGACAACTTTGTGGGAAAAAAAAAAAAAATTGTCACTTTCCTGCAACTTGTGTCAAAATATAAAATATTCCATGGACTCAACATGCCTCTCAGCAAATAGCTTGGGGTGTCTACTTTCCAAAATGGGGTCATTTGGGGGGGGGGGGTTTGTGCCAACTGGGCATTTTATGGCCTTCAAAACTGTGATAGGTAGTGAGGAGTGGAATCAAAAATTTACGCCCTTAGAAATCCTGAAGGCGGTGATTGGTTTTCGGGGCCCTTTACGCGGCTAGGCTCCCAAAAAGTCCCACACATGTGGTATCCCCGTACTCAGGAGAAGCAGCTGAATGTATTTTGGGGTGCAATTCCACATAGGCCCATGGCCTGTGTGAGCAATATATCATTTAGTGACAACTTTTTGTAAATTTTTTTTTTTTTTTTTTGTCATTATTCAATCATTGGGACAAAAAAAAATAAATATTCAATGGGTTCAACATGCCTCTCAGCAATTTCCTTGGGGTGTCTACTTTCCAAAATGGGGTCATTTGGGGGGGGGGGGGTTGTACTGCCCTGCCATTTTAGCACCTCAAGAAATGACATAGGCAGTCATAAACTAAAAGCTGTGTAAATTCCAGAAAATGTACCCTAGTTTGTAGACGCTATAACTTTTGCGCAAACCAATAAATATACACTTATTGACATTTTGTTTTTTACCAAAGACATGTGGTCGAATACATTTTGGCCTAAATGTATGACTAAAATTTAGTTTATTGGATTTTTTTTATAACAAACAGTAGAAAATATCTTTTTTTTTTTTTTTTTTTTTTTTTTTCAAAATTTTCGGTCTCTTTCCGTTTATAGCGCAAAAAATAAAAGGACAGAGGTGATCAAATACCATCAAAAGAAAGCTCTATTTGTGGGAAGAAAAGGATGCAAATTTCGTTTGGGTACAGCATTGCATGACCGCGCAATTAGCAGTTAAAGTGACGCAGTGCCAAATTGGAAAAAGTCCTCTGGTCCTTAAGCAGCATAATGGTCTGGTCCTTAAGTGGTTAAAAACGCATCTCAGCTGGCCCGCAGATATGTGAACCTGCTTTATAGAAAAGGCTGCCGGTTCATGTAATGCAAATTGGTTGCAGTTCAAAATGCATCCAATTTGCATATATGTAAACCTAGCCTAAGTGTATATTAATATTTGATTTGAAGTGCAGTGCTAAGTACCAAAACTAGTAAGAAAAAAAAAATATTGGTTATTTACTCACTATTGAGCTTGCTTTTCAGAGTGTCCTTTCACATTTTAGAGGTGTGTGTGTGTGTGTTTTTTTTTTTTTTTTTTTTTTTTTTTTTTTTACACTTCAGTTTTGTTACTTAGTTTAGTTCTGTTTTTATGTAGATTTTAGAGGGTGCCAAATTTTTTGGAACTCGGGCTGTAACTGAATCATTGTAACAAGCATAAGCTAACAAATCCTCAGATGTCCAATGAGAAGTGCATTCACCCTGGTGTTTTCTTGCCACAGAGATTTGTGTTGGGGAGAGGGGTGGTGGTAACTTTAGTGGGTTATATAAACAGTGTGAGATCAGAATGAAAGGTCGGCAATATAGAGAGAGATGACACTAGAGAAGGGGGTGTTAAATCTTGGCTGGTCCCTGCTGAATTGGCCAAGATTTGATCCAACTTTGACCGACTTTAGTCGCGTTAAGACTCGGAAAACATGACAAAAACCTACCATGTGATTCATCTATTATGAAAGGATTCATATGTGTCATTTTGGTGAGCTATTAAATTTCCATCCTCATTAGGTGGTGGAACTACATTTGTGTGCTGAAGTCTAGGGATAAGGGTTTTGGATACAGAAATCTACTTGACGATTTCTTTGCATGGATATCGAGCCTGGTAATCTTTAAAGTTCAGCTAGGGTGTAGGGATAAATGTTAACAGTGATGGCGTTGCCTATTTTTCCCAGAAGGTTTTCACTGGGGGGGGGACCTGTAGCTATTTTTTTACGCTTCTTCTATAGAAGTTCATAACGGGTGTGTAGGATAGTACAACCCCTGGCAAAAATGATGGAATCACCAGTCCCTGAGGGTGTTCCTTCAGTTGTTTATTGTTGTAGAAAAAAAGCAGATCACAGACATGGCCAAAAACTAAAGGCATTTCAAATGGAAACTTTCTGGCTTTAAGAATCACTAAAAGAAATCAAGAAAAATAATTGTGGTGGCCAGTAACAGTTAGATTTATAGAACAAGCACAGGGAATAAATTATGGAATCGCTCAATTCTGAGGAAAAAATTATGGAATCATGAAAAACAAACAAAATAACACTCCAACACATCACTAGTACTTTGTTGCACCACCTCTGGCTTTTATAACTGCTTGCAGTGTGAGGCATTGAATAATGAGTGATAAACAGTACTCTTCATCAATCTGGCTCCAGCCTTCTCTGATTGCTGTTGCCAAATCCTCTTTGCAGGTTGGAGCCTTGTCATGCACCATTTTCTTTAACTTCCACCACAGATTTTCAATTGGATTGAGATCCGGACTGTTTGCAGGCCATGACATTGACCTTATGTGTCTTTCTTCAAGGAATTTTTTCACAGTTTTTGCTCTATGGCAAGATGCATTATCATCTTGCTAAATTATTTCATCATCCCCAAACATCCTTTCAATAGATGGGATAAGAAAAGTGTCCAAAATTTCAATGTAAACCTGGGCATTTATTGAAGATTTAATGACAGCCATCTTCCCAGTGCCTTTACCTGACATGCAGCCCCATATCATAATTGACTGTGGAAATTTGCATGTTTTCTTCAGACAGTCGTCTGCATAAATCTCATTGGAACGGCACCAAACAAAAGTTCCAGCATCATCACCTTGCCCAATGCAGATTCGAGATTCATCACTGAATATGACTTTCATCCAATCATCCACAGTCCACGATTGCCTTTCCTTAGCCCATTGTAACCTTGTTTTTTTGTGTTTAGGTGTTAGAGATGGCTTTCTTTTAAGCTTTTCTGTATGTAAATCCCATTTCCTTTAGGCGGTTTCTTACAGTTCGGTCACAGATGTTGACTCCAGTTTCCTCCCATTTGTTCCTCATTTGTTTTGTTGTACATTTTCTGCTTTCAAGGCATATTGCTTTAAGTTTTCTGTTTTCTGCTTTGATGTCTTCCTTGGTCTACCAGTATGCTTGTCTTTAACCACCTTCCCATGTTGTTTGTATTTGGTCCATGTTTTAGACACAGCCGACTGTGAACAACCAACATCTTGTGCAACACTGCGTGATGATTTACCCTCTTTACTTACATACTAACAAGCAGATTTAATCTGATGCAGGTGTTAGTGTTTGTAATGAAAATTTCGAGGGTGATTCCATAATTTTTTCCCTCAGAATTGAGTGATTCCATAATTTATTCCCTGTGCTTGTTCTATAAATCTAACTGTTACTGGCCACTACAATTATTTTTCTTGATTTCTTTTAGTGTTTCTTAAAGCCAGAAAGTTGCCATTTGAAATGCCTTTAGTTTTTGGCCATGTCTGTGATCTGCTTTTTTTTCTACAACAATAAACAACTGAAGGAACATCCTCAGGGACTGGTGATTCCATCATTTTTGCCAGGGGTTGTAGTGTGCCACATAGAAAATACATAGGATGGTTAGGTAGTATGCTTGTTCGAAGAAAGTGACTGGGCAGCATAGATTTTGCTGGCTAGACAAGAATCTGATAAAGTGAGAGAGCTGCAGGCAATGTAGCCGGCTCCCCTTAGTGGACATTCGGGGTAAAATGATTGAGAAAAAGTGTGTGTGTGGCCTTCCTGCAGACATCAGTTTAGATACGATGGTTCAGCTGCTTGATAGTGTAAGAAAGATTATGCACCTTGTGTGGGTGGGAACCCCAGGCCATATAGAGTAGATAATTGAAATGTGGACATAGTGGAACGCCAAGTCCTAGGTATCATTGGGGCAAAGAAAGGTAAATCTTTTTAATGTTGGTAGTGCTGTATGGTAGCCAGGGATTTGAGGTTAATCTCTTTTTGGCAAACCACTCAAAGATTTTAAATTTCCCCGTCAATATCCCATATCTCCTTATTACAGTTGTCTCACAATATCTAAAAAATCCTCCAATATCCTGGTTACCTTAGCTTTATACCAAAGGAATGTCATTACAAACTGACCAAGTCCTTAAAAGGTCATGTTGCTTGGAAGGGGAGTTGGCCATTTTCTTATATACAAGTCCTGTATATAACCCAGCTAAAAACTTGGAATATTCAGTTCCATCTCCAGAGCTGCATCATCCATGCATCTGGCATGATCGTCTGTGCCACGCTGCCCAAGTGAGCAGGACTCCATGGAGGAAATGGCATCTTTATTTAAGTATTCTTGTTATATTTTCTATTACATTTGTTATCTGTATCTGCCATTATTTAATTAAATGGTATACCTACAATTGTTTGTGTGCTCTCTCTTTGCACATCTTGAATACAATCCCAAAAACATAAACTATTATGTAACCGTGATAGAACAGTGTATGTGGCTTTTTGGCAAAGTTCAATATTGAAAACAATGGCCCGCCATATTCTTTCCATATGGTAAGAATCTGGTACTCAGTTTTTTAACCTCCCAGATGCATAGAAGCCCATTATGCTTTACCTTTTGCAGGGAAACAAAGAGGAAGTAAAACCCACCAGGGTTTACTTCCTCTTTAAAACCTTACTTCTCTTTAATTTAAGTTTATATAGATCTATCAGATCAGAAGGGATCTGCACACCCAGCTGTGTCATAAAAGCACTCTTCCGTTTACCTGGGAATAGGTCTCTGACCCGTGAAATTGTCAGGGGAAGTGAGACATTCACAATTTCTGTCTTTTGCAGGTTCACTTTATAATTCTTAAGTTTCCCGTAGGATTTGAATTCCTTTATTAGAGAAGGGAGCCCAATATGTGGATTGGAGAGGTATAGCAACAAGTCATCTGTCCAATTTTGGGGGTCCCAATGGTTATCCCCTGAATAGGTTCATTAGGGCGTAATGCATTAACAAAATGCATTGTGAATTCGAAAAGCATCAGATATGGAACCATTTACTGGTACACAGTAAGATGGTAATGTGTAAAATGGCACGATTTTACCAACAAATGTAAAGGGGAAAAGCTGTGTGTAATAGAGAGGCATGTACGAAACTCTAATGCACCCTATCAAATGCTTTTTTTTTTTTTTTTTTTTTTTTTGGCATCAATGCCGCTGACGCAATGGGGAAGCTTTCAATGTTCAGCAAATTAGATTAATAGTCTTTTTGGTAATAAAGCGGAACTAAACCCTCCTATCCTTTCCAGTGAAGGAAGCTGCCATTTAAGTCTGATCTGCTGTTGCCATGGTACTGCCCATGTGATCAGTTATGACATTGGCCATCTGATAGCCTGACTGTTCATATGAGAGCACAAGCACTTCTAACAGTTATTGTTAACATGCCTTGGTTTAAAGCGGAATTAAACCCTTCTATTGGAAGCTGTCATCTTGGGCTCTTTTTACATTTCACATTTTGGGATCTTGGGCAGAAACGCTGCATCTCTGCTCGCAATCTAAAAGCACACTACAATCACAAAACGCATGTTCAGTGCCATTATTTTCAATGGCACTTAAAGTGATATTAAAGCTTTGTTTTTTTTTAATAACAAACATGTTACTGCACTGTGCAGTGGTTTTGTTCCTGGGTCCTCCTCCTTGAGCAGTGCCCCCAGAGAAAACTGCTTGCTATGGGGGCACCGCTGTGTGCTCACTCTTGAGCCACTGCACTATGCATCCAAAAGACACAGAGCTGTGGCTTAGCCCCACCCTGTGCTCTCTCCTCATTGACACTCTGGCTGTGACTGACAGCAGTAGGAGCCAATGGGCTCCTGCTGCTGTCTCTCAGCCAATGAGGAGGGAGAGTCCCCATACAGTCGATCATGATCGCTGGATTGGGGGTTGGCTGCTGCATACAGAAGGTTTTAGCCCTTCATGCATAGAATGCATGAAAGTACAAAACCTTCAGCCTTTACAACCACTTTAAAACACGGTGTGATTTTGCCACAACCTGCTAAGCTTATTGCCCAAAAGGAGTAGGAGCTTCTTTTATGCGACAAGATTTTGTGTTATGATTCATCATGGCAAAACTGAAACCTGTTTAGGTGCCCTTGAAAATGAATGGCCCAAGTACATTTTTTGTAAGCTGTGCAAAAGCCCTTGGGAGTTCTTTTCTCCTCCTTTCCTTACAGATCTTTCTTTCCTTACACCTGAGCTGTGGTTCTCTGCAGCTCCTCCAGAGTTACCATGGACCTCTTGGCTGCGTCTCTGATGAAGCCCAGGTTCACACTGACAGCGGGAATGAAATTGTGCAAGTTCAGCTGAACTTGCACAATTTCATTCCCGCATGTCAGGCCTGACTGTGGGGGTGATTTCAGAGACATCTGTGTGTGTTTCTGCACAGATGTCTATTGAAATCGCACCCTGAAGTTGCCAAAAATGGTACAGAAATGACTTTTGAGAATCCGTGCAGCGCCACAAATGTGGCGTTGCACCGATTCGGATGCGCCATTGCCGGTAATAGCCGCCGATTGACACGTCAGCTCGCTGCAATGTGAACCAGGACTAATGCTCTCCTTGCCCGGCCTGTCACTTTAGGTGGATGGCCATGTCTTGGTGGATTTGCAGTTGTGCCATACTCTTTCCATTTTCTGATTATGGATTGAACAGTGCTCCGTGAGACGTTCAAAGCTTAGAATATATTTTTATAACCTAACCTTGCTTTAAACTTCTCCTCAACTTTATCCCTGACCTATCTGGTGTGTTCCTTGGCCTTCATGATACTGTTTGTTCACTAAGGTTCTCTAACAAACCTCTGAGGGCTTCACAGAACAGCTGTATTTATCCTGAGATTAAATTACACACAGGTGGACTCTATTTACTAATTAGGTGACTTCTGAAGGCAATTTTTTCCACTAGATTTTAGGTAGGGGTATCAGAGTAAAGGGGGCTGAATACACATACACACCCCACTTTTCAGATATCTATTTGTAAAATATTTCCACTTCACAATTATGTGCCACTTTGTGTTGGTCTATCACATAAAATCCCAATAAAATACATTTATGTTTTTGGTTGTAACATGAAAAAAATGTGGAAAACTTCAAGGGGTATGAATAATTTTTTTAAAGGGGTTGTAAAGGCTCGTGTTTTTTCACCTTTAATGCATTAAGGTGAAAAAACACCTGGCTGTCACCCCCCCCTCCTTTTACTTGCCTGAGCCCCTTCATCTTCGGTGGGGACGCGCTGTCCTTCTCTCCACAGAGTCACTGCTTTGATTGGATAATTGATAGCAGCGCAGCCATTGGCTCCCGCTGCTGTCAATCAAATCCAATGACCGGGGCTGAGTCATACTTTCGGCTTCTATGGATGCCGAATGCATGACTCGGGAGAGTGCTTCTCCTTGGGGGTTATCTAATGCAGGGAGGAGCCGACGGGGGCCCCCAGAAGAGGATGTTTGGGGCCACTCTGCAAAACGACCTGCACAGTGGAGGCAAATATGACATGTTTGTTATTTAAAAAAACAAAACAAAGCTTTAGTATCACTTTAAGGCACTGTAAGCCTCTGTTTGATCTTCAACTGCCATGATTCTGCACATGTCTGATCTCATCACATTTAGTGGTATGACAGTTGGGTTGAGAGCACAGCAATGTGACAGTTCCATTCCCTACACGTTTCGCTGAGATTAATGAAGTCATGTAGTGGATTGGTGATAGAGGGGAGCAGGCAAAGGCGTATGTCCACTCTCTATGCCAGGCATGCATACCTCCCAACATTTTGAGATGGGAATGAGGGACACCTACTAACAAATGCATGTAGGCATAGGACACGCCCCTGCCACACCCACTTAAAGGAGAATTAACCCAAAAAAGGTCAATTAAATCCACAAGTGCTTTTTTTTTTTTTTTTTTTTTTTTAGCACTACTATTGCTTTATATTGGCTTTTAAAATATATGTAGCACTGGTAGATTTTCAATCTACCACTTATGTGTAAATTTAGTGGGTCATCTGTTCTGTACATAGTTCAGATTTAATCTATGGCTAAATTAGCTTCTGTTTCAGCCTTGGTTGTGTTGCGTGCAGTTCCACTCCGTCGCCTGTAGATGTCGGTGTCACTACAGACCGGAGCTGGAAAGCAACAGACTGAGGTGTATTGAGTGCTCTTTTTTCCCAGAAGTAACTCGGCAGAGGTTGTCCCCTGCGGTGCATTCTGGGAAGGGGTATTTAGGGATAGACGCCATATTTCTTGGTCTCTTTCTTTCCACCTGCTGGCCCTCCTGGCTGACAGGTATGCGCTAGGAGTCCTACCTTGTGGTCCTCTGGGCCGGAGGACTGC
Organism: Aquarana catesbeiana; assembly: GCF_042186555.1. Classification (NCBI taxonomy): domain Eukaryota; kingdom Metazoa; phylum Chordata; class Amphibia; order Anura; family Ranidae; genus Aquarana; species Aquarana catesbeiana. The sequence goes on from NC_133333.1 coordinate 157,008,841, forward strand.
GTTGCTGCAGCGTGTGGGTGGGCCCAGAAGTCTGTCTGGGGCCTACTAATACTACTGCAGAGATGGTCCTGTGCTGTCTGTCCTGCGGGAAGAAGCTGGACAAGTGAAGAGAATCCAGGGGAGGACCCGTCTTGGAAGGATCATGCGGAGCGCTGGAATGGAGAGGGGCCTGATGACTCAATTGGAGGACGCATCTTAAGTCAACCTACCACATAGTACTACCGGGTCGGCTTAAAGGTTCTGGTACTGTGTTGCTGTTCATATAAAACTACTACGCCCTGTGGCAGAGGATTGTGCAGTTACTTTATTCTTCTCAAGTCTGTGGCAGAGACTTTTTCTTGTTCGTGCTACGCTCCAGCTGCTAGGTCAGTGAGAGAGGCCTATCCGGGTGGGCAAAAGATTAAATCTTGGACTGAAGGAATACTCGTCCTTAAGATATTCAAGTACACAAAGATCAAAGACAGGAAAGGTATTTTAACTTCCCTGCAACTCTTCTTCTACCTCTTTCCTGGTATTTCTTCCAGTTATCTCCCATTAAAGCATTGGAAAAGTACTAAAGTGACTGGTGCCTACATTGTCAGATAATAAGCTCAACGTGGACTCTAAGTTTGGTATTGGTGAAATTATAGGTAAAAAAGGTGACGGTAACAGCCTGATTTAAATCAGCAGCTCCACCGTGAGTTATTGCTACATATACAAATGCAACAATAATCTGATGAAAGGTTTAGCTCTGGTAAACACTTTTTGAAAGATAAAAAGTGCATTTTATATACAACTCTATAGATCAGACCAAAGTGAGGAGGAAAGAGGGACATTGCTCCAACTCAGGGAGAGTTAGGGAGGTATGGGCATGGTAGTACAGAGGACGGCGTACTGGGGAGGTATGGGCATGGTAGTACAGAGGACGGTGTACTGGGGAGGTATGGGCATGGTAGTACAGAGGACGGCGTACTGGGGAGGTATGGGCATGGTAGTACAGAGGACGGCGTACTGGGGAGGTATGGGCATGGTAGTACAGAGGACGGCGTATTGGGGAGGTATGGGCATGGTAGTACAGAGGACGGCGTATTGGGGAGGTATGGGCATGGTAGTACAGAGGACGGCGTATTGGGGAGGTATGGGCATGGTAGTACAGACGGAGTATTGGGGAGGTATGGGCATGGTAGTACAGAGGACGGTGCATTGGGGAGGTATGGGCATGGTAGTACAGACGGTGTATTGGGGAGGTATGGGCATGGTAGTACAGACGGTGTATTGGGGAGGTATGGGCATGGTAGTACAGACGGTGTATTGGGGAGGTATGGGCATGGTAGTACAGAGGACGGTGTATTGGGGAGGTATGGGCATGGTAGTACAGAGGACGGTGTATTGGGGAGGTATGGGCATGGTAGTACAGAGGACGGTGTATTGTGGGAAGTGTGCACAACACACTGATATGTGACAAAACAGGAGCTCTCCAGCGCACCCACTTTCCTCCTCCCTCCACTTCCTGATCTCACGCTGCCGGTAACCAGCCGTATCTGAGCACAGGCTGGACGCTTCTCGCGCACTCTCTCTAGCCGTCTACTGATTGGCCGAAAACGCGCAGCACGTTGCGTCTTCCCGCCCCCTCAAATCGCTTCCCTCCTCCCGCCCACTCACCCAGACCTCCGCACTCAGCCCCGCCCAAAAGTTTCAAGGCGCCCCCAACTCTTCATGTCACGCCCACTGCGCGGCACGAGCAGAGCGCCTCCCGCAGGTCGGTTGAGGCCGCGTACACAGGAACCCCCTTCGTCCCCTCCTCCCCTCGTGAACGGAAGCGGAAGAATCAACTCTTTCCGCTGTTGCCGTCCTTTCCAAAGATTGCTGCCCCCCCCCCCCCCTTGTGTGTGACAGCTGCGGGAGCCGGGACTGTACGCTCTAGCCGCCCCCCTCACAGGGACTGGAGGCCCGCCGGCACACCTCCTGCGTTTCCTGCTCTGTGACCCCCCGACTATCACGGTAAGTGCCCGCCCCGGCCTGTCACCGAGCACAACTTGGACGGGACGGTTAACCCGTGCAGCGCCTCTCCTAGCAACACGTTCCCCAGAGTAACCTGTGTGTGAGAGAGAGAGAGAGAGAGAGCGAGCTGGGCACAGACACCGCCTCTACCCGCCGTGTGCCCCGGGCCAGGCTCAGCGCTGTACCTCATCAGAGGAGCGGCTCCTGTCATGAGAAGTTTGGAGAACACACTGGGGCTTATTTATTCAAACTGGAAAGTGCAAAATATGGTGCAACTCTACATAGTAACCAATCGGCTTCTAACTTCAACTTGTTCAGTTAAAGTGACGCTAAAGGTTTTTTTTTTTTGTTTTGTTTTAATAACAAACATGTCATATTTACCTCCACTGCGGAGCTTGTTTTGCACAGAGTGGCCCCGAACCTGGTCTTCTGGGGTCCCCCGGCGGCTCTCTCGGCTCCTCCCCACATCAGATAACCCCCTAGGAGAAGCGCTCTCACACGGGGTTACCTTGGAGGCGTGCTCCCGAGTCCAACATTCGGCGTCCATAGATGCCGAATGCAGGACTCGGCCCCGCCTCCCAGCGGCTTCATCATTGGATTTGATAGCAGCGCAGCCATTGGCTCCCGCTGCTGTCAATCCAACCGAGCCGAGAACCCCGGGCAGAGAGAGAGCGCGTCCCTGTGGGACAAGTTTGAGGGTTCAGGGGCTGGGGGGCCGCTCACTGACAGGTGTTTTTCCACCTTAATGCATAGGATGCATTAAGGCGAAAAAACACAGACCTTAACAACCTATTTAAGCTTTGATAAAACCTGGAAGCTTATTGGTTTTTATGCAGAGCTGCACCAGATTTGGCAATCTTCAGTTTTAGTAAATCAAGCCCAATGATTGCACACAACACAGTGATCACACAGAACACTGCCAATCGTACAGCGATCACACAGAACACTGCCATCGTACAGCGATCACACAGAACACTGCCATCGTACAGCGATCACACAGAACACTGCCATCGTACAGCGATCACACTGCTGCAGGGCTCATATACACTGCAGGCTCCTTCACTGTGTGTTGGTGCTCATTGTCAATGCATTTGTTGGAATATTGACTTTATTTCAATTTACCATCTTCACTAAATTTCATGGACATGCATTGCTGCACAGTTGTGTGTTTGTGTCCATTTACATGCATTCTGATGTGGAAAAATGCAGTAAGAGGTTGTAAAGTTGCCGCCCCCCCCAGCAGATTTAAGCCAATGTGTGCTAGTATGCATCGCACATTAGAGCTGCACAATTTATTCGTTAAAAAAACGTGATCTCGATTTAACCCCCCCCGACGTTCTCTACTGCAGAGTTTGTCGATTCTTTTATATAACAAGTGGAGAGACTTATCTGCTCACTCAGCTGTCAAAAGAAAACATCCAGGCAGTCTACCAAGTTTTTAACATGAGACATAGGGGGTTATTTACGAAAGGCAAATCCACTTTGCACTACAAGTGCACTTGGAAGTGCAGTCGCTGTAGATCCGAGGGGGACATGCAAGGAAAATAAAAAACAGCATTTTAGCTTGCACATGATTGGATGATAAAATCAGCAGAGCTTCCCCTAATTTCAGATCTACCCCTCAGTATTACAGCGACTTCACTTCCAAGTGCACTTGTAGTGCAAAGTGGATTTGCCTTTTGTAAAAAACTCCCATTGTAACTAACTCTTCCTGTTAGATCAAAGGGCTAAACTTCTGTGTGTAAAGAGAAAAATCCAGGCAGTCTGCCAAGTTTTTTAACGTGTAAATGCAGGAAGTTTAACCACTTAAAGTCTAAATCTTTTTCTGACACTTGTTTCTTAAGTTAAAATCAATATTTTTTTCTAGAAAATTACTTGGAACCCCCAAACATTATATATATTTTAGCAGAGACCCTAGGGCAGTGATGGCGAACCTTGGCACTCCAGATGTTTTGGAACTACATTTCCCATGATGCTCAACTACACTGCAGAGTGCCAGAGCATCATGGGAAATGTAGTTCCAAAACATCTGGGGTGCCAAGGTTCACCATCACTGCCCTAGGGAATAAAATACACTTCAATGAATAATAAAAAAAAAACGAAACCGTAAAGTTAGCCCACTTTTTTTGTTTTAATGTAAAAGATGATGTTACACCGAGAGAATCGTGATCTATCTTTTAAGCAAAAAGATCGTGATTTGCATTTTAGCCAGAATCATGCAGCTCTATCGCACATTATGACAGACTTGCCTCGCTCACACCATGTGTAGAGACATCAGTTTTTCTGCATGCTTTCTGCAAGGGCACCAAAAGAAAAAACAGTTCTGCGTGTTCTGTTCACACCACAACACTGGTATCCTATGCAGATATATTCTGCACAGGAATTTGCAATGTGTATGCAGTTTTCTGCACGGAAAAAAAAAACAAAAAACTGACGTGACGTCAACACTGTGGTGTGAACAGAGCACATAAGTGTTGTGCATGAAAACTGATATAAACTGATGTGTCTGTAAAATCTGCTCGGTTTTCCTATCAGTTTTCATACGTGTATGGTGTGAAAAATCCCTGTCATTCCTGTCTGCTGCCTTGGTCCTCTGCTATCTGCCAAAGCACATCTGACAGGTTTTCCTGACTTTCATCTGATTGACAGCCTCAGCTATGTTTCTATGTGCTGCTTAAAGGGAAGCATGTCTCTTCCCTCCAATCAAATAGCAGACCTCTCCTCACTGAGCCCTGCAGAGTTTAAAGGAGTTGCAGAGTCTTAAGCCTCGTACACACGGTATGATTGTTGGCCAACCAAGCGTCTGATTTTTGTCTTAAGGGCGTGTGCCAGGATCTTCTCTTGCATACTAACGGTACACAATCGTGCAACAAACATGATCGTAGTGACGTATTACGAGGAATTTCAGCTCTAGAGCACCATTTCTGCTAATTTCGTGTTTGAGCATTGATTCCGAGCATGCGTGTTTGTACTTTAGACATTTGTGTGATGGATTTGTGTACTGACCATACGAAAAAAAAACGTGGTCCGCCTAAAATTTACTAGCTTGTCATCCAACACTTGTTGGCTGAAAGTTGGACAACAATTGTCAAAAGGAGTGTACTAACGGTAAGATTTTAGGACAACAGTCTGTCAACAGACAATCCCCTGCCAACAATCGTACCATGTGTACAAGGCTTTAGGGTTTTTCACCTTAAAGCAAAGTTCTACCCAAAATTGGAACTTCTGCTTTTCTGTCTCCCACCCCCCCCCCACTTGTTTTTGACAGGTACCCTGTCCCCACTTCCATCAGACCGCTGCTGCGAGGTATGTCAGTAGCTAGGCCTCCTCCTTCCCCTACTGTTGGGCCAGTAGGAGAGCGCAGCGCAGTAGGGACCCGGCCGTGAAGCCGCAAGGCTTCACTGCCAGGTTCCCTTACCGGAAATGGTGGCAGCGGCAGCACCTGACAGCCAGTGGAAATAGCAGTTGCAGTGCTGACATCGCTGGACTCCAGGACAGGTAAGTGTCCTAATAGTAAAAGTCAGCAGCTAGAGTATGTAGAGTAGTAGCTGTCCACCAGAGCCCCACTTTTTACTTACCTGACCGTTCCAGCATCGAGCCCAGCGGCCCCAGCTACTGTCTCGGGTCCTCATTGGATATATTGATAGCAGCAGGAGCCAATGACTCCCACTGCTGTCAATCAAATTCGGTGACAAATGCAGGCCAAGTCCTGTTGTCTGTGTCAATGGATGCAGCAGCAGGACTCAGGAGCATGCTTGAACAGGTGCCCCCATGGAAATTGGCTCTCCTTGGGGGAACTCGCTGAAGGGGAGCCAGAAAAGGAGGATCGCGGGCCACTCTGTGCAAAACCCTTGCACAGAGCAGGTAAGTGTAGCATGTTTGTTATTTAAGTGCTTTTTATGGCACTTTTTATTTAGAAGTTTAAATCAGTATGTTTTGCTAAAAAAAAATACTTATAACCCCCAAACATTATACATTTTTTTTTTTTTTTTTATAGCAGAGACCCCTAGAGAATAAAATGATTGTTGCAATTTCGTTACACTGTAATTGTGCAGCGGTTTTGCAAACACAATTTTTTTGGACAACATACACTAATAAATAAAAACAAAACAGAATACCGTATTTATCGACGTATAACACGCACAGGCATATAACACGCACATTCATTTTAAGAGGGAAGTTTCAGGAAAAAAAACTTAAATTTTAAATAAGAAACTTTGAAGCAAAATAAGGGTCAGCGCCCATCTGCAGCCTCACCGTTGCCATCAATGCAGCCTGATCAATGCCCATCTGCAGCCTCACCATTGCCATCAATGCAGCACCCTTACCATTGCCATCAATGCAGCACCCTTACCATTACCATCAATGCAGCACCCTTACCATTACCATCAATGCAGCAGCCTTACCATTGCCATCAGGGCAGCCTGATCGATGCCCATCTGCAGCCTAGATGGGACAGGGAGGGGGCGGGACGAGCGCCGAGAGATTAAATACAGTGAGAATCTCCTATGATAGACAGAACAGTGGTCCAATGGTGGCCCAGGAGACAGAACTTCATATTACAGAGGCCGCCAAGTAAACAGGAGATTCTCACTGTATCTAATCTTATGGCGCTCGTCCCGCCCCCTTCCCTGTCCCCTCCGAGGCAGCTAAAATTGAAGTATTGGCGTATAACACGCACACGCTATTTGCACCCGATTTTCATGGTGAAAAAGTGAGTGTTATACGCCAATAAATACAGTAGTTACCACATTTTTTTTGTATAATGTGAAAGATGTTTAGCTGAGTAAATAGATACCCAACATGTCATGCTTCAAAATTGCGCACATTTGTGGAATGGCGGCAAACTACAGTGGATAAAAATCTCCATAGTTGATGATTTAAATGCCTTTTACAGGTTACCTCTTTAGAGTTAGAGAGGAGGTCTAGCACTAGAATTATTGATCTTGCTCTAACGTTTGCGGTGATACCTCACGTGTGGTTCGAATACCATTTACATATGCGGGCGTGACTTACGCATGCGTTTGTGCGCGAGCACGGAGTGGTGGGGGGCCTTTTAATTTTTTTTAATTTAACTTTTTATTTTTACACTGTCCCTTTCATTTTTTTTTTTTTTATTATTCTTACATTATTTTTTACGTTAATGTATACATCCCTTGTAATAGAAATAAGGATGACAGGTCCTCTTTAGGGAGAGATCTGGTGTCAAAAAGACCCTAAATATCTTTTTTACCTTTAAAAAGATCCTTTTTTTTTTTTTTTTTTTTTTTTTTTTTTTTTGATCTTTCACTTTTGTAACAAGGGTGCCCCCCAGATCCTACCTAGCCTACTCATTCAACAAGATAGTGTAAAAAGTAAATAACGCAAGTTTTTGTCAAGTCATATTTAAAAAAACAAATGTCCCACTGGTGTAGATCCATCGTCAATCACGCCGCCCACCGCAAAAAACCCAACTCTACGGTCCTGATGAAGGCTCCCATTGTCTGACCACTCTTAAATAACTATGAGGTGGAGCCACCCGATGACGTCGCTGGGTGGCACCGCCCCTTCATTATTTAAGAGCTGTTAGACAGCGGGAGCCTTCGTCAGGACGGGAGTTTTTTTTTGGGTTAGTGGTGGCAGCGGGCGACGTGATTGACAAAGGATCTACACTGGGGAGAACCCCACTAACAGCTGCTGACTCATCCCTTGCTAAGGACGCAGCAGCTGGCTTCCCATCCTGAACCTTAACCAGCTATTCACTGGTTGTTAAGGGCGACGGTGGCCCCGCCCCTTAACACTGGAGCTACTAAAACATAGCTTACGCACTAGGCTAAACACTGCTAAACGCCGACAAACAAAACGATAACACATTCGCATTTTTGTCCAGCGTTTCTAAAGCAGTTTTTAGCTTTGTAGTGTGCACGAAGCCCTAAAGTGGTTGTGAAGGCTGAAGGTTTTTTACCTTCATGCATTCTATTCTTCTATGGTTGTGCTGGAATTGCATCAAAATAATACAGGAAACCTTTCCAAAATTGCACTGTGCTGGGTGGCATTGATGTGAATGGACACCATTGAGAACAATGTTATTTCTAATGTTATGCGATTCTGTGTGATTCAAGTTGCATCAGAAATCTCACTAGTGTGAACCGAGCCTTAGATACTCATAAGTGCACTGCAATGGTGTGAACTTGGCCTATTGGAATACATGAATTTTTCTTGCATATGCATTTGTACTGCATCTAAAAATGCACCTGTCACTATCCGGTGTAAATGAGCCTTTATCACATAGATTTCTGCTATTTAGCCTGTGTCAAAGCACTACACCTTCTTCACCAAAAGTTTTGGTGAGGTTAAAACCAGAAGTTAAACATACAGATCTATATATAACCTTCCTCTGTCTAAAGCTGTATTAAACCCAAAAAGAAAAAATGTAACATATTGCAGCTTATAAAGCCTTAGGCTTGGTTCATGCGTTTTTAACCACGTCCAATTCGCATAACATGTGAATTGGACTGGCTTTCAATGGAGCCGGTTCGCACGTGCGCAGCAGCCGCGCTGCCATTTTTAAGAGTCCTGTGCGTTTTTTTTTTGTTTTTTTTTTAATGGTCCATTCAGGTGCGATTTTTAGGTAAAAAGTCACACCTGAACCGGTGAACAGAACCGCACTGGACTGCTGCACTGAAACTGAGGCTGCATATGTGTAAAGCCAGCCTTAGATGGTATTGGTGCAGTAAAGGCTTCTTTCTGGCAACTCGATCATGCATATTATTTTTGTTCAAGTATCATTGTATTGTGCTGCTTAAAAACAACCACACCATCTTTTTCCAGAGCAGCCTTGTATTTCTCCTGAGGTTACCTGTGGGCTTTTCTTTGTATCCCAAACAATTCTTCTGGCAGTTGTGGCTGCAGTCCTTCTGGGCCTCTTTGACTTTGGCTTGGTATCAACAGATCCCCAAATGTTCCACTTCTTAATAAGTGATTGAACAGTACTGACTGGCATATCCTGGATATCTTTTTATATCGTTTTCCAGCTTTATAAAGTTCCATGACCTTATTACTCAGGTCTTTTGACTGTTCTTTTCTGCTCTCCTTAGCTCAGTATCTAGCCTGCTCAGTGCATTCATGTGAGAGCTAACAAACTCATTGAGTAATTATACACAGACGCTAATTGCAATTTAAAAAGCCACAGTGTAGGAAATTAACCTTTTAATTGGCATTTTAACCTGTGTGTCTGTGCCAAGGTCAAACATTCCAGGAGATGGAAACTTTTGATCAGGGCCATTTGGGTGATTTATGTTCTGATTTAAGAAGGAACCAAAGGACTATGTGTGATAATAAATGGCTTCATATTATCACTATCCTGAAATAAAAGACAGTTATTTGGCACGATCAGTCATATTTTCAATATCAATGCCAAAATTTTACGATTTCTGCCAGGGGATGCACACTTTTGAACACAACTGTAAATTTATTTTATCTATTGGATGCCCCACCATGATATTTTGACTTGTAACACACACTTTATCAATTGCTTTCCCTTATTCTTTTAGCACACTGAGCTGGACGACCTCTTAATTTTATTGAGGTATATGTGCCCCTATTACTATATTAGGACATTACCACTGAAGGTTTGTTCAGACCATGTTTTCTATGTGCCCTGTTCACATGTGTGGTGATGTTTTTTTTTTTTTTCTTCTTTCTCTCCATGATATTGAGCATAGATTCATGCGTGTACAGTGCGATTTTTTTTTTTTTTTTTTTTTTTTTCCCCCCTCCTGTTTTCATTGCGAATTTCCTAAGCAGCTGTTCAGCTGTGATTTAGATGTGGTTCAGATGTGAATTTTTGGAGTCGGTGGCCACCAGCTTCTTTAACATTAGCTAATTGTTAGAGGAGCTGCAGTCTGCTCACATAATTTGTAATAAAAACATCTTTGCCATTCTGAAACTTCCCTCCAAACACTTGCATATTATTTTATATATACTATACTATTTTATATATACTGTGATTCTGTAAATTTTTGTTAAAAATCTTACAAACATAATAAAAACATTTATATACCGTATACACTCGAGTATAAGTCGAGGCCCCAATTTACCACAAAAAAATGGGAAAAACTTAGTGACCCGAGTATAAGACAAGGGTGAGAAATGCACAGCTACTGTAAGTGGAAAAGAGGGTCAACAATACCCATTTGCAGCCTCACTGTGCCCATTTGCAGCCATAGGTCCCCCGAACTTCAAACTCGGTAGTTAAGGGTTCCTAGCTGCAGCCAAAATTTGGGGTCTCTGAACCCAAAGGTTCCCGAAATGACATTGCTGCAGATGGACACAGTTGACCAACTTTGGGGCCCCGTATCTCGCACCATAAAATATCCAAAGCTGGAGTTCCTATCACCAAGTGGCCCTGAGATACGGGGCCCCAAAAATCGGTTCAGAAAATGTCAAGCACTTTTCTGCAGCAGAGAATGACATTTTCCGAACAGATTTTGGGGCCCCGTATCTCGGGGCCACTTGATGCTAGGAACCCCAAATTTGGATATGTTGTGGTACCAGTTCCACTGGGTTTGCACACCAAATTTGGGTTCCTAGCACTAAGTGGCCCTGAGATACGGGGCCCCAAATTCGGTTCGGAAAATGAAATTTTTTGCTGCAGAAAAGTGCTTGACTAGAGTATAAGTCGAGGGGGGCACTTTCAGCACAAAAAAATGTGCTGAAAAACTCGACTTATACTCGAGTATATACGGTATATACAAAATAAATAAAAATGAACAAAAATAGCTTACATCAGCATAGAAACAGAAAATGGCTTTTTTTTCTAGAAAAAATAAAGAAAACTAGATATATCAACCAAGATGCATTTTCATATTATAACGATTCAACTAAACAAAGCCCTAACCTCCACTTAAACACTCCCTCAGGCTAATAAATGATTACACATTTAACCCATGCATGCAGCCTTTTTTCAAAAATCCAATTTTATATAAAAATCTAGGGGACGTGAAAGGACAAAGAAAAGTTGCTCACCCAGAGACAGCAGCTACGGGGACCTGACATTCCTCCATGCCATTGTCCACGCCCCTGGCCGCCACCTGTCCTTCTCAAGACCCTGAATCTTCCCAACCTCGCCCAGAATGTGTGCACCACCACCTCAACAGGAAGGACTTTTTTTCCGAATGGAAACCTGACACCATGCATTCCACGTGAAGAAATGGACTACTAAGCTAACTTGAAAAAGTGTCTCAAAATCCCAATGTGTCTCAAAGGCCCCGTACGATCATTACGCATAACTCAAACAGGAAAGTAAAGGTATACCCAGAGCCCCACCCACCTGCTGATAGACTTCTACATTGAAGGGGCACTGAAGCAAGAAATGGTCCATTGAACCCACACACACACACACACACACACACACACACACACACACACACACACACACACTTCACTGTTGGACAACCATGCTCTGCAGAGCGATGCTTCAGGTTGCCCTTCACATAATGTCTGACATGAAACGAGCGCCAGGCCAAATCCCGAACTGTGATTCTATACTTGCCAAATATGCTGCAGAAATCTCCCTTCTCTGAGTCTGGCTGCATCCAGCTTAACTGTGGGCAGCTGAAGCTGCTGCCTGTTCGCTTCCTGGATTTACACCGACACACACCTCCATCCCTGCAGCTCTCATTGGCCCTCTTATGACTCATAGCCCCTTCCTTCCTGGCAAACTCTCACGAAAGTGAGAGAGAGAGCTGTGCATGTCATAAGTCTAGGCTTTTTACCAGACAAACAGGTAGTTGGCTGTATAAGGTATTTACAGGCAGAAAAAAATGTTTTACTATCCATAGTTAAAACAGCAAGGGCAGAAGACTTAATAGATGGAAAGTTGAAAAAATGACTGAAGGTCCGCTTTAAGGATTGGGCTGGGAAGCCCACTGCTTACTACCACTTTTAAAGACGTCAGGTTCTCAAATTATTGCTTATGGTCAACAACAAAAAATCCTTTAGAAAAATGTTCATACATCTTGCCCGTAGTATCTTGAGGGGGTTGTAAAGGTGCAAAATGTATATTTAGGCTGTAGGTAGATCCTGGTGAACTTCTTCCATGTTTCTCTTTGAATGATCCGTGTCTCTCGTATCTTGTATGTTATCCAACAGTGAGATCCCCTTCGCCATAATTCTCAACTCATTTACTTTTTCTACTGTGAGTTTGAATATTTCTTTCCACTTATTATTTTCCTGCATTCTGCAAAAACAGACAATTCCAATTCCTAGTTAGAAAGTGTTGACGTATAAGGCTTATTAAGACTGTGTGATGATGGCATATGCAGCAGAACCTGCTAAAGCATTTTGCAGACATAAGGTTTGACAACACACGCCCCCCACCCCCTTTAAAAAAAAAAAAATCTTGAATAAAGTACATCAGGCATGTGAAGTATGCTCTATCCCTCTGCCCCACTGCCGCTTCCTTCTCTTTTATTTGCTGGCAATACTTTGACTCAAACTACCAATCGCCAGGCTTTGACATTTTTTGCAGACACTGTTCAGTCAGATCCATATCCTGCTTCTGCCCGTATGTCAGATTTTGACATATAGCTGTGTCAATGCATCTGCATGCACTTCTTTGGGCTGCCTGCACACAGCTCCGAGGTAGATTCATGCACAGCAAACTGCGGCTTAGATCAAAGGATGGGTCTGATCGACCATCTGAGCTTTTAAAGAATAAGTTCAACTTTAGTGACGTGAAATGTTACACCCGTATTAAAGTGGTTGTAAAGGCAAAGGTTTTTTATCTTAATGCATTCCATGCATTAAGATAAAAAAAAACCCCTGTGTAGCAGCCCCACTAAGGCCCCTTTCACACTGGGGCGGTGGGGGCGTCGGCGGTACAACAGCGCTATTTTTAGCGCTGCTGTACCGTCGTTCTTGCAGCGGTATTAAAAAGGGTTAAAATCCCTCGTACAGCGCGGCTATAGCCGCGCTGTCCCATTGATTTCAATGGGCAGGAGCGGTGAAGGAGCGGTGAATACACCGCTCCTTCACCGCTCCAAAAAAGCGGTTTGCAGGACTTTTCTCACCGTCCTGCCTGCGCACCGCTTCAGTGTGAAAGCCCTCGGGCTTTCACACTGAACAAACAGCGGAGGCTGTTTAGGGGCGGTTTGCAGGCGGTATTTTTAGCGCAATACCGCCTGCAAACCGCCCCAGTGTGAAAGGGGTCTAATACTTACCTGAGACATCTCGATCCAGCGATGTCCACGAGTGTCTCGGCCATCCGGGACTCTCTCTTGATTGGCTAAGGCACAGCAGCAGTGCCTTTGGCTCCTGTTGCTGTCAATCAAAGTCAGCTAGCCAATAAGGAGAGCAAGGGGGTGGGGCCGAACCGCAGCTCCATGTCTGAATGGATACACGGAGCTGCAGCTTGACTCGGGTGCCCCATACCAAGCTGCTTGCTGTGGGGGCACTCAACAGGAGGGAGGGAGGCCAGGAGCGCCGATGAGGGACCCGAGAAGAGGAGGATCTGGGCTGCTTTGTGCAAATCCACTGCACAGAGCAGGTAAGTACAGTGAGGGGGAAAAAGTATTTGATCCCCCCCCCCCTCTGGTTTTGTACATTTGCCCACTGACAAAGAAATGATCAGTCTATAATTTTAATGGTTGGTTTATTATAACAGTGAGAGACAGAATAACAACAAAAATATCCAGAAAAAACAATTCAAAAAGTTACAGATTGATTTGCATTTTAATGAGTGAAATAGAGCTGCACGATTCTGGCTAAAATGAGAATCACAATTTTTTTGCTTAGAAGATAGATCACGATTCTCGGGGGGTAACATCATCCTTCACATTAAACAAAAAAATTGGGCTAACTCTACTGTTTTTTTTTTTTTGTTTTTTTTTTTTGTTTTTTTTATAGTTGAAGTGTATTTTTTTCCCCCAAAAATTGTGTTTGAAAGACCACTGTGCAAATACAGTGTGACATAAAATATTGCAACAATCGCCATTTTATTCCCTAGGGTCTCTGTTAAAGTATATATAATGTTTGGGGGTTCCCAGTAATTTTCTAGCAAAAAATAATGTTTTTAACTTTGTAAGAAACAAGCGTCAGAAAAGGGTTTAGACTTTAAGTGGTTAAACTTTCTGCATTTACACACAGAAGTTTATCCCTTTGATCCAGGGGTAGGCAACCTTTTGAGCACAGTGTGCTGAAAAATGTTTTCAAAGAAATAGAGTGTGCCGATTTTATAACAAATAAAGTCAACTTTACACTCTCAGTCACAAAAAGTAAATGCTATAAACTACTTTAGTAGTGAGAAATTAACATCCTGCACTCTCACTCCTCAGATCAGCCCCAATTCATGCACCTTCACACCTCAGATCTCTGTCCCCCCTGCTCATCTGCCTCACCACTGTACCACCCTGCTCGTCTGCCTCACCACTGTACCACCCTGCTCGTCTGCCCCACCACTGTACCACCCTGCTCGTCTGCCCCACCACTGTACCACCCTGCTCGTCTGCCCCACCACTGTACCACCCTGCTCGTCTGCCCCACCACTGTACCACCCTGCTCGTCTGCCCCACCACTGTACCACCCTGCTCGTCTGTCCCACCAATGTACCCCCCTTTCTCGTCTGCCCCACCAATGTACCCCCCTTTCTCGTCTGCCCCACCAATGTTCCCCCTTTCTCGTCTGCCCCACTGCTCTACCCCCCTGCTCTTCTGTCTCACTGCTGAACCCCCTTCTCATCTCTTCCACCAGGGTACCCTCCTGCTCATCTGTCCCACCTTTGAATCCCTCCTGCTCATCTGCTCCACCGCTGTACCCCCTTCTCATCTATGATATGCGTGATATGCAGAGTGGTGAAAGGAAGCAGAGATGAGACACATCTACCTGTCCTGGCACACTCATCCTGCTGATCCACCTCTCGCATCCAGCCCACCTGTTTGTATGTGATGTCACATACAAGCATCTGTAATGGATGCACAATGATGAGCTCAGGTCAGGAGCATTTTCTGAAATTGGTGGGCCTGTGTGCAGGATCATAAGTTGGGCCCCCGCAGCAGTGATTCAGTGCAGTGCTCTGCGCCACAGTGCTCTGCGCTGAATAGTGGCTCTGGCTTAAAGGGACACAGAGCGCAGGGGTTCAGTAGTAAGGGACACAAAGGTTCAGGAATAATTTCAACAAAGTTTCCAGAAGCTCAACAGTAATACCACAAACTGTAACCTGATTGTAGTTTTCTCAATCACAATGAAATCCCTTCTTTCTGAGATTGTTAGTGGCAACCAAGCGAGTCATCTTCCTCCAGATGGTGGGCGGGGACTGTGATTGGCTTTAGCAGTGGCCAATGACAGTTGTCGTCCTCCTCCTGGAGACAGGGACCGCCCCTCCCCCCCCCCCCCCAGTAGAACTGCACCCAATCTCTTCCTCATCAAAAAAGCTGACGATTGTAGCTACAGCAAAGTTAGAGAACCAAACAATGTCTCCCATCTTTTACAATGTGTGGGGGCACAGTGCCTCCCCCTCAGCGCAGGCGCGGTGTGGGAAACTCTGAAATTGGAATGCATTAGTGTCTCACTGACACTTCCCTGCGCTGCTCTGCTGATGGGGAGGGAGTCGAGTGCCAGCAAAAGAGGATTTTTGTGGCACCGGTGTCAGGAGTTGCCTCCCTCTTTGATCTATGGAATAGTTACAATGTTTCTAGTTATCTACTAGCATAGACAATGTTAAAAACTTGGCAGACTGCCTGGATTTTTTCTTTTGACAGCTGAGTGAGCAGAGAAGTCTCTACACTTGTAACATGAAAGAATCGGGAAACGCAGCAATATAGATCGTGAGGGGGGTTGAATCGAGATCACAATTTTTTAACGATCAATTGTGCAGCTCTGGAGAGAAATAAGTATTTGATCCCCTATCAATCAGCAAGATTTCTGGCTCCCAGGTGTCTTCTATACAGGTAATGAGCTGAGATTTGGAGCACTCTCTTAAAGGGAGTGCTCCTGATCTCAGCTTGTTACCTGTATAAAAGACATCTGTCCACAGAAGCAATCAATCAGATTCCAATCTTTTCACTATGTCCAAGACAAAGAGCTGTCAAGGGATGTCAGGGACAAGATTGTAGACCTACACAAGGCTGGGATGGGGCTACAAGACCATTGCCAAGCAGCTTGGTGAGAGGGTGACAATAGTTGGTGCGATTATTCACAAATGGAAGAAACAAAAAATAACTGTCAATCTTCCTCAGTCTGGGGCTCCATGCAAGATCTCGCCTCGTGGAGTTTCAATGATCATGAGAATGGTGACGAACCAGCCCAGAATTACATGGAAGAATCTTGTCAATGATCACAAGGCAGCTGGGACCATAATCACCAAGAAAACAATTGGTAACATACTACGCTGTGAAGGACTGAAATCCTGCAGTGCCCGCAAGGTCCCCTTTCTCGAGAAGGCACATATACAGGCCTATCTGAAGTTTGCTAATGAACATCTCAATGATTCAGAGGAGAACTGGGTGAAAGTGTTATGGTCAGATGAGACCAAAATCGAGCTCTTTGGCATCAACTGAATGCGCTGTGTTTGGAGGTAGAGGAATGCTGCCTATGACCCCAAGAACACTATCCTGAACATCAAACATGAAGGTGGAAACGTTATGCTTTGGGGGTGTTTTTCTGCTAAAACTTCAGGGAAAACTTCACCACATCAAAGGGAGGATGGATGGGGCCATGTACTGTCAAATCTTGGGTGAGAACCTTCTTCCCTCACCAGGGCATTAAAAATGGGTCATGAATGGGTATTTCAGCATGACAGTGACCTAAAATACACGGCCAAGGCAACAAAGGAGTGGCTCAAGAAGCAGCACATTAAGGTCCTGAAGTGGCCTAGCCAGTCTCCAGACCTTAATCCCATCGAAAATATGTGGAGGGAGCTGAATGTTTGAGTTACCAAACATCAGCCTCGAAACCTTAAAGGGTAACTCCACTTTTGTGGGAAAAAAGGCAAAAATTAATATAGCGCATCATTCCTGACACTAATCCTATTGTAATTGAATGTTGTTATTATACAGGATTTATATAGTGCCAACAGTTTGCATGGTGCTTTACAACAGATGGAGAAAATGAAAATACAGTTGTTTGGTGTGGGTAAGATGGGCCTCGCTGAAGAGGAGGGTTTTCAGGGATCGTCTAAAAGCGAATAGTAGGAGATAATCTGACATATTGGGGTAAGGAGTTCCATAGGATTGGAGAGGCTCTGGAAAAGTCCTGGAGGCGAGCATGAGAGGAGGTAATGAGGGAGTTAGAGAGCAGGGGGTCTTGAGAAGAACGAAGAGAACGATTAGGTTGGTATTTTGAGACTAGATCAGTGATGAAGCTGGGGGCAGAGTTGTGGATGACTTTGTAAGTAGTTCGTATTTTGAATTGAATGTTTGGGTGAGCGGAAGCCAGTAGAGGGATTGACAGAAGTAGCAGACACAAAGCGATTGGTAAGGTGGATGAGTCTGGAAGCACCATTCATGATGGATTGAAGGGGAGATAGACTATGTAGAGGTAAGCCAATGAGGAGGGAGTTGCAGTACTCGAGGCGAGGGATGACCAGGGAGTGATTTAAGAGCTTTGTTGTGTCATTGGTTAGAAAGGTGTGTATTTTGGAAATGTTGCAGAGGTTGAGGTGGCAATATTTGGACAGTGATTGGACGGGGCTTAAAGGAGAGTTCAGAGTCCAGGACTACACCTAGGACCTTTGCATGCGCGGGTGGGCTTTATAGTTGTGCCATTGATTTTGACAGAGAGATCAGGGGAAGGGGCACAAGGGGGAGGAAAAAATAAGTTCGGTTTTGGATAGATTAAGTTTGAGATGGTGGTCTTGACATCCAGACTGATGTACAGTGGAACCTTGGATTACAAGCATAATCCGTTCCAGGAAAATGCTTGTAATCCAAAGCACTTGCATATCAAAGCGAGTTTCCCCATAGAAGTCAATGGAAACGAAGATAATTCTATCCGCATTGACTTCTATTGCATGCAATACCGCGTGTGGCCAGAAGTGGGGGGTGCCGGAGAGCCTCGGAAATACTTGGGGACAGCTCGGCTAAACTTGGAAAGGCTCGGAAACCGAGTGTTTGAGTATTTCCGAACCGTTCCCAGTGTCACCAGCGCCCCCGCACCTCTGGCCAAATGCGGTACTGCACACACCCCATTAGCTTGCATTCTGCTCATTTTGCGAGACAACACTCGCAAGCCGAGTCAGAATTTAAAAAAAAAGTTGCTCGTCTTTCAAAACGCTTGTTAACCGCGTTACTAGTTAACCAAGGTTCCACTGTATCTGATAGTAAATTAGTGATACGTTGCGCTATTACAGGCGCTATTTTTAGCGCTAAAACGTCTGAAAAGTGCCTTAAATTACCTTTCCTTTTCAATCTGCAGCTACTGTAATTTTCTGAGAATGCAATGCAATATGGCTACATGGAGTTGTTCTGTGCACAGAATGTGTACTAACCACTCCCCAGAAACATCGTTTCCTGTTTGGGTGATTGGCTCACCAATTTTCCCAAAAGTCTGCACTAAGATAAAAGACAGATTTCAGATATCCCCTTAACAAAAATTTCATATTTGGAGAGATACTTTTAATAGGAACCCATCTAAAGAGATGCATGCCCAGCAGATTTCCTCATTCATGCCCTGTAGCTGCACACCTGACAGTTAATTATGAAACCCCTCCCATTAGACCCACTCAGTACAGAGCCACAGACAAACATGCATTGGATTACTTAAGAATAACAAAAGGTAGGAATCTGCAACAAAGGTTGTTATAATCCTACATAGATCACCCAGAGGGGAATGCTTTTTTTTCTCAACAAAAGTGAAGTTGCGCTTTAATGACTTGGAGAGGATCTGCAAAGAGGAGTGGGACAAAATCCCTCCTGAGATGTGTCCAAACCTGGTTGCCAACTACAAGAAACGTCTGACCTCTGTGATTGCCAACAAGAGTTTTACCACCATGTTTTGCTAGGGATACTTATACTTCTTTCACTCATTAAAATGCAAATCAATTTGTAACTTTATTGAAATGCATTTTTCTGGATATTTTTTTTCTGTCTCTCACTGTTAGAATAAACTGACCATTAAAATTATAGTATGGTGTGGATAAGTGTGGCGCTAAAAAAATATTATAAATGTACGTTAGTGAGCAAAGTCAAACAGAATAGCCTCTGAGAGACGGTATGCACAATAAAGTATATTAGTGAAACTTTATCAAAATTGAGAGTGACAGCAATATATACCCTAGAGTGATGGAATAGAAGCACCTAAGTGGAACATATATGAGATGTTAGCCAACACTGACAAAAACCAATGTGAATAGGATATATATAAAAAAAAAATCTTGCGACTACTACACACCCCAATAATGGGAAGGAGTAGTACAAATAACTAAAAGTAAAACAAGAAAAATTGAAGCAAAAAGATGAAACAATAAGATATAATATGATATCAGATTTTTTAAGACATCCTAAGACTGTAATGTCCCCAAATGTGAAATCAAAACAAATGGTGAAAAAACAAAATCTGAAGTGTTGCAATTATAGCCTAGAAACATATGGACTGGGGCTAGAACACCAGACATAAACTTTTAAGTTACTAATATAACCAGAAGTCCAGAAACCAATGGGTATACATCTGGAAACGCAGACCGAAGAAATCCCCAGTGGCCGAAAAAAAGGAATGTGGAAATGAGAGTCCCCCAAATCCAAGGATGGCATCCACAAGATAGAATATCCAGCTTGTAAGTGAAAGGGATATGAAGAGGTACCCTTACCAGCAGTGATGGACTCCCAGCCGGCGGCTTGGGGGTCAAACAGGCTTGTAATGGAGCAAGGGAAACAGCTCTTTGTCCCCAATGGCAGGAGTTGATAGAAGGATAAAGGCACTCACCAACCGACACTCACTGATCTCACCGACTCTCGGCTTTGATGGTGTAGATGAAGGGCTGTTCGCCAAAGAATGAACTCCATGCAGTGGGTGGAAATCCTCAAGGGAAAAAAAGGATCAAGAAGGGAGGCTCCCCATAGTGTAAATCAGCTTATCAAAAAGCTTTTATTTATAATAAAATAATAAAAAATACACTCTGGCTCATAGGTAAAAGTCAGGTATATAACGGTATTTAAAAAGCGCTTAAATCAAATGGTGGCAAGACAGGCATCACAAATCCAACGCGTTTCGTCCAATAGGACTTCAACAGGGGTATATCTGTGAAGTTGCGCTTTAATGACTTGGAGAGGATCTGCAAAGAGGAGTGGGACAAAATCCCTCCTGAGATGTGTCCAAACCTGGTGGCCAACTACAAGAAACGTCTGACCTCTGTGATTGCCAACAAGAGTTTTACCACCATGTTTTGCTAGGGATACTTATACTTCTTTCACTCATTAAAATGCAAATCAATTTGTAACTTTATTGAAATGCATTTTTCTGGATATTTTTTTTTCTGTCTCTCACTGTTAGAATAAACTGACCATTAAAATTATAGACTGATCATTTCTTTGTCAGTGGCCAAATGTACAAAAATCCGCAGGGGATCAGATACTTTTCCCTCGCTGTATATAACGTGTGTTATTTTAATGGTAACACAAGAATTTAGTATCACTTTAAGGGTGTAACATGTTTCTGAAGCAGCAACCCCACATGTCAATATTAAGAACTCTGCCCACACATACGCTTCATTCAGAGTTCTGTGAATGAACTAAAAGTTCTGTCTGTGGCAGATGACTTCTAATTGTCAATGAACTGTGAGGGTGCTGGTGAGTGCCCTAGTAGTTGATTCATCTTTTTGAAAATTAGTTGAGCCAAAAATTGATAATTTAACCGCTTCCCACCAGCCCAACGTCATATGACATCGTAGAGTTTGAGCGGTGATATCTGAATGATGCCTGCAGTTACAGACATTAGGGATTGACCGATTATCGGTAAGGCTGACTATTGCAGGCCGATACCAATTTTTCAGAAAAAGCGGATATCGACCAATATTACTGATATTGCTTTAAGGGGTTTTACCGGGGTGATGCCTGCAAATGGTTGGCTTCATTGTAATAACAATTGATGCTATTATTACAAGCAGCCCCCCAACAACCCCCTCTTCCCCCCATCCCCCCGGTGCTCGACCGGGCTCTCCCGTCCCGCTGGGTGGCCCAAGCAATCAGCCGACACGTCCGCCGATGCTTTGTTCGGGCCTCTGATCTAGTAACCCGGAAGTGATGTCATGACATCACTTCCCGGATTACTGGCATCTTAAAGGCGCCAGTTTTAAAAAACAGAAAAGGTGTTCAAAAACGCAGATCTTGACGTTTTGAATACTTTCAAGTGCAGAGGAGGGGTGTAAAAATAAAAAATTTAAATGTACAGAATATCGCACATAATATTGGCCTGAGAGGTGACTGAAATATTGGTATCGTATCTGCACCGAAAAAACGTTATTTGTTGATCCCTAGCAGACATCATTCAGGTATCTTCTTTTACAGCCGCTGATTCCCTACACCATAAGAACAATTATAGCGACTGTTCAGCTGCTTGACCGTTCTTAGGGGCGGCGGGAGGGGACATCTCCCGCTGCCCTCCGGTGCTTCTACCGACTCACCTGTGCTTTCAGTAAGCTGGAGAAGGAACCGACCGGTGTCGGATGCTGACCATAGAGATTTCCTGGCGGGCCAGATGGTCTCTGATCGTTCGGAGGTTGGGCACGATGTTATGACGTCACGCCTGACGTCTGCATTTGAAGAAAATGCCGCTGCCTCAGCTGGGAAGCTGAGTTCTTCTTCCCTTTTTTTTTTTTTTTTTTTTTTTTTTTTAT
Source organism: Aquarana catesbeiana (assembly GCF_042186555.1). Taxonomy (NCBI): domain Eukaryota; kingdom Metazoa; phylum Chordata; class Amphibia; order Anura; family Ranidae; genus Aquarana; species Aquarana catesbeiana. Next base: position 157,030,625 of record NC_133333.1, read on the forward strand.
GATTTCAGGTTTCCCAGCATAGAGGTGAGATCTGGGGACTCGCTGACCCCAGATTTCACTTTAAAGAGGACCTGGCTCGCACTATTCCTATTACAAGGGATATTTACATTCCTTGTAATAGGAATAAAAGTGATAAAAAAAATGTAAAAAAGCATCAAACTAGAAAAGTAAAATTAACAATAAAAAAAAAATTTAAAGCAGCCCTGTCACAGATGCGAACACATACATAACTCACGCCCACTTATGTAAACGGGTTTCAAACCACACATGTGAAGTATTGCCGCAAACGTTAGAGCGAGAGCAATAATTCTAGCCCAAGACCTCCTCTAACTAAAAAACATGTAACCTGTAAAAAATTTTTAAAGTGTCGCCTATGGGGATTTTTAAGTACCGAAGTTTGGCACCATTCCTTGAGTGTGTGTGCAATTTTGAAGCGTGACATGTTGGGTATCTATTTACTCAGCGTAACATCTTTCACATTATGCAAAAAAATTGGGCTAACTTTACCGTTTTTTTTTTTTTTTCTCAAAAAAACTTGTTTGAAAAATTGCTGGGTAAACACTGTGCGAGATAAAAAGTTGCAGTGACGGCCATTTTATTCTCTAGGATCTCTGCTGGAAAAAAAATATAATGTTTGGGGGTTCTGTGTAATTTTCTAGCAAAAAATTATGATTTTTACATATAGGGGAGAAATGTCAGAATTGGCCTGCTAGGCAAGTGGTTAATGCAATACATAGCATACTATCAAGGAATGATGGGCTGACCTAGTCAAAGGACTGATTTGAGTACCGTTGAAATGTTGTGGCATTTGATATAGGCAACTCTTGCAAGGCAACCCCCAAACCTCTTGCAACTGAAAGAATTTTGTATTAACGAGTTGTCAGAAATTTAAGCAAATTGATGTCAGAGACCAAGCAGTTGTACAAAACACCTACAAGAAGTTATTTCTTGTTAGAGGGGCAATACCAGCCTTTGAGACCTGGGATGTACTTACTTTTTCCACAGCACACTATTACATCTATTATTCTTATTGAATAAACGATTGAAAGGGCAAATGTTCATTGTGTTTTTATGGAGTGTATACCTTTATCTGTAGGCACTGTTTGATCAAACCATTCTCTACAAATATGGTACATTCAATGATTTCCATTGGGGAGTACCTCATTTTTCATGTGACTGTGTGATGGATGGTCAGTGTGTTTTGGACCAGTAAGAATTTTGTCATGAGTACTGCTATGTGGTATTTTTGGAACTTGACGTTTCAGTAGAATTGCACTTAGTTGTATTGCACGTATGCTGTAATGTTTCAGTACTGTGTACCACTCCTCCCTGTTTACATATGTTTTATACTAGTCACTCTGAACAAAACATTTGTTACCCTGGAGTTTTTTCGCTTGCCTATTCTTCCTGGCCATAACTGTCAGCTTGTTGACTGGGCTGGATTAAATTTAACCGACTTTGGTCCTTTGTAGTTGGATCAGGAGAGAACTAACAATTTAAAGGGCCCTGCCACATAGAAAAACAAACGTACACTTAATTCATGTCGCTGTACATCAGTGTACTATGCTCTGCACTGCTGTACAGTTACATGCGATCCTGTTCGTTGTGCTGTGAAAAATGCAGTAAATCTACATTTTCTCTCAGCTCGCTGTAGCACAGCTCCACAGCGCGTTGCAGTGTGAATGAGATGCACAGAAAACAATGGTTTTCTGTGTGTCCTTGCGGGGACCGGTGGTTTACAATGCAGTGAAACATCGTTTAGTGCACATAGTGTGAATTCAAACATAAGAACATAATTTATGTAGTGTTTGATTCTTCTAGACATCTGCTCAGTGTATATCCAGTCAGGTAGACCCTTACACTAAATAAAACCTTTAATATTTGCTATAGTTCACATTTAAACTCCAAGTGATTTTTTTTTTTTTTTTTCTTTGAATAGTTGTTGTTTCTGAGCTCCACTGAATTGCCAGAAAGTACAATTGGAGTCCTGCTTCTGTTTCCCTACTGCATTGGAATGGTGCCTTATTACAGACACCAGTTCTGGTGTTGTGCCTCTGGTCCCTCTTCTTTGCCATTCACAGTCTGTCAATGGACGCAGCAGTGGGGCCTGCATGAGTGTCTTCATGGGAATCCGTCAAATTTCCTGTTGGGGGCACCAGCAAGAGAGGAGGAGCCAGGAGCACCGACGGGGGACCCAATAAGAAGAATTCTATTGCACAGAGCAGGTATAGACTTAGGCTTTGTTTTTTTTCATTACGACCACTTTAAAGTGGAGTTCCACCCAAAAATGGAACTTCCACTGTCCGGATCCCCCCTCCCCCTTCGGTGTCACATTTGGCACCTTTCAGGGGGGAGCAGATATCCGTTTAATACAGGTATTTGCTCCCACTTCCCACAAAAGATCACTGCAGTATCCGCGTCGATCTACGCCATGACCGGCCCCTTCTCCATGCCCCCCGCTGTCTTTTGGGAGACACACGGGTCCCAGAAAAAAAAGCAGGGACCACTCAGAACGCAGAGCGTGACTCGCACATGTGCAGTAGGGAACCAGGCTTCCTGATTCCTTTACTAGCAATGCTGGTGCCTCCACCCGGAGCTGAGGACATTGCGGGTACCCTGGATAGGTAAGTGTCCTTATTTTAAAAGTCAGCAGTACAGCACTACAGTATTTGTAGCTGCTGACTTTTACTCTTTTTTTTTTTTTTGGCTGTAGGTATACCAACCTACTGAAAACCGTGCACTTTTTATGTAGCATAAGATCTTATCTCCATAGTTACATGAAAACTGTTCTGTATAGAGAAGTTTGTAACTGCATGGCTTCCCCTAGCTTCGGTGCATTGCGTCATTTGACCAGAACAAACATTCAGATTACAAAGACCGTGCAGATTCAGAACTTCTTAGCTACATACTTCTATGTCGAAGACCAGATGAAGTATTTAGACCATTGGTTTAGCAGAGCAACAAAGCAACTAGCAATTTTAGAAGTGGAGGTCAACAGTGGTAGCCTACTTATTTCTCTGTTTAGGTTTCCTTGGGCTGACTAGGTATTTTTCAGTGAAGCCTTTGGTGGTGAACCCGTAAATTTGTAAGTGTATGTAAACCCTGACGATGAACTTTTCTTCTTTTCTCTCGTTTTCTGTTAAATATACCATTTGTCTGTTAATTATACCATTTTATCTGTTCGACAAGTCCAAAAAAATAGTATTAAAGTGATTGTAAAGCTTACATTTTTTGACATAAAATAATAAACATGTCCTACTTACCTGCTCCGTGCAATGATTTTGCACAGAGCAGCCTCCTTGCCCTTTCCTCCTTGCCCTTTCCTCCTTGCCCTTTCCTCCTTGCCCTTTCCTCCTTGCCCTTTCCTCCTTGCCCTTTCCTCCTTGCCCTTTCCTCCTTGCCCTTTCCTCCTTGCCCTTTCCTCCTTGCCCTTTCCTCCTTGCCCTTTCCTCCTTGCCCTTTCCTCTCATTCACTGAAGCCTTTGTGTTTTGTGAAATGTGTTCATGTAATACCAAGGCTTCTGTGATTGGTTAGGAGTGAGGGAGGGGCGGGCCTAGCAGCTGCAGCCACTCTCCTTTTCAAGATACAGAGCTCAGAAGAATCGGTGTCGCTCTTCCGGAACTATAGCATGGCTGTCTTCTGGGAGTGTTATAAAGCTGTCAGATATAGAGTTGTCATGCACCTCGCTGGACTAAACCCATTGTGTGCCTTCATTTTTAATTAAAAAAAAAGCTGAATTCCTGGAATTCATCTTTAACACTAAATGGCTTGTAAAGTTTTTTTAATGCATGACCTATAAATTTTTGGTATCGTAGTTTTCTGCCATTTCCTCTTTTTATATTTTACAAAACAAATCGCATCCTTCAAAATTTTCCCTTGAAAATGAAATGCTTGCTTTTTTTTTTTCCTAACTACCAAATATGTCAATTTTTCTGTGTGATTGTATTGTTCAGGTGACTGATTTTCATTAAAGCCCCTAATGCCTCCCCTGCATTGAGACAAAACAGGTCAGGGCCTCTACACCTTCATTGTGTAACAGGGGGTAGGATGGTTTTACTTTTACGTAATAGAGCAAAGTCTACAGACGTTAGCTTACTTTAATCCTTTTATTGCCAGGCTATATAAAAGTTATCTTTGACAGCTAAAAAATTAAAGGTGGACCTGTGGCCAAATAAAATAATTTGATGGACACGGAACACTTTAGTAGACATCTTGCCAGCATTCACTTTCCAAGACCAGAACAGTGATAAACCTTCACACTACATAGTTGTGGGTAAATATAAAGGAGTTTGAATGAATATAATAACATTTGTGGCCGACTTTTATTATTATTATTATATAGAATTTATATAGCGCCAACAGTTTGTGCAGCGCTTTACAATATAGCCAAACTGCAATCATAAGGTTTATTTTTAATTAGGTATTTTTGACACTGCTGTCTATGTCTTGATGCAGTAGATTTTCCCTCATTTCCTTGTTTATACAGGCGGCTATACTGCTGCCCCTCTGAAATGCAGTCTGCAGTGGAGCACTTTTCAGAGGGCATTTGTAAAGTGGTGAAAAGGAGACATTGCCTCCTTACTGCCTGCTTTAACACTCAAAATGACTCGGCAGATGCGGTGCGGCCTAATTCATTGGAATGGTGATGCCTGCTAAATGGGAAATCTTTGCAATGGGGGTAGAGAGAGCAATGACAACACATCTGTCAGTGGGAAAAGGGGAGAACCTCTGTAAAGCGGTCATTGCTGGCTTTGGTTTTCATGTCCCTGTGACTCGGACCTCTCATTTCTTGCCCTTGTGCAACGAAGACACCAAGTGAGTGTGAATCTCATCATTAGAATCGCAAACAGTATTAACTCTCAACTCTGTACGAAATTTATAACACCATGTGGAGGCTTAATAAATGCTGATTTTAAAGAACTAAGAAGATTACGAATCCGTTCTCTGCAATTCAGTGGGGAGTGGTTTTCATATTTTCATTCTTTTGAGTGACTCAGCAAAGTATTGAATGGAAAGTGAACCTGCTTGTGATTACTGTAGTGATATGCAGCTAATTGTAAACAGTGTTAGGTGAAACCTCAGTAGTACAATCAGATTTTCCCTAGTAGAGTGGCAAGCCTAGCCTGGTTAAAATCCCATTTGTTTTTACAGTATTGTACGAATCATTTTCCAAACTATGATTATGTGTGTAGCTGGACCAGGTAAATGTGTGAATACAGTTGAATTAATTCAAGAGACAGGTTTAACCACTTAAGGACTGGAAGGATTTATCCCCTTAATGACCAGGCCATTTTTTGCGATACAGCATTGTCAGTTTAACTGACAATTGCGCGGTTGTACAACGCTGTACCCAAACAAAATGTATGTCTTTGTTACCCCACAAATGGAGCTTTCTGTTTGTGGTATTTGATCACCTCTGCGGTTTTTATTTTTTTGTGCTATAAATAAAAAAGATTGCTAATTTAGAAAAAAAAAGCAATATTTTTTACTTTTTGCTATAATAAATATCCCCAAAAAGAAGAAAAAAAAAATATTCCTCAGTTTAGGCCAATATGTATTCTACACATTTTTGGTAAAAAAAATTTGCAATAAGCGTATATTGATTGATTTTGCGCAAAAGTTCTAGCGTCCACAAAATAGGGGATAGATTTATGGCTTTTTATTATTGTTATTTTTCTTTTCACTAGTAATGGCGGTGATTAGCGATTTTTAGCGGCACTGCGAGATTGCGGCAGGCAGTTCGGACACTTTTTTTTGGGACCAGTGTTATTTATACAGCGACCAGAGCTATAAAAATGCACTGATTATTGTATAAACGACACTACTGGCAGAGAAGGGGTTAACACTAGTGATCAAGGGGTTAGATGTGTTCCCTGGGAGGTGTTTCTAATTGGGGGGCGAGTGTACCAACTGGAGGAGGAAAGAGATCGCTGTTCCTGATCACTAGGAACAGACTCACTCTCTCTCTACTCCCCTGTCAGAACTGGGATCTGTTTGCTTACATTGACAGATCCCTGTTCTGGCTCTCTGTGGAGCGATTGTGGGTGGCTGGTGGACATCGCGGCCGCTGGGAACGCGCTCAGGCGCCACCCCGTGGGTGTGCCTCCCCACTGTATTTATTGCATGAACCGGCTTACAGCTACAGCGATTCACACAATAGAACCAACCTGCCGCCGTATAACGGTGGCTGGTCGGCAAATTGTTAAAACAGGGAAAAAAATTCAGGGCTCCCTGCAGGGTAATGGCATTGCATACTATCAGATTATGAAAGACTTGCCCTAAAATGAAACCCTTTTGTGGTGCTCTGTCACTGCTGACAGGGCTCCCATCTTCACTAGGTCTTCCTTCTGGGTTTGTGGGCTTTAGCCGTTTGAGTGGCCAAGCTGCGATGATGTCACTCCCGCACATGCACGGGAGCCACTCAGTATGCCTTCAGAGTACAGTGTGAATATCTCTTAACTGCTTGCCGACCAGCCGCCGCAGTTTTATTGCAGCAGAATGGCTCGGCTGTGCAAATCGCCGCATGCGCGTGGTGCGTCGCCGGAGCCGATGCATGAAGCCGGCGGCCGCGATCGCTCCACAGAGAGCCAGAACAGGGATCTGTCAATGTAAACAAACGGATCCCCATTCTGACAGGGGAGTAGAGAGAGATCGTCTGCTCCTTGTGATCAGGAACAGCGATCTCTCTCTACTCCCAGTCAGTCCCATCCTCCCCCACAGTTAGAAATGCCTCCCTAGGGAACACTTAACCCCTTGATCGCCCCCTAGTGTTAAACCCTTCCCTGCAAATGTCATTTATACAGTGATCAGTGGCTATTTTTAGCTCTGATCACTGTAATAATGTCACTGGTCCCAAAAAAGTGTTAAGTGTCTGATCTGTCAGCCGCAATTTCGCAGTCCTGCTAAAAATCACTGATCAACGCTATTGTTAGTAAAAAAAAAAAAAAATATATATATATATATTGCCATAAATGGATCCCCTATTTTGTAGACGCTATTTTTTGCGCGAACCAATCAATATACGCTTATTGTGATATTTTTGGTTAAAAAAAAAAAAGTAGAATACATATTGGCCTAAACTGAGGAAGACTTTTTTTTTTTCTTTTTTGGGATATTTTATTATAGCAAAAAGTGATAGAGATGATAATGACAGTTAAAGCGACGCAGTGCCGTATCACAAAACGATGACCTGGTCATTGAGGTGGTAAATCCTTCCGGGGCTGAAGTGGTTGTAATTATAGGCTTACCTATAGGTACAATAAATATCTCTTAAACGTGCGCCGTTTAGGAGCTATTTACCTTGTAGTGCGCATGCATGGGAGTCACGTCGCGTGACTCCAGTGTCAGAGCTGGCGTCCGCGGCCCTGGAAGAAAGACGGGTGAAGATGGATGCGGCTTCCAGCGGGAACATTGCGGGCTTCGTTTGCAGGTCAGTGGCACATAATGTGCTAGTATGCGATGCATACTAGCACATTATGCTTTTACTTTGTAGGGGACTAAAAGGAAGTAAAATCCATCAGGGTTTACATCCTCTTTAAACAGTGCAAGTTTAGGAGATATTTATTTACCTACAGGTAAGCTTTGTTACAAGCTTACATGTAGCTAAAAGTTGCTAAGCAGAGTTTACGATTGCTTTAACCTACTGAAGTATTTTCAGTTCCTTTTGGCCATTTCTAAGTTTATACAACCATGCAAAAAGACATGCCCATGTTGTGTGAGTGAGCTCTACTACCATTTATGCATCTAGGCTGGTTCCCTGCCCCCTAGCCTGTGATTGGACCAGGGTTTCTCAACCAGGGTCCCTTTCATAGGTTGCTAGGGGCTCCTTGAGCAATAAACAATTTCTCCCTCTTAGATAAGTTCCCACTGACACCACTAATCTTTTTAGCTATCTGTAAGGGTGTAATTCTTCCTAATGTCCACCAGTGTAAGGAGCATTCTTCTCACTGACCATCACACTAATGTATCTTGAGTTGTAGATATAATCATTTTTACCAGGGGGTTTCTTGAGACCAGAAAGTTATTTCAAGGGTTCCTTTGTGTTGAGAGAGGCTGGATTAGACAGTGAAGGTACATGTATGCACCGTATTTATCAGCGTATAACACGCACTTTTTTCCCCTTAAAATCAGGGGGAAAACGCAGATCCCCTGCCGAATGTGAGCGTTTCGGTGGCTTTCGGCCATTCTCGGCGGCTCTCGCATTCCCGCATGAGCCGCCGAAAGCCGAGTGCGTCTGAAAGCCGCCGAGAACGGCGGCGCCATTTTTAAATGCCAGATGTCTGCAAACGACACAGGACAAGGCTGCAATTGGCTGCACACTACTGATGGACACTGACAAGGCTGCAATGGGGGACAAGGCTGCAATGGGGGACAATGCTATAGATGGACACTGATGGGGGCTGCATTGATGGGCATTTAAATTTAATTTTTTTTCCTTAAAATTCCCTCCTAAACTTGGGGTGCGTGTTATACGCTGGCGCGTTTTATACGCCGATAAATACAGTATATGCAGTACACCTGAATTACCTTTTTATTTCATAAACCTTTGTTTTTCTGAACATTTACTTGCAGACAAGCTGTACAGAAAGTCAATTACCCTGGTTGGAATAAACCATATACCAATTCTGGGGGTCCTTTCAACGGTTTTTAGTAACATGGTTTAACCCTTCCAGGACCCAGTGTAATCAAAACCTTTTGTGTCCAGACCGTATTTTTTGTATGCTTTGGTTTACTCCAATAACTCTAGTTCTGCAATAACTTTTTAACTGCTTTGAATACCAAAATTATTTTTACACAGTTTTTAAGGTGGGGTTTTCATTTGTTTACTTGTTGGTAAGTACCCTAAATAATTTTTTTAAATTAAGCAGAAATGTACAAAAAAATATGAAAATCGTGCAGTTAAATGTGTTCAATTTTTTGCTTTTTCTTTATATTTGCATTTTTTAGTACTTTGCTTGGCTCAACAGTTGTAATTTTATGGATGATTTATAAAATACATTTTATTTTTCACTCTTTACACTGCCTGTCACATAATCTCCTGAAAGCTTAAGCTGCTGTGATCAAAGAGAAGCTGCTAAAATGTAGCAGGCAGCAGGAAAGTTAGTTGATGGACAAACTTTCAATTCCTACCTTGATGATCACTTGATGTGTCACAACATAGAATGGTTACAGATCAATCACACAGGTTGTCCAGCTGGATTGTGAAGTGGTCTAAAGGATATTAACCACTTCACATCTGGGCCAATGTTGGCATTTCTCCCCTACATGTAAAAATCATAATTTTTTTGCAAAATAATTTCTTAGAACCCCCAAACATATATGTGTGTGTGTGTGTGTGTGTATGTATATCTATATAGATAGATATGTGCCTTAAAGTATTCATACCCCCTGAAATTTTCCACATTTTGTGATGTTACAACCAAAAATGTAAATGTCTATTAGCCCTGGTTCACATTGGAGCGATTTGACATGTCAAACGGCGGCAACTACCGACAATGGCACCATCCGATTCGGTGCGACACCTCATTTGCGGCGCTGCACCAATTCCCAAAAATAGTTTCTGTACTACGTTTGGCGACTTCGGGGTGCGATTTCCATAGACATCTGTGCAGCAACCCGCACAGATGTCTCTGAAATCGCCCCCCCTGAAGTCGGGACTGACATGGGACTGAGTTCAGCTGAACTCACACGATTTCATTCCTGCTGTCAGTGTGAACCTGGGCTTATTGGGATTTTATGTGATAGACCAACGCAAAGTGGCACATAATTGTGAAGTGGAAGGAAGATGATAAATGGTTTCAAAATGTTTTACAAATATGTGAAAAGTGGGGAGTGCATTTGTATTCAGCCCCCTTTACTCCTGTACCCATAACTAAAACTAGGGGAACCAATTGCCTTCAGAACTCGCCTAATTAGTAAATAGAGTCCATAATTTAATCTCAGTATAAATACAGCTGTTCTGTGAAGCCCTCAGAGGTTTGTTAGAGAACCTCCGTGAACAAACTGCATCATAAAGGCCAAGGAACACACCAGACAGGTCAGGGTTAAAGTTGTGGAGAAGTTTAAAGCAGGGTTAGGTTATAAAAAAAAAAAATTCCAAGCTTTGAACATCTCAGAGCATTGTTTAATCCATCATCCGAAAATGGAAAGAGTATGGCACCTACCAACACGTGGCCGTCCACCTAAACTGACAGGCGGGGCAAGGAGAGTATTAATCAGAGAAGCAGCCAAGAGGCCCATATAGGAGCTGCAGAGATTCATAGCTCAGGTGAGACAATCTGTCGACGGAACAACTATTAGTCGTACATGCTACAAATCTGGCCCTGGAAGAGTGGCAAGAAGAAAGCCATTGTTGAAAGAAAGCCATAAGAAGTTCTGTTTGCGGTTTGTGAGAAGCCATGTGGGGGACACAGAAAACACATGGAAGAAGGTGCTCTGGTCAGATGAGACCAAAATTGAACTTTTTGGCCTAAAAGCAAAATTATGTGTGGGGGGGAAACTAACACTGCACATCATCCTGAACACACCATCCCCACCGTGAAACATGGTGGTGGCAGCATCATGTTTTTGGGATGCTTTTCTTCAGCATGGACAGGGAAGCTGGTCAGAGTTGATGGGAAGATGGATAGAGCCAAATACAGGACAATCTTAGAAGAAAACCTGTTAGTCTGCAAAAGACCTGAGATTGGGGCGGAGGTTCACCTTCCATCAGGACAACGACCCTAAACATACAACCAGATCTACAATGGAATGGTTTAGATCAAACCATATTTGTGTTAAAATGGCCCAATCAAAGTCCAGACCTAAATCCAATTGAGAATCTGTGGCAAGACTTGAAAATTGCTGTTCACAGGCGCTCTTCATCCAATCTGACAGAGCTTGAGCTATTTTGCAAAGAAGAATGGGCAAAAATTTCACTCTCTAGGTGTGCAAAACTGGTAGAGACATCCCCAAAAAGACTTGGGGGTTGAATACAAATGCACGCCACACTTTCCACATATTTATTTGTAAAAAAAATTGAAAAACAATTATTTTCTTTCCACTTCACAATTATGTGTCACTTTGTGTTAGAGCTGCACAATTAATCGTCAAGAATCGTTATTGTGATTAATCGTCAAGAATCGTTATCGTGATCTTGACTAAAGTGTTTCACAATTCTTTCTATGCAAAGAATTCTCTTTGCTCTTTTGAAGCCACAGCCCTCAAAAGAAAGGAAGAGAAAAACTGGGCAGTCTGCCAAGAAACAAAAAATTCTTTATCAGTTGAATGTAAGTATAAACATTGTAACAATTTGTCAAATGGAATAGACTTTGTAAGTGAAAAAAGTTTAACCACTTAAACACTAAACCTTTTTCTGACATTTGTTGGTTTCAAGTTAAAATCATTTTTTTTTTTTGCTAGAAAATTACTTAGAACCCCAAACATATATATTTTTTTAGTAGGCACCCTAGAGAATAAAATGGTGGTTGTTGCAATATTTTATGTCACACTGTATTTGCGCAGTGGTCTTTCAAATGCAATTTTTTGGGAAAAAATTACTTTAATGAATTAAAAAAAAAAATCTAACCAGTAAAGTTGGCCCTTTTTTTTTTTGTATAATGTGAAAGATTTTACGTCGCGAGAATCGTGAGAGAATCGTGATCTTTTTGTTCTAAGCAAAAAAAATTTGGATTCTCATTTTGGCCAGAATCGTGCAGCTCTACTTTGTGTTGGTCTATCACATAAAATCCCAATAAATACTTTTACGTTTTTGGTTGTAACATGACAAAATGTGGAAAATTTCAAAGGGTATGAATACTTTTTCAAGGCACTGAAGCCTGACCCTTAGATTCTGTTTTATGTAACCTGGCTAATGTTTGGCTATTTATGGAAATTTGATACAATATATTGTATATCCACTCCATGTTAGCAAATAGATTGAAAGGTTACGGCATATGTTTTGTTTTAGTTTCCTGGCATTTACCCACTAATAATCAAAACATAATTCCCATGATGTAGTGTAAAATTGACTTGTTGAGACAGCTTTTGTAATGCCCTGAGCAATCAAAGATATGCTTTCAACACACCTTTGTTAGGCATATCTAGGAAGAGGTCATGCATAAGCACCATCTAGGACTTTGACAGGGGCAGGTGCAGGGTGGATTTGATTTAAATCAAGTCGATTTTAAATCGCTAGTAAAAAGGCTTGATTTAAATCATAATTTTTAAAGAGCAACTGTTCATCTCTGTCCCGCAGCGGCTCCTCCTCTGACCCGCTATTGACTCAACGACAGTCCCATTCACTTTAATGGCTGGTGATGCGGCAGTGACACAACAAGGTGAGGGATGTGGCGGAAGCAGGTGAGTGGATGCCCGCTAACGGGAGCTGGCATGATGGATCTGAAATGACAGGTGCTCTTTAAATGTAAGGACTTATTCTTGGTGGTAGTTAGAATCTTTAAAGCGGGGGTTCACCCACACCGCCAAAAAAAAAAAAATATTAAAAGCCAGCAGCTACAAATACTGCAGCTGCTGACTTTTAATACATGGCCACTTACCTGTCCCAGGGTCCAGTGATGTCGGCAGGGGACGCCGAGAACCCGCTCGGTTCTCGGCAGCTGCCGCCGCCATCCTGGGTGAGGGAATCTGGGAGCTGTGTGTTCCCAGCAGACAGCGCGGTCGGGACGGGAAGAGGCATAGACTCCCATGGGAGTCTATGCCGGAAGTGGGTGCAAATACCTGTCTTAGACAGGTATCTGCACCCCCCTCCCCCCTGAAAGGTGCCAAATGTGACTCCGGAGGGGGGGAGGGTTCTGAAAAGCGGAAGTTCCATTTTTGTGTGGAACTCTGCTTTAATATTTGCAAACAATATGAAGGTTTACTATTTAGAATGTTAAGCTGTCAGGTTAGTAAAACGGCGATATCAGAATTGATTCAATCATACAGTTTTTAGTGTACATAGATTTGCACAACAATGGGATAAAGGAATATTTCTGAACTTTGTTTTATCTCATGGTTACTGTGAAATTGTGTAAATACATTAATGCAGTGCATGTTATCTCAGCTTGCATTTATTGAATGAGATTACCAAAAATGTAAATATTGCAGAATATACAGCCTCATGCTACAAAACTAAGCTCCATTCTATGTTGAATAAACTAAATTATATATAATTGACTCATGTTTAGGGCTGCAACTAACGATTATTTTCATAATCGATTAGTTGGCCGAATTATTGTTTCGATTAATCGGTTAATAACCTTAAAGTGTGGTGTATAATTTAGTTACCGTAAGTTTAAAAAAAGGGAATTTATTCTTAAATATCTATATGAAGTGGTAAATATAAATAACCAACTACAGTATATGGTTAGGGAGCAAAATCTCTAATCCACTCTGAGAATAACAGACAGAAGAGATATACTGTGTATGTGTATGTATGTATGTATATGTGTGTGTGTATATATATATATATATATATATATATATTTAGGGGTCGACCGATATTTGGCGTTTTTTAATTAATCGGCATCGCCGATTGTACGCGACTTGCAAATGACTTCTGTAATAGAAGTTAATGCAAGTTGGCTGAAGTCTTCTGTGAAGCTCCCGTCTGGGCAGCCTGCCAAGTCTGATAAAAGAAACTAAAAAGATACAATGTTTACACTTGTCAATGAACTGAAATCTGTGTGGAGGAGTTCTCAGTTTAACCATTTAAAGACTAAATCTTTTCTGACATTTGTTGCTTACAAGTAAAAATCTTGTATTTTCTGCTAGAAAATCACCTAGAATCCCCAAAAATTATATATATTTTTTTAGCAGAGACCGTAGGGAATAAAATAGCGGTTGCTGCAATATTTTATGCCACACGGTATTTGTGCAGCGGTCTTTCAAACGCATTTTTCTTTTTTTTGGAAAAAGTACACTAATGAATTAAAAAAAAAAACTAAGCAGTAAAGTTAGCCCATTTTTTTTTCCGTCCAAAAGTTTTGATTACCTGTTTAAATGTAAGAAATTTTCTGTATCACTATAAGGTTGCTTTCACATTGGAGCGGGCAGGCGTTGACAGTAAAACGCTGCTAGTTTTAGCGGCGCTTTACCGTCATTTTAGCGGCGCTATTCGGCTGCTAGCGGGGTGCTTATAACCCAGCTAGCGCCCGAGGAAGGGATTGAATGCGCCCGTGAAGCGTCGCTGCCGAATCCCTTTGCAGGCGCTTCGGCAGCGGTGCGCATTCATTTCAATGGGCAGGAATGGTGGAGGAGCGGTATACACCACTCCAAAGATGCTGCTTGCAGGACTTTAACATCTTCAATCTCTCCCTTTCTAGTGGCATTTTCCCCTCCCCTCTAAAACATGCACAGATCACTCCCATTCTTAAAAAGCCCTCACTGGACCCTACCGACCTGAACAACTTAAGACCCATCTCATTACTCCCATTCACCTCTAAACTTCTAGAACGCTTAGTCTACAACCGTCTTAGCTCCTACCTCAATGAAAATAACCTTCTTGACCCCTTACAGTCTGGCTTTCGCTCGCAGCACTCCACGGAAACTACCTTACTAAAACTCACTAACGATTTACTAACTGCTAAAACCAACAGCCAGTACTCCATACTCCTACTACTTGACCTCTCTGCGGCCTTTGATACTGTTGACCACCCGCTCCTTCTCAATAAACTACATTCCCTTGGCCTCCGAGATTCTGCTCTATCCTGGTTCTCTGGCTATTTATCACAGCGCTCCTTCAGTGTCACCTACAACTCTGTCTCCTCCTCTCCATTGCCCCTTTCTGTGGGGGTCCCCCAAGGCTCAGTTCTTGGACCCCTTCTCTTCTCTATCTACACCACCTCCCTTGGTCACCTAATAACTGCCCACGGCTTCCAATACCACTTATACGCTGATGACACCCAAATCTATCTGTCTACTCCTCACCTCACTCCTTCAGTCTCCTCTCGCATTACTAACTTACTAACTGACATATCGGCATGGATGTCGCACCACTTCCTTAAACTAAATCTCTCTAAAACTGAGCTATTAATATTCCCCCCCGCCCCTGCCCCCCTCCATGACTTTTCCATCAAAATCAACAATGCAACCATCAGTCCCTCCCCTCACGCCAGGGTACTAGGTGTAATCCTAGACTCCGACTTGTCATTTCAGCCTCAAATCCAATCATTGTCAAAAGTTTGTAGAATTCACCTCCGTAACATCTCTAAAATTCGCCCTTTTTTAACAAATGAAACCACCAAGCTCCTCATTCACTCCCTTGTTATCTCTCGCCTTGACTATTGCAACTCCCTTCTCATTGGCCTACCGCTCCATAGGCTATCCCCTCTTCAGTCTATCATGAATGCTGCTGCCAGACTTATCCACCTTACCAACCGCTCAGTGTCTGCCAACCCTCTACTTCAATCCCTACACTGGCTCCCAATCACCCAGCGAATTAAATTCAAAATTCTAACCACAACATACAAAGCCATTCACAACTCTGCCCCAAGCTACATCACTAATCTTGTCTCCAAATATCACCCAAATCGTCCTCTCCGCTCTTCTCAAGACCTCCTGCTTTCAAGCTCTCTCATCTCCTCCTCCCATGCTCGTCTCCAGGATTTCTCCAGAGCCTCTCCCATCCTCTGGAACTCGCTACCTCCATCTATCCGGCTAGCCCCTACTCTTGCTACCTTCAGGCAATCCCTGAAAACTCATCTCTTCAGGAAAGCCTATCACGTCTCCAACTAATCTCCTACCACTTCCACCAGCTCATTCCCCACAGTTACAACCTTTTGTACCACCTGCCCCACCCTATTAGATTGTAAGCTCTTCTGAGCAGGGCCCTCTTAATCCTATTGTATTGTATTATATTATAACTGTATTGTCTCCCTTTTATATTGTAAAGCGCTGCGTAAACTGTTGGCGCTATATAAATCCTGAATAATAATAATAATAATAATAATAATAATAACATCCTGCCAGCGCATCGCCTCAGTGTGAAAGCACTCGGGCTTTCACCCTGAGACTGCAGGGGAGCCATTTTGCAGGCACTTTACAGGCACTATTTTTAGCCCAAAAGCACCTGAAAAACGCCCCAATGTGAAAAGGGTCTAACTGTTAGATTTTATGTGATGAAGGGGGGGGAAAAAAAAAAAAAAAAAAAAATCTGCTTAACGTATCGGCCCAAAGAAATCGGCATCATATATCGGCCGCCGCGATTTCTAAATATCGGCATCAGCCAGAGAAAAACCCATATCGGTCGACCTCAAATATATATATATATATATATATATATATATATATATATATATATATATATATATATATATATATATATATATATGTGTATGTATGTATGTGTGTGTGTGTGTATATGTATATATATATATATATATATATATATATATATATATATATATATATTTTTTTTTTTTTTTTTTTTCTCGAATAGTCTTTCAGGGCAGCATCTGAGAGATAGGCCCCTCCTCCCTGAAACAGGAAACACATTAGTCCACATTAGTCCACCATTATAAATTTCAGTCTTACCTGCGTGCCTCAGTTGTTTGTGTTTCTTCCGGACCCACAGGAGTTGCAAAAGAAACGTTGTTTGTTTTACTTCAGTCTCTGTGCTAGTTGCAGGAGACTCCCTGCCAGCATCCCATCCAGCCCTGCGGGCCTTGGGAGGGCAAGCAGGGGCAGCATATTTGAGCAGTATTGCTCTGCCTGAGATTTCACCCCTACAGAGGGGTCTGCAATCATCCCCCCAAGCTGCAATAATGCGCTGACATTTACCCCATGCTGCTGCTCAAGGGACCTGCCGCAGTTTTTCACCATGGAACTCCATGTGCAAATTCTGGAAACATACTCCCAGACATGAAGAGCGTACAGCGGTGTGGGTGCATGGATGCCTCACCCCCTGATTACTGCCGCTGCCACACTGGACAGGTAGGTGCCTCACGGCTTATTTTTGTTCCTCTCCTACCCCCGTGATGTCCGCACCCACCGCCCGCTTAATTGCTGGTGTTTTCACCGCGATCGGCGTCCTCTACACCGCAGAACAGGCCTCTTCTCATGGAGGCCCGGTGGGGTGTACCAAGATGGTGCCGGAGACACTTCCGGGTTAGCGGCCATTTTCCTGGAGCCTGCCTCCAGGGACTTAGAATGGGCTACGGTTACATCACTTCCGGGGGCGGGAATTAAAAAAAAAAAAGGGATTTTTAACAATAGCAAATATATCAATATAAATGCATACTGCAGCAGTCCCCCTCCCTATTGGACCCAAAAGGGAGGATACCAATTGCAGTGGCATGTGCAGGTATATCCACCAACCTGCATGGGGTCAGCTGGGGGCGGGGCCGGAGCTTAAGCAGGAAGCAGTTAAAAAAGGCCCCTCTAAGCAGAGGATCCTGGTGGCTGACCATGTCTGACGCTTCTCCACCCTGCCCTGCAAGCCAGGACAGCTCCAAGGTAAGCCAGAATACTCCAGAGTCTTCTCTGTCTTAACCTTACTGTAAAACTGCCTACTTACAGGCAGCCTTTACCCGCCTACCTCACGGGGACTTTTTTTGCGCTTGATTTCAGGCGAAGACCCCTGAGGAAAGGGAAGTGGAAAGCAACAAAACATGTGCTTGGTGCAGCCACCGGTTTTCCCAAGAATGGGGGGAAAAAACCCCTATGTCAAAAATGTATAGACAAAATGGTGGCCAAAGAATCGCAAGGGTATCTGAAAGATCTGCTCAGCTCTTTCAAGAAAGAAATACAGAGCACTATGGCGCCTCTATGCTCAGCTATTAAAAAGTTAGAAGCGCCATCAAGCGTCAGTCAGACCAATAACCCGTCTACCACCGGATATGCGTTCCTTCAGGGAACAGACAGAACAAGAAGAGGAGAATGAACTTTGCTCAGACTCCCGACGAGGAAGATGCGGTTTCAGAGGGCAACTTTATTTCTATCAGAGGATACGAATAGCCTTTTAAAAGCATAGCGGACACGCTAGGTATTAAAGAACATAACTCCGCAGAACTCACTCTCGTGATTTTTGCCGGTGCCGTGTTGGGGGGAGATCGGGCGGTCCCGCGGCTCTGACCAAGGTTGTATGATGTCAGGAGGGTTCTGAGCATCCATTAACCATCCAGCTTTTAGCCCATCAGCTGATCTTCTGTACAAGCAAAGGCCCTGGCTGGGTATAAGCCATCTGCCAGACTTTGCTTGCCAGCAGGTAAGCAGGTTTTTCTTAAGGTGACGGCACATTTGATTTGATTTGGTTCACCCTGGTGTTTGATTCATTAGATTGAACTGTCTACTGATTTACCCACAAGCAATTATATGGACTTTCCATTTATTAGCGCAGCTTCCTTTATCCTTTTCACAATGCATGACAAGATGTATAAAGAGCTGCAACCCAGGAAGCCTAGAACATTCCCTGTACACCAAACTCTTAAAGATATCTTAAAAAAAAAAAAAAAAAAAAAAGAGTGGGAAGACCCAGAGAAAAAACTCTTCATGCCAGCCACAGTCAAACGCAGACCCGTTTGCAGAGACAGACACCAAAACCTGGGCTAAATGCCCCAAAGTGGATGCTTCTCTGGCAAGTCACAAATAAATCTGACTTGGCCTTTGACGACGCAGGTACCTTAAATGACCCCATGGAAATCTGGCAATAGCTGACACCTGCACAGCCCGGGCTAACCCAGCTTCAAGAACTTCTGGAGAGTGACACACCTAGGGAACATCCTTCCACGGGAGACATTTATGGTGACAATAGACCTACAGGATACCTACCTACATATCCCCATAAAGGAGGGTCATCAAAAATTCCTGAGGTTCGCAGTACAAGGCCCAGCAATTACGCTGCACCCACAATACACAGCTCTCCTTTTCGGCATCTCCTCTGCACCAAAAATCTTCTCAAAGATAATGGCAGAAGCGTTAAAAGGTCTAAGACAACAAGGTATTGGCATAATACCATGTTTAGACGATTTACTGTTCTTTGCGGACACAGCAGAGGCCCTAGAGAATAACCTGTGCACAAGTATGTCCTATCTGCAAAACCGGGGATGGATAATAAATGCAGAAAAGTCACAGATGACCCCAAGCCAGTGAGTGGTGTATTTGGGCTATATACTGGACTCCAGACTAACGAAAACCTTCCTAAAGGAAGAAAAGAACGAAAAAATCACACAGGCAGTAACCTTCCTAATAAGGACCAACGCCATAACAATCAGACAAGGTATGGCCGTACTAGGACTGATGACGTCTTCTATTCCAGCTATCACCTGGGCACAGATTCACACGAGATCTCTACAGAACTACATTCTGTCCCAGTGGGATGGCAGCCACTCATCCCTAGACAGGTCCATTCCTGTTCCAACCACAGTCAAACTAACATTACAACGGTGGCTCAATCTACCTCGATACATCGAAGGATGCAAATGGGCCCAATCCGAGCCAATCGGGATCACCACCGATGTCAACGCCCTAAGCTGGGGGGCACACTTGGAGGGCCTCTGCTCACAAGGAAAATGGACCTCCAAATGGTCCCAAGCCTCCTCAAGCATGAGAGAGCTAAAAGCTGTGGGGGAAGCATTAAAAACGTAAAGTTACAATCGAACAACATCACGACTGTGGTATACCTAAACAGGTAAGGTGGGACAAAGTCCCGAAGCTTGATGAAGCTGACAGAGAAAATCCTACTATGGGCAGAATCAAACAGAGTCAATATCAGGTATCTATCTGAAAGGAACAGACAATGCGCTGGCAAACTTCCTGAGCCGGAAGACTACAAAACAGACGGAGTGGTCTCTGAACCAAGCGACCTTCGCACAAATCACTCAAAAGTGGGGAGTACCCGAGGTAGATCTATTCACCTCCAAAGCGAATGCAAAATCACCAACATTTTTCTCTCTGGACCCCACAGATGGCAACAGCGGAGTAGACGCCTTCAACCAGAGCTGGGGATGGCAACTATGCTATGCATCCCCTCCAACTGCCACAATACCAAGGGTGATTCAAAAAAATAAAGGCAGAGAGAGCAATGGTGATACTAATAGCACCACACTGGCCACAAAGGGCATGGTTCAGCCACTTGAAAACCTCAGCTGACACTGACGGACCGGCCAGATCTCCTATCACAGGGCCCAGTCAACCACCCGAACCACAGAATCCTGAAGCTTTCGGCCTGGGTACTGAAGGGGTGAGACTTCAGAAGAAAGGATTGTTGGACAATGGGATCAATACCATCCTAAACAGCAGGAAGCCTGTAACTAGGGCGATCTACGAGAAAGTGATGAAAAAGTTTGTCTCCTGAAACAGAAACAAACCGTATTCCAAAAGAGGAATAATCCCAAAAATCCTGGATTTTCTACAAGATGGAGCAGACAAAAATATATCCCCAAGTACGCTGAAGGTACATGTTGCAGCACTCTCCTCGTTCATGGACACAAGACTAGCAGAGGACCCGCTGATAAAGCGATTCCTGATGTCACCCAAAAGAGCTAGACCAGCCAAAATGAATAGAACTCCAACTTGGCACATGCTCACAGTACTTAGAGGATTTCTTTCCTCCCCACTTGAACCGATGGAAGATAGCTCAGACAAAAACCTCACCTTAAAGACTGTACTTCTTGTGGCCCTAGTATCAGCCAGAAGAGTGAGCTAAATCCAAGCACTGTCTATAATGGAACCATACTGTCTAATACATTTAGACAAAATAATTCTCCAGACCCGGCCTTCTTATCCAAGGCCCCCTCAACATTCCATAGAACCCAAAATATCATCATACCTTTGCTTCCAAAAACTATGGGTAGCGGAAAAAGACACTTACAACAAACTCGACGTGGAAAACATACTTCGAAAGAACGAAGGATTGGCAAAGAACGACCTCCCTTTTTGTCCTTTATGCAGGAGTCAACAAAGGGAAACAGGCTTCCAAGAATACCATCAGCAGATGGATAAGCATGGCCATACAGACGACCTATGAGGCACAAAACCTCACTCCGCCAAGCGGGATCAGAGCACACACAACCTTAGCCTGTGCTACCTCGGTCGCAGAGGAAGCAGGGGCAACTCCGGAGCAGATCTGCAGGGCAGCGACATGGTCGAGCTTCAGTGTCTTTTCAAGGCACTACCGCATAGACCAGCTGTCTGACCAAGTCCAGGCACTTGGTCGAAAGGCGCTCCAGTCTCTATTCCCACCCTAGTAAGTATTGCTTGATACATCCTCTCAGATGCTGCCCTGGAAGACGATTCGAGAAAATAGTTAGGTACCTGGTAACTCTCTTTCTAAGAAGTCTTCCAGGGCAGCAATAGTTCCCACCCTTGAAAAGACAAATACCAGGTACAACGGGGGAGCTTTTAAGATCTACTGAGATTTCCTTTGGTGCTTTAATTCAACTGAGGCACGCAGGTAAGACTGAAATTTATAATGGTGGACTAATGTGTTTCCTTTTTCAGGGAGGAGGAGCCTATCTCTCAGATGCTGCCCTGGAAGACTTCTTTGAAAGAGAGTTACCAGGTACCTAACTCTATTTCTTTTTTTTTATTATTTATTTTGAGGTTGAATCTGGTAAATATCAGACTCGGATCAAATTTTTCTATTTAAAGAAAAAAAAGTTAGACTGTTTTGCAGATTTTAAAACAGAACTGTAATATATTATATGCTGGCCGTACAAATTTTTTTTTTTTTTAAGAATGTTCGATTTTCTAATCGTTAGTGGGGTCAAATCATTAGTTTTCAACCACAGTGACAGGAAAATTTAGAAAAAATAGAAAACTTCTTGGTCAAAGGAATTTACATTTATTTTAAAACAGAATGTTAAAAGCAAGTGAAAATTTCAAACAACGTTCTTTCATTCAGCGAATGTACAAAGATTTTTCGTATGAATATTCTCTTTTGAAAATTGATCCATGTGGCCAGCATAAGGCTCGGTACACACCTATGCAGTTTGCTTTTGATCTGTTTTATGCAGTGCTTTTTCCTGTGTTTTTTGATTTTTGCGCATGTGATTTTGCTACGATTCGAGTTTTTAGATTTTTTTTGTTGTTGTTGGGTAGATTAAACACAAATTGCTGCAAAAACTAATAAAAATGCTTTTCTGTAGCTTCTCCATTGAAGTATATTGAACCAAAAAAGCACCGCTTTGCGTTGAAAAAAGTCCTTGACCCTTTCCAAATACACAGCACCTGAAAAAAGCACAGATGTGAACGTGTCCCATAGGAATCCATGTTAACCACTTCAGCTCCGGAAGATTTGGCTGCTCAATGACCAGGCCCTTTTTTGCGATACGGCACTGTGTCGCATTAACTGACAATTGCGTGGTCGTGCACCATTGTACCCAAACAAATTTGACGTCCTTTTTTTTTTTTCCCCCACATATAGACCTTTCTTTTGGTGGTATTTGATCGCGCTTGCCCCTAGTGGCCAAAAGGTGAAGTGATGTAAGATAACGTAGTTTCGCCCAGCCGTGCCATTCTGCCGTAGTGCAGAAGGCACCAAAAACGCATAGGTGTGAACCAGGCCTAAGACGTTTAGTAACATAATGGGGTTAAAAAAAAAACTAAAATTGGCCCTTTAAAGTACAAAAAGAGCAGATAATCGCTACTGTAAGGGGTTCATTTTTTTTAAAGTAAAGAAAGTAATATTTACAGTAGCGATTTGCTTTTTTTGTACTATAAAGGCCTAATTTTAGTTTTTTTTTTTTTTTTTAACCCCATTATGTTAATGGCTGGTTAATCGATTATGAAAATAGTAATCGATTACCATATTTATCGGCGTATAACATGTGCAGGCGTTTAACACGCATTCCAAGTTTAGGAGGGAATTTTAAGGAAAAAATGTGCCCATCAATGCAGCCTTATCAGTGTCCATCGGCAGCCTTGTCCATCGGCAGCCTTGTCCATCGGCAGCCTTGTCCATCGGCAGCCTTGTCCATCGGCAGCCTTGTCCATCGGCAGCCTTGTCCATCGGCAGCCTTGTCCATCGGCAGCCTTGTCCATCGGCAGCCTTGTCCATCGGCAGCCTTGTCCATCGGCAGCCTTGTCCATCGGCAGCCTTGCCCGGTGTCCATCGGCAGCCTTGCCAGTCTCTTTGCAGCCGCTTATTATTTAAAATTGGCGCCGATCTCTGCTGACTGTGAGCGGAGAGAAGCGAGCACCGACGAGATAGACAAAGCCGAGTGTACTCGGCTAGTTTCGGGTCCTCTCGCAGTCCTGCCCATCTCCACTGATTGCGAGAGGAGGGGAACGAGCGGCGCCGACAAACACATAGCCGAGTATAATCGGCTAGTTTTGGCTCCTCTCGTAGCCCCGCCCCTGACCTGTGAGTAGAGCCGAGAATAGCCGAGTACACTCGGCTATGTGTATATTGCTAGCGTTTGCTCCACTCACAATCAGCGGGGATTGGCGTATAACACGCATCCACGATTTTGCCCTGATTTTAAGGGGAAAAAAGTACGTGTTATACGCCGATAAATACTGTAATTTCATAATCGATTTGTTGTTTCGGCCCTACGCCATGTTACCAAGTGTCTGAGAAGAATCTAAATTATTAATGTATCTTAAATAGAGAACTATTTTTAGATGGATTTTTACTTCAAAAGCATTTTATTAAAATAAATTTAATAAAAATCAAAAAAAATCTGATTTTACATTAAAAAAAATAAAAAAAATAAAAACTTTTTTTTTTTTTTTTTTTTTTTTTTTTTTTTTGAATCATTGATTTTCATCCACCCTGGGCAGGTGTGATAAAACCTCTTAAAAAGTTGCTTTAAAATAGTAAACCCAATAATGAAAAAAGATAGGAGTCATTCAAGAAACAAAGTTTGAATAGCTGTTGTATGTGTCTCTTTCATTTATTTATTTTTTGGTGATACAAGCTTAAAGTCATTGTAAAGCTTTTAAAATGACAAACTTTTTTATACTTGCCTGCTCTGTTGAATAGTTTTGAACAGGGTAGCCCCAATCCTACTCTTTCGGGGTCCCCTGCCAGTGCCGAGTGCCCACATAGAAAGCTGCTTTATATAGGGGGACTTGTACGGGCTGAGACCCAAACCCTGATCCCTCGTCACAGAATTTGATTGACAGCAGCAGGAGCAAATGGCTCCTGCTTCTATCAATCTGCCCAATGAGGGAGAGACCCGCTGTTCTAGTGAACAGCGCTGGACGAGATTGGGCTCAGGTAAGTATAGGGGGGCTGGGGGATCCTTAAGCACAGAATTTGTTCTTTTTTATCTTTAATGAATAGAATATATTAAGGTAAAAAACCTTTGGGCTGTAGAACCACTTTAAAGTTCAACTCCGGCCAAAAACAAAAGTTAAGTGCTTGTTTTGTCTAAGGCTGCATTCACACCTGAGCGTTTCAAAGTTGGGCGATTTGCCACGGTTTTTACCGCAATTTTGTTCAGGTCACCAATGTAGAAAGCTGAAAAACACCTGTAATCTGCCCTAAAGAAGCTCATGTTCTCATGGTCTGGTGCATCCCTGTTCTTTCAGGGACGAATTGGGTCTGAATGTTTTGCCTGAATTCGGACCTGAAATGGAGCCAAAGATGCACAGGATCCCCTTGCAATCCGCTCTCCAGCTGTCCTGGGAATGTGTGAACCGGTTTCATTGAGAACCGGTCACAATCTCCTGTCATGCGAATTGGATGCGGTGAAAGCCACATCCAATTCACATAAGTGTGAGCCCAGCCTGAATGTTGTGTCTGCATTCGTTTTTTCTTAAGATTTTTTTTTTCTTTTTTATTTTTATCCGAATATCTGGCCTGTAACACTTTCCTATCCTATGGTGTTTATGGTCTGGTTGGAGGAGCAATTGAGACACCTTTTGGAGAACAGCATTGTCATCCTGGGGAAAGCGAAGTTTTAAATGCACTAGCAGATTCAGGCTGGGCTCACACCACTGCTGAATGTGGCTCTCAGCAGAGGTCCAGTGCATCCCTGTTCTCTGTTCCATGGACAAAATCGGGGCCAAATTTTTGTCTGAATTTGGCCCTGAAACTGAGCCAAAGACGCACAGGACTCCTGTGCAAGCCGCTCCACAGCCGTCACGGAGATGTGTGAACCGGCTCCATAGAGAGCTGGTCGCGATCTTCTATCGTGCAAATTCAATGCGGAGAAACCTGCATCCAATTCTCACTAGTGTGAACCCAGCCTTAGACTTGACTAAGGGCCCTTTCACATGAACATTCAGACTGGATTTATCCATTAGTTTTTCAGACAGATCCACCACAATGTATATCTATGGGTGGGTGGATGTAAAAGGACCTACGTCCGTTTACATCCAAGTCTGTTTATGACCGCAGGGAAAAAAAAAGTTTTGCATCCTTTTCCATTTTTTTTCAGAAATTAACAAACAGATGTCCATTTATGCCCATTCTGTTTACATCAATTTCCTAGGCTATGTTTCATTGCCACAAAGCTGAAAACTTGGTTGTACAATATTGACAATTTGCTTTAAGGGATTGAAACTACCTTTTTGTAAAGGAGTGACTTCCCTACATGATTAATATATCGTAGTCTGCCTTGGTATAATAAGGGTGATATGCATGTGGACAATCCTGTTTATCCTGCAAGAAAAGTGAGTGTATCTAGGAATGTCTTTTTTTTTCCCCCACTTCAGTGATTTTCTTCACGCTTTTTATTTATTTATCCACGTTATTACGATAATGAATATTTACTTTTTCTTCTCATTCGATTTTTCTTAAATCATTCGTAAACCCCTTCTATTAAATTTCTGTCAAATGAATCATTAAAAGCTATTGAACTGTGTGCCCTGTGTGCATGGCCTCCTACTTTCTGGCTTTCATGGTAATCCTTCGATTTGTGTGTAATCGCGTCACTGGCCCATGCACTGTTGGTCCCATTTTTCCGGCAAGCTCTTCATGCCGGAAAAATGTAGTTTGCAAGCTGGGGCTATGTCATATCCTTAGTCTATCTCCGCCCTATGATCCTGCGATATAAACCATTCTGAAGCTGAGCCTTAACCCCCATGTGACTCGCTATGTCACAGGGGTTGTGGAGATGGCGAGCGGAGCATCAGCTCCTATTTACTGGATTAGGTTGCCATGGTAAAACTGGAGCAAAAACGAGGCTTGGCAACTACCGTACCTTTTTATTTTTTAAAGAAATTTAACTAGCAAGGCCTTACTAAATAGTAAGGAAAACACAGAAAAATATAAGACAAAAGTCACTATAAAAATATAAACGTTAGCCTACCTTAACAGTGTCAGTCAGTAGAGCAGTGAATGGTGTGTTTTTACACATTTTTTACAGTTTTTTTTAACAGTCCTGTTGTGGGCTTTGGTAAAATATTGGTCAAACAGACCCCTGATGTCTCACTTTTGAGACCGGGAAAGTGAGGACAAAGTCCTCAATCCCCATCTCTGCAGCCTCAGCTGCACAGAATGAATGAACAAGAAGAGCTCTGCACAGTCTCTGACACTGTTTACTATACTTTAGATATGAATGAACACCGTGAATTATCCATACCGATCATTTGCTGTGCTCATTCAGAAATGGAAGAGGCTGGTAAGTTGCATATTTACTAGCTCCTCCATTCCTGTAACGATCCCCGCAGCAGCCAGTGGGAGAGGACAAGCGGGGAATGTGGCAGTGCTGGGGGGGCAGCAGAAAGAAGGGGAACCTGCACAGGAGAGTCGGCATTTACTGGATTTTTAAGCTGCATTTACAGCTTTCCTGCACCATATGTGAGAGGAGCAGCCCGAGGTTGGGAAGGAAGGGACATGATTAAGGCTGCTTTCACACTGAGTGCATGTTAGCGGTAAAGTGCCGTTCGTTTTAGTGACTATTTTGCCGCTAGTGGGGTGCTTTTAACCCCAAAGAAGGGGTTAAAAACTCCCTTGCTGCGGCGCTTCTGAATCGCTTTTCAGGCAATGGGCAGGGGCGTTTTGGGAGTGCCCCTGTGGGGCACTCGACCCCCCCCCCCGGCCTATTCTTACTAGGTGGAAGGCACAGATGGATTGTCCAGTCCTATTGCTGGAAGCCAATAAAACTCTGAGGGCTGGTACACACCCGATGCAGTCCAGTGCATTTTCATTCTGCATCAAAAATGTATGCACAGTGTTTTATATGAACTGGCTCTGAGAGGCTAAAATCTTCTGGGGCTGGATGGTGCTTGAAAGGTTAACCACTTGCTTTTTTAGCATACTACGGGCACATACTGCTCTAAACCTTACTAGCACTTGGGGCACAATCCAGCTGCAGCAGTTTCCTACGTCTCCTAGAGCTTTGCAGGCTGCTGACTGCGAGGCTGGACAGTACACCTGTGCCTTCTGCCTTCACCTAAATGCCCTCATCTCATGCATTGGGGCTAAACATCCAGTGTGCAGAAAGCCTTGACTGAAATGCTTTGAACCTCTCCCACTTGGGGAATTGCATTGCAATGTAAACCTGTGTCTTACAGCATGTCTGCAGTTTTAGCACCAGTCTGTTTCTTTGAGACCTAAGCTATTCTGTTTTAATTCATATCTATTGCCTTATGTAAAGTAACCGTTTGTGTTATATTTATGATGTTAATGCATTGATGGTCACATTCTCTGAATGAGACTTGTATGTGGACTTCTGGTACCATATTTGGTGTACCAGTGTTTTGCTATGCATCCTGCTGTTGTATTCACCCTCTTCTTACTACCACTTGTGTAGCCTCTAGGGGGGCTTCAGGAGTTGGATGTATCACAGGTTAAAGGAATTCTATGGTCAAAACATACTTTAATTTTGTACCATCAACAATATAATAACACTACAAACAATAGTTTTTTTGACAATCTAATATAAGCTTGCTTGAAAAATTTCTATCTTTCATGTCGTGAGTGCTGCTTGTCTGCTTTCCATTTCTTTCCTGGATTTCCTGCATGCTTTCAAGGACTAAATTCCTGTATTAAAGTAATTGATTGTAATTGTTAGTTTTTTTTTGTTTGTTTTTTTTCTTTACAAACATGTTATACTTACCTGCTCTGTGCAAGGGTTTTGCACAGAGATGCCCCGATTCTCCTTTTCTGGGGTCCCTCGGCAGCGCTCCTAGCTCCTCCTCTTAGGTATGTGCCCGAATGGAGAGCCAATTTCCATGGCGGCACATGTGTAGGTGCGCTCCCGAGTCCTGCTGTTGCGTTCATTGACACAGACAGCAGGGCTTGGCCCGGCTCCCGTGTCACTGGATTTAATCAAATTTATGAATCTATCCAATGAGGACCCGAGGCAATGGCTGGAGCTGCTGGACTCATGCTCGTCACTGGAAAGGTCGGGTTCAGGTAAGAAAAAGGGGGGGGGGGCGCACCCTCTGGGGGGCAGCACAGAAGGTTTTTTCACCTTTAATGCATAGAATGAAAAATCATGAGACTTTATAACTCCTTTAACTCTGGCTCCTGAAACTCCACCTTTCAGCACCTCTGTAGTTCAGAAGGCAGACTCTGTGAAATGTGTGATTTAGCAGTGCCTACTCAGAGGAGCATAGTGATAACATGTCACAGGTTTCAAAAAAGTATGTTCAAAAGTACTTCACAAAGTTTATTCTTCAACATTGTTATATAAATGTATATATTACATTTTTACCATGGATACGCTTTAATGACCAATGTCTGAGTTATAAATAGTGATGAGCTTGTGAATCCACCAAACTCCTTTTTAGCTGAGCTCTGAACTTGCGCTTTTTACTCCAGTGAGCTGCAAGCCGGGTCACTATTACCGCACAGCTCGTGTAAACACAGAGGTGGACTGTGGGTGTTAATGACATGACCCACAGCTATTTAGAGTGTTTAAAAAAAGAAAAAGTGCAATTTCAGAGGACACCTAACCTTATTGCTAATCAGAAATATGGTACAGCTCAGGCCTCGTGATTTTCAGGACTTCAAGGTCTGTATAAGTCACGTTTCTTTTTGTCTGCTTGCAGTAGTGACCTCATGTATCTACACTTCAAGTATTATATTGAAAGTTAGTGGTTCTCTTTACTGCACCACAACTCTTCCCTCGTGCATTCTGCAATCTGTTTTGTCAGTATATTTAAATTAATTACACTGCAATCGGTATCTCTTGCAGTGGTTCCCAACCTTTTTTGTAAGCACCATGGCATTCAGGGTTACGTGTAAAAATGGCAGAAAAAGGCAGTGACATAACAGTGTCGCTTGGTCCACATGTGGTTGGAACCGTTTACATATGCTTACACGACTTAAGTATACGTTCACTTCTGCGCACAAGCACGGAGGGATGGGGCGCTTTAATAAAAAATTTTGTTTTGGTTTTACACTGTCCCCTTATTATTTTTTCACTTTTATTCCTATTACAAGGAATGTAATCCTCCCTTATAATAGAAAGAAGGACGACAGGGCCTCTTTTTTAAAAAAAATTTTTATTGAGAGATCTGGGATCAAAAAGACCCAAAATCTTTTTGATCCCTTTGAAAGCAAAAGATCAAACAAAAAAAAAAATTTATTTACTCTGGCCCGGGAACCTGAATTATTGTTATGACATCACTCCAGTCCTCCAAGGGCATAGACGAGTGGCGATCATCTTGGCCTCACTCTTCTCCATACCCGGTTACCGCCAGCGTTAGACTGCTCCAGGGCTTCACCGATCGGTCAGGTATGCCGGGAATGCCCCCTGCCACTTGTAAATGGGATCCTGCGGTGAATCCGCTAGCGGGACAGCTTTTATCTGACAGAATCGCCTATAGTAAAAAAAAGTCAGGCTTGTGGCAGCTAGCTGCTGCAACTTTAAGTCGCACAGACATGAACGGTACTAATTGGGAAACATGGGTTGTAATTTGTCATGCAACTTTGGACCCAAAAGTGTAAATGGGACCTTAGTGTTTTTCCAATCCATAGTTGAGTGAGGCATCGATTATCTATTCAGAGCTTCACAGTGGCATCCTGGGAACTTCCTATCACATGTTCCAAGAGGCAGACCCAGAGTTCTATGCAGAGTTGCAGGAAATAAATGATTATTCTGCCCCTAGTGAAAATGTCCAAAGTGAGAAGAATGGGGAGGAAAAGAAAAATAATTGCAAGCTTATTGCATACCTTATCTCCTAAATTTCTATTTATTTATGGTCTTACTAAAAAGGTGCCTTTGCGGCAATTTTTAAGATGAGGGTGAAGTTTCTCTTTAATGCTCTGTGTAATATTCTGTTTTTTTCAGTCAGTTTTCTAAGCCAGATATTATGCCAGGTTCTGACCATTTACTTTTCTCCTGTGCAGTAAAGACTATACAGCTTGATTAAGACCAGTGGCGGAACTTTCACGGTTGCAGCAGTCGCACTTGCGACTTGGCCCTGCCGTTCTGCTGTGGGGGGGGGCCCCAAGACCCAGCATCTCCCCCTGCATCGCTGGCTGTCCGTTTAGAATGCACTGGGGGGGAGGTGGGAGGCGACGATCGGCAGCTCTATGTTGCCCGTGGGCGGCGGGATCTCCCTGGGGCTTGTAGTTCTCTTCCCGAGTGTCAGTGTATGCAGAGAGGAGGGGCCTCTGACCCGGGCATGTATCAGTTTCCCTCTTCAGTTTACAAGTAAGTCGCTCTGCTTGTACACTGTTGCTAATGCATGCCCCGGGCAGGAGGCCCCTCCCTCTCCACTGACACTCGGGAGGAGAACTACTAGCCTCAGGGAGATCTCGATGCCCGTGGACACCATACAGCTGCCGATCTCAGTTGGGGAGGGACAGAGATGTGCTTTGGGTTGGAGGCGCACAGACCAGCGTGGAGTGGAGACCAGCCATGTACAGGGGAACCTCTGGGGGCAGGGGGGGGCATTTGTATGGGGACCCTGATGTAAGGGGAGGCTCTCTGGGGACCCTGATGTAAGGAAGGGGCTATCTGGGGACCATGATGTAAGTAGGGAGGCTCTCTGGGGACCCTAATGTAAGTAGGGAGGAAGGGGGGGGGTGAAAGGCTAACCTAGGTTTTTGAAACAGTGCCACATCCAATAGACAAGATATATGTATAAAGAAAGGTTCCCCTAGGCGGACTTTAAAGGCACTTAGTATTGTCTATTGTAAAAATATATCGGAGTATACAACAATATAATAAACAAATTTTATTTAGAAACAAAATTTTTAAATATTAACAAAACATTGACATATCTGAGTAGTTCGTTTCTGTCACCATACAAGATATATACATGAAAGGGAACTCTCCTCACACCCAATCGGGATATAGTTTAGTACTCCTTCAGGGGTGCAGAAAAAAGAAGAGAGGGGTTCATCTAAGATACAATTAAAATACACAATCAATGGGTTACCATAACATGTGAGGCATAACGATACATGCTTGAGATAATATAATCAAAACACTTACATAGTATTGCATGGTGAGGCAGTTGTTAGTGTAGTATTGTACTCAGAAGGAGGAAGTTCCCCCCCCCCCCCCCCGCGTTTCGCGGCAACATGGCGGCCAGAGTGATATACTGAGGCAAATGGAGTCCCTGGGGGTAAGAAAAAGGTATACCAAGAGTATAAATCCAGATTAAGGCTACTGGACATATAAATTGAGTATTTGGACAATTCATAAAATTTATATATACCTGTTGGTTGTACTAAATTGGTAAAGATGGTGTTTTGGAAGGAAAAAAGGGGGGGGGGGGTGGATCTGGTAACTGAAAATAAAAAATACATATAATACTGCCATAAGTGGTCTATTTGAATGAAGTTCAAAACATAATATGTAATGTAAGTAGGGAGGCTCTCTGGGGACCCAAATGTAAGTAGGGAGGCTCTCTGGGGACCCTAATGTAAATAGGGGGGCTCTGGGGACCCTGATGTAATGAGGGGGGCTCTGGGGACCCTAAAGTAAGTGTGAATCCGCACTCAGATATGTAACGATAATACACACACACACACACACACACACACACACACACACACACACACACACACACACACACACACACACACACACACACGTGTATGCCTGCCCAAGTGTATGACTTTCTTTATTTCGCTGCTATGGGCTTTAGCCCAAGGTTTTTGTAGACCCAGCAACACCCCTGGTGGGGGCCCTTCATGGTTTCTTGCAGCGGGGCCCTGAAGATTCTAGTTATGCCTCTGATTAAGACGGATTGGGACAGCAGCTTACTGATGAGGTCATCCCTGTGCTCACAATTAACACGCTTCCATATATTGGATTCACAGCATTTGACATTGTTTTTCAGCCTGATTGGCATATGCTACCCCTTCCTCTCCTAGTGTGAATACTGATGTACAGATATATTGATATGGTGTATAAATACATTTCAGTATTTTAAATGCTTTTTAAATTAAATACACTGGGGTCTTTTAGATTTACCTGCCTCGTTAAACCTAAGTCCTCATGCACACGGACGTTTTTACAGCTGCTTTTTTGAGCTTTTTTTGCAGCTTAAAAAGGCCTGTCTATGTTAGTCTATGGCTTCATGCCCACCTAGGCGTTTTTGAGCTGCAAGTGGCATAGGCGTTTTTAAGCTGTAAAAAAAACCCAGGACCAGTGGGTTCTGAGAGACGTTTTTCAGCTGTAAAAACGCTCTAACGCTGAAAAACGCTCAAAAACGTCATTCACCAACGTTTTTTAGCGTTTTTGATCCATTGAAAAAAAAAAAAAAAATTTGAAAAAAAAAAAAACGCTAACGCGGAAAAACGCTCAAACGCTAAAAAACGCTATTGCAAAAACGCTGAAAAACGCTGAAAAAAGTTTAAAAACATCACTGCAAAGATACTGGCGTTTTCATAACATTTTTTTTAACAGCCTGTGTGCATGAGGGCTTAAAACAAAAGCTTACATACAAACGTGATATATGAAAATGTTTACTTTTCATTTTGACAAGATTTTAAATATTTGACATTATTATGTTTCAATTTAGCCTATGCAATCAGCCATACCAGGCTGAGGGGCTGATTTGTTTCGTCCTACTGGAGTATTACCCAAGAGGAAGTCCTTTGTAGAAAAAGCAGTATCTTATTGTGGTGGCAGCTTAGGGAGGAACTTCACTTAGTTTTTAAGAAAATTTAAAGCAAGTCGCAACAGATACTGTAGCTACACACTTACTAGCTCATGGATTTTTACGATGTCTTCCTGCAGCTCATTCTTCCCACCAGTGTGGATCCCTGGCACCGCCATCTTGGTTTTACGTACTGGCTTTGACTTCTGACAAATCACAGCTGTCTCCCCACTGCACATGTATCCGATTTTGGATAGCAGGAAGATTGCTCCTGCAGCCTCCTGAGATATGCGACATGTTGCAGGAGTCTGCATGTGGGTAGGGGGCAATGTCATTCTCGCTGGTGTGAGAGGTGTCAGTGCTGTTATAGGTCATTTACTTTCACTCTAACTGAGAGATACTAAGTGGTATGTAATTGGGGGCGGGTAGCTTTTGTTTTGTAATTAGATTTTTTGGTAAAAAGCATGCAGAGGTATAACAGTTGCAGTCTTGCTCTGTTCCTTGATCAGCCTTTTAAAGTTGTACTCCAGGGAAATTTGTTGGCTGCTGAAGCACCCCCTTTGTATGCATGTAGGATTGCTATTTATTGACTTAACTGTTTTTAACCCCTTCAGCTCCGGAAGGTTTTACCCCCTTAATGACCAGACCATTTTTTGCGATTCAGCACTGCGTCGCTTTAACTGACAATTGCGTGGTCGCGCGACACTGTACCCAAACAATTGATGCCTTTTTTTCCCCCACAAATAGAGCTTTCTTTTGGTGGTATTTGATAACCTCTGCGGTTTTTATTTTTTGCGCTATAAACAAATTAAAGAGCGACAAAAAAAAAAATCCCCTCTCACCTTCCAGGACAGCTACTTGAGAGATGATTGGCTCCGCCCTCTACAGGAAACACAAATCAGATACAATTTAAAAGGCCCCTCCCTTTCCTCTGACCCTCAGCTGTTTTGTGTTTCCAGACCCTCTAGGAGCACCGACACGTTTTTTGTTTTCTTAAGGTCTGGTAACTGTGGTTGGTGGACCCCCCTTCTCTGGTTTCATCCAGGACTAGCTGTGGCCATGTCCTGGATGATAGTCTGTACCAGAAGGGTTCCCTATTTCTAAGGGTTACTTGCCCATGTGAGTGATGGCAACTCCCTTCCTTTTTTCCCCAGCGCTGCTGTGTGGAACTGTGTCCTCCTAAATGCTTCATTTCGGTGTACCAAGATGGCGTCAGGAGGACTTCCAGTGACGCGGCAAGATGGTGCTGGAACCGGAAGTCACATGACGCACTTCCGGACACCGAGTTTTTTTAAAGGAGCATGGCGTGGAGACACTGAGGACATGCTGCAGGGGTATAGTGTGCTAAAAGCGCCATTCTAAGTGCAATTTTTCAGTACAGCAGCAGTCTTCTCTACGGCCGTTCTCCGCTTGCTTCATGGAGCTTGAGGACAGGTCTGAGGATGGAGCATCCACTTGTACTGAACCAGCGGCAGCATCCGGGTCCCATACTGCCCCCAAGGTAAGCCCTTGTCTGTGGATAGTCTACAGCAAGGGACTTTTTTTATGGAACCTTTTTATTTATGGTCCTTGTTTCTGTTTTTTTTCTAGGCCAAACCGGTGAAGAAGAAATGTGGGAACTGTAGGGCCAGGCTTTCTGATGGTTATAAAAAGCTATTTTGTGAGGATTGTATTCCACCCAGAGCTAGTTCAGAGTCTTCCTCTTTTAAGGCGTTAATGACTTCTATGAAGGAGGTAGTGGACTCCTTTCAGTCACTTAATGACAGGGTTACTAGTCTAGGCTCTTCCTCAGCTACACCCATAGCCCAAGACCCTTCTAACTCTGCCAGGTCCCTTCCCTTGTTAGTATCTGAGACTATTAGTTCACGCGATACCTCTGATCTGGAAGAAGGTGAGAATCCAGTCTCTTCATCTGATGAAAAGTCTTCATCAGAGGAGGATACAGGTAGCTCATCTAAGTATCTTTTTCCAGTCGAGGATATTGATGAACTACTAAAAGCAATATATACCTCAGAGCAGATTGAGATGCCACAACAAGCCCAATCTGTACAGGATAAAATGTATAGGGGCCTACAGGGACGGAAATCAAAAACTTTTCCGGTACACCAGCCTCTTAGGGACATGATTCTGTCTGAATGGAAAGAACCTGAAAAAAGGTTGTTCCAAACCAGGGGACACAAAAGAAGATTTCCTTTTCAGTCTGAATTTGAGGAGGTTTTCTTTAAGTGTCCTAGATTAGATGCCCCTATGTCGCAGGTGTCCAAAAGATCAGATCTTTCTTTTGAAGATTCTGGGGTCCTTAAAGATCAAGTGGATAGAAAGGCTGACTCATTGCTACATAAGGCCTGGGATGCTTCAGCTTTTTCCTTAGGCCCGGCAGTAGCATACACCTGTGTGGCTAGAAATTTAGACGTATGGGTTCAGCGTCTGGATGATCTTCTTGCATCTGACACCCCCAAAGAAGAGATTAGGGAATCCCTCCCACTCATTGCCAAGTCATTCTCCTTCTTGGCTGATGCAGCAGCAGATTCAGTGAAAGCCACAGCCAGAGCTTCTGCTCTCAATTCAGCTAGGCGAGCTATCTGGCTTAAATCTTGGGAAGGTGACCTTCCAAAAATAAGCTCTGTGGCATTCCCTTTGAAGGCAAACTCTTGTTCGTTTCTTCCTTAGAAGATGTCTTAGTTCGTTCCTCTGAGAAAAGTAAACGATTCCCCTTTTCCCAAAGGAATAAGCCCCAGAATAAGAAGCCCTTTCGTGGCTTCCAAAACCAGGCTAATTTTAAAGCCAACAGGCAACAGACTAAAAAGAAATGGTCCTTTATCAAAGACAAGCAAAAAGGAGGGTCTCCCTTTGCTCCTTCAGCCTCTTCCAAAAATACCCAGTGACGCCAGGTTTGGGGTAGGGGGAAGATTGTTCCATTTCGTCAAGGAATGGGCAGAAATTTCTACCAATTCCTTTATCCTTCAAACTTTGGAAAAGGGTTACAGGCTGGAATTCAAATTCCTCCCCAGAATTTTCTTACCCACCTGCCGAGAGACCAAGAGAGATGGCAAGCCATGTTAAATTTGATTTCTGTGTGGGAAACAGAGGGAGTTATTTCTCCTGTCCCAGAAATTCAGAAGTTCCGGGGATTTTATTCTCACGTCTTTCTGGTCAAGAAAGCTTCCGGCGGCTTTCGTATGGTCATAAATTTAAGCGTCCTGAACAAATACATAGTTTACAGACGTTTCCGAATGGAGAACATTTATTCGGTAAGGTATCTGTTGTTGCCAAAGGTCTTCATGGTGACCCTGGACCTTCAGGACGCTTATCTTCATGTACCAATCTGCCAGAGCCACCAAAGGTTCCTCAGGTTTGCAGTTCTCGTGGGAAACGAGCCATCTCACTGGCAGTTCAGTGCCCTTCCTTTTGGTCTCTCGGCAGCACCGAGGATTTTTACAAAAATCATGGCCGAAGTCATGGCCTTTTTTTGGATTCAAAGTGTATCGATCGTCCCATATCTAGACTATTTTTTGATTTTTGCTCGAGACAAGGAGTCTCTTGTTCAAGACCTACGGTTGGTTTTGCGGACTTTTTAAAAATTAAGGTGGAAGGTCAACCAGCAGAAATCTTGCCTGGTACCCTCACAGAGCATACTTTTCCTGGGTTATCTAATAGACTCTGTTGCCCTAAAAATTTTTCTTCCGAAAAGAAGATTTTGAAAATTCTTCTCTCTGTGCAGGCCTTCAAGCTGCTCCCTCAGACCTCCCTTCGGCGGATCATGCAGTTGCTGGGTCTGATGACTGTGGCCATTCCAGGGGTGCCTTGGGCCCAATTGTACTCCAGACCCCTTTAGGCTTTTCTTTTACTCCATTGGGATCGCAGGAAGAATTTTGTGGATCAGCTGGTAAAATTACCAGAAGGGAATTTTCTCGATTTCGCCTGGTGGGAGCAGCGAGAACATCTACAGAGAGGGAAGGATTGGACACAACATTCCTCAGTCAAAATTACCACAGACGCCAGTCTGTGGGGTTGAGGTGCTCATTCACAGGACTGGCAAGCACAGGGAGCCTGGTTGCCAGAGGAAGCAGGTCGCTCCTCAAATTTCAGAGAACTTCTGGCTGTGAGGAAAGCACTTATATCTCTGGAAGAGAGGGTCTATTCGAAATACCTATTGATATTTTCAGACAATGCCACAACAGTGGCCTACCTGAACAAGCAAGGGGGCACTCGCTCAGAATTGCTTCTGTCTTTAACACAGCAGATTCTGTCCTGGGCGGAGATCTATGTCACTTCAGTAAGGGCAGCCCACATCAAGGGGTCAGAAAATGTGCTGGCGGACTATTTGAGCAGGGTGAGCATCAGTTTCAGCGGTTGGAAACTACATCAAGGCACGTTCCAGAAGGTGGTGCTAAGATGGGGTCTCCCCACAGTGGATCTTTTTCCCTCTAGTCTCAACAGGAAACTGCCGGCGTTCTTCTCTCTGGAGAGAGAAACAGAGTCCTTGGGGACGGATGCTCTGTCCTTCCCGTGGGACTTCACTCTGCCCTATGCCTTCCCTCCTTTTCCCCTCTTGCCCCTAGTGGTTCGGAAAATTATTCAGGACAGGGCAGAAGTTGTTCTGATTGCCCCCTGGTGGCCCAGGAGGAGTTGGTTCTCCTCTCTGAAGACCCTATCTGTGTATCCTCCCTGGCCCCTACCAGTTTGGAAGGATCTACTCCATCAGGGACCGGTGTTACATCCAAACCCTCAGACCTTCCATTTGACGGCCTGGAGGCTGAGCGGCGCATCCTACAGTTAAAGGGGTGTTCAGAGAGGGTTATTTCAACTATCCTGGACAGCCGTAAGTTGGTCACAAAAAGATTTTTTGCAGGTGGGAGTGGAAAAGGGGCTCTCTGTCAGCACCCTTAGGGTTCAGATTACTGCCCTCTCTTTATTTACAGAGAGAAGACTAGCGGAAGATCCCTTAGTCAGGAGGTTCCTTTTAGCCAGATCTAGACATACTCCCAGGGTCATCAAACATATTCCTCCCTGGGATCTGTCCTTAGTATTAAATACTCTAACAAGGGCTCCTTTCGAGCCTTTGCATGAGGCTTCCCTGAAAATCATTTCTTTGAAGTTGTCCTTCCTTTTGGCTATTACGTCAGGGCGAAGGATTTCTGATCTAGAGTCTCTTTCCTGTAAAGACCCCTTCCTGAGGATTCTTGAGGACAGGGTAGTGATTAGACCTGATCCTCTCTATTTATCCAAAGTTTCTTCCAACTTTCATAGATCCCAGAAGATAGTCCTTCCTAGTTTCTGCACCTCTCCCAAAAATACGGAAGAGGAAAGATTTGGTCTTTTAGACGTAAAGAGGTGTCTTCTGCTTTATCTAGAAAAGACCAGTGGGTTTAGGAGTTCCTCCCAACTGTTGGTTTTGTTCAGTGGCCCCAAGAAAGGGTCCAAAGCATCTAAAGGTTCTATTGCTAGGTGGATTAGGGGAGCTATCTGTGAGGCATATAAAGCATCAGATCGCACCCCCCCTTCTAGAATTAGGGCCCATTCAACGAGATCCATGGCCACATCATGGGCAGAAAGAGCGGGGGGCTTCATGGAAAGAAATCTCTAAAGCTGCCCTCTGGTCCTCCTCTCATGCATTTGTCAAGCATTATAGAGTTCAGATGCTTTCCAGCCAGGACCTTTCCTTTGGTAGGAAAGTGCTTGAGGCTGTCGTCCCTCCCTAAGGTATAAAACTTGCTTATCCTCTCAAGTAGCTGTCCTGGAAGGTGAGGGTGGAAAACCCCTGTTAGACTTACTGGTAACGGTATTTCCAGGAACCTTCCAGGACAGCGTCTATATTCCCACCCTATTCTATTTTTTCACTGGTCGACCATGTTTACCTGGTGGTGGTGTGTTTTTATGGTTTCTGTTTTTTTTTTTTTTCCTGTGCTGAGTGCACCTTTGGTGGAGGTTACTTGATATTCTGAACAACTGAGGGTCAGAGGAAAGGGAGGGGCCTTTTAAATTGTATCTGATTTGTGTTTCCTGTAGAGGGCGTAGCCAATCATCTCTCAAGTAGCTGTCCTGGAAGTTTCCTGGAAATACTGTTACCGGTAAGTCTAACGGGGTTTTTTTAACTTTTCGCTATAATAAATATCCCACTTTTTTTTTTTTTTAAACAAATTTCTTAATCAGTTTAGGTCGATACGTATTCTTCTACATATTTTTGGTAAAAAAATTTGCAATAAGCGTATGTTGATTGTTTTGCGCAAAAATTATAGCGTCTACAAAATAGGGAATCATTTTTGGCATTTTTATGCCATTTTTATTATTTTTTTGTTTACTTGTAATGGCGGTTTTCTGCACTTTTTATCATTGCGGCAGACAGATCGGACACTTTTGACACTTTTTTTGGGACCATTGACATTTATACAATGATCAGTGCTAAAAAATAGCCGCTGATTACTGTGTAAATGTCACCGGCAGGGAAAAGGTTAACACTAGGGGCGATCAAGGGGTTAACTGTGTTTCCTATGAATGTTTCTAACTGTGGGGGGGATGGGCTTACTGGGACATAACAGAGATCATGGTTCCCGACCACTGGGAACAGTAGATCCCTGTCATGTCACCTGTCAGAACAAGGAAATGCCTTGCATTTCCCCATTCTGCCTGTGTACAAGGTACAGCGATGGCGATTCGCGCAGGAGAGCCATCAAACGATAGCGGCCGGTCTTAAAGCGGTTAATGGCTTACATATGTTTTTGTCAGGAAAGGCCTGTCTGCATTCTACATTTACCTAGAGTTAATATTGGCAACCCATCGATCATGGGCATGTGACAAGTAGAACGCATGCCTTCCTTGTCAACACCCAAAACTTGGACAGGAGCGTGGACGGCATTTACAGAAACCGATCCCCCTGTGTTTTCCTGCAGCAGCTAAAATCCAGCTTCTCCTCTCCCTCCTGCTGCAGGAGGAAAATACAGGGGAAGCACAGCAAACGGTTTACTATGTTTCTGTTTGTGAATGAATATGAATACTGTGCCGGGCTCATCTTCAGTCTGGGTCCTCAATCAACCTAATCTATCTCAAAAGTGAGACATTAGGTGTCTGTTTAGACCAAGTCTCATACATGGGGTATCACCATACCCAGGAGGAGGAGTAGAATGTGTTTTTTGGTTGTAATTCTAAGTATGCCCATGCTGTGTGTGAGAAATATCCTATTACATTGACAACTGTGTGTTTAAAAAAAAACATTCTTTCCGCTTTTTCTAAAAACTTGTACAAGTAAAATAGTCTTCAAAAGACTCGCCACGCTTCCTAAAAATACCCTGGGGTGTTTACTTTCCCAAATGTGGTAATTTTGTGGGTTTTTCTATTATCTTTTTCAGAAACTTTGATGCGTAATGTATGACCATACAAGTGTTTGTTAGAAATATCTTATTGACAACTTTGTGTAAATAAATAAAAATAAAAAATTTACATTTTCTTTCCTACAATTTTCAAAAATTTGTAGCAAAAATGACTATTTTTAACCTGTTACATGTTCCACCTGTTTTTAGGGTGGATTATGTAACTTGTTCCAAATGCTGCAACCGCTGCCTTATCCCCCTCCCTCCCGGTGAGAGCAGTATGAGGTGAAGTTCCCTGCACTAGCTGTCACTTTTTAAAATCAGCACAGCCCTGCGGGCTCTGCCCACACTGCCGCATCATTCATTCATACAGGTCTGTATGTGAATGAACTACAAGCCCTCACATCCTTTGCAGATGTTAGCTTGTAGTTATCAATGAACTGCCATGGTGCTGTGGAGGGCTGTGGTAGTTCATTGATTCTTCCTGTCAGCGTATCTACTTGCCCGTACAGGATGTACAGCACACAGAGAGATCTGCAGTAGGCCTGCTGATCACTGGTGCAATGCTTTACATGCTTCAGAAAAAAAATAATTGCACATTTTTTTACCTGCAAAAAAACTGCTTTTTTTTTAAAGCGAACTTATCCTTTAAGTATGCCTGTGCTGTATGAAAGAAATAACATGTTTTAATAACCGCTTTGTGGGGAAAAAATTTAATTTCTTCATTTACCAAAACATTTTGACAAAAAAATTGCAACTTCAAAAATATCACCATGCCTCTTACTAAATACCTAGGTCTGTCTACTTTCTGAAAATGGGTCATTTGGGGGGTATTTGTACTGTCCTGGCATTTTAGGGCCTCAAGAAATGACAGGCAGTCAAGTAAATCAGGATTGATCAATTTTCAAAAATGTATACCATCGTTTGTAGACCCTATTCGCTTCACACAGATTAAATAATATACACTGATTTTGGTTATTTTACCAGAGAATTGTAGTAGATTGCATTTTTGAAGAAAGGTTACCTTCAAAAATGCAAACTGCACTCAGGCTATAAAATGTTTGTTTTAGCTAACTAAATTAGGCTAAATTATCCAGATAATATCACTACAAATTAACCACTTCCATATCGGGCCTATTTTGGCACTCCTCTCCTACATGTAAAAAATTTTTTGCTAGAAAATTAATCAGAACCCCCCAAAATTATTTATATATATATATATATATATATATATATATATATATATATATATATATATATATATTCTCCTAGATTGTAATATATATATATATATATATATATATATTCTCCTAGATTGTAAGCTCTAACGAGCAGGGCCCTCTGATTCCTCCTGTATTGTATTGTACTTGTATTGTCTGCCCTAATGTTGTAAAGCGCTGCGTAAACTGTCGGCGCTATATAAATCCTGTATAATAATAATATATATATATAAATATGCATATTTATATATTTTAGCAGACACCCTAGGGCAGTGATTGCGAACCTTGGAACCCAAGATGTTTTGGAACTACATTTCCCATGATGCTCAACTACACTGGAGAAGTACATGAGCATCATGGGAAATGTAGTTCAAAAACAACTGGGGTGCCAAGGTTCGCCATCACTGCCCTAGGGAATAAAATGGCGGTCATTGCAACTTACTATGTTGCACAGTGTTTGCGCAAAAAATTTTCAAATGCGTTTTTTTTTTTTTTTTTTTTTTTTTTTTCAGCATAAAAAAAGAACTGTTTTGTGAATTAAAAAATAAAACAATAAAGTTAGCACAATTTTTTGTATAATGTGAAAGATGTTGCGCTGAGTAAATAGATTCCCAACATTTCACGCTTTAAAATTGCGCACACTCATGGAATGGCGCCCAACTTCGGTACTTAAAAAGCTTTGTAGATGACACTTTAATTTTTTTTTTTTTTTTACAGGTTACCAGTTTAGAGTTAGAGGAGGTCTAGTGCTAGAATTGTTGCTCTCATTCTAATGCATGCGGTGATACCTCACGTGTGGTTTGAACGGCGTTTACATATGTGAGTGCTACTTAAGTGTGCGTTCGCTTCTGTGCACGAGCACACGTGGACAGGGGCGCTTTAAATTTTATTTATTTTTTTGTTTTACTTCATATTTTTTTATTTTTACACTTTCTCTTTAATTTTTTATTTTTGATCACTTTTATTCCTATTACAAGGAATGTAAACATCCCTTGTAATAGGAATGGTGCATGACAGGTCTTCTTTATGGCGAAGGGAGGTTCTCCCTTCCCGTCCCCTGCAAGAACATTCAAGCGGTGAAACTGCTGCTATGATCGTTCTTACGGTGCACAGAATTGCCAGCTCTAAACGATGATATCTGGACAATGCCTGTAGCTGCAGGCATCATTCAGATATCCCCACTGAAAGTCAAGGACGTCATATGACGTCCTTGGGCTGGAAGTGGTTAAAGTGCTCAAATTTAAATCTAAACCAAAAACACATCTGCAAATACATATTCAGCATTAAGCTGTGTTCACACAGTCCATAAAGAGTGCTTACAAAGTGTCCACAATGTCCACAGGGTGTCATTAAACACGTTCACTTTTTGTGGTCAAAAAACGTGTCCCTTTTTCCACACAGAACAAATGCTCCTCCACTCTCCTCAAGGTGTCCACTCACCAAAACTTCTTGACCTCATATAATAAAATAATTAGGCTAGAACAACATTCTATAGCAGAACTGGTCTTTTTTCAAGATCCTCATCCGATCGCCACAGGAAGCATGAATATGTGACACCACAATACACTTTGTGTACCTTATTTGCTCAGGAGTTACAGGAAACACAAACCAAAGTTCCTCTTAATCGCCTAACTCTTTATTAAAACTGGCCTATAACATCACAAAAATGCACATTGTGAGTGTTCAAAGCGGCACAATGTAAATCAGCCAGCCAAATCTAGTGTTTGGGAGGTGCTGCTCTTCCTGGAGCCGGCGTGTACTCCAAATGGCGGATGTGACCCCTTTTTCAAGCATATGAATGATCACCTCTGAATCTCTGCACTCTATCCATTGTAATGTGATCATTGTACAATAAAACTTTTGGATGGTACTTGTTGATCTGTGGTGTGCTGGCAAAGATGTACATTGAAAACTTCACAGGTCAGTCTCTAGCTTGTTGTTAATGCAGCACCCTTCTGAGCCTTATCCAGGAATGTGTACTAGAGGTCAACTGATATGGGTTTTTCTCTGGCCAATGCTGATATTTAAAAATCGCGGCGGCTGATGGCTGATATATGATGCCGATTTTTTTTTTTTTTTTTTTTTTTGTTTTTTTTATTTTTTTTTTTGGGCCGATATGTTAAGCCGATTTTTTTTTTTTTTTTTTCCTTCCCTTCATCTCATAACATCTAACAGTTAGACCCTTTAACAATGGGGCGTTTTTCAGGTGCTTTTGGGCTAAAAATAGTATAAAGTATAAACATAAAGTGCCTGCAAAGCGGCTCCCCTGGAGTCTCAGTGTGAAAGCCTGAGTGCTTTCACACTGAGGCGATGCACTGGCAGGATGTTAAAAAAGTCCTGCAAGCAGCATCTTTGGAGTGGTGTATACCGCTCCTCCACCACTCCTGCCCTTTGAAATGAATGCGCACCGCTGCCGGAGCGCCTGCAAAGTGATTCGGCAGCGGCACTTCATAAGCACATTTAACCCCTTCCTCAGGCGCTAGCTGGGTTATAAGCGCCCTGCTAGCAGCCATATAGCACTGCTAAAATGACGGTAAAGCGCCGCTAAAACTAGCAGCGTTTTACAGTCAACGCCTGCCCGATCCAGTGTGAAAGCAACCTTAAGTAATAAGTGATACAGAAAATTTCTTACATTTATTAAACAAAACAAACCTCCAATCAGTTCACTTGTATGTATAATTTAGATTAAAAAAAAACTATATCTTAAATATTAAATACACAAAAACAGGTAATCAAAACTTTTGGACGAAAAAAAACGGGCTAACTTTACTGCTTCGTTTTTTTATTCATTAGTGTATTTTTTCCCCAAAAAATTACGTTTGAAAGACCGCTGCGCAAATAGCGTGTGACATAAAATATTGC
The DNA here is from genome assembly GCF_042186555.1 of Aquarana catesbeiana. NCBI lineage: Eukaryota > Metazoa > Chordata > Amphibia > Anura > Ranidae > Aquarana > Aquarana catesbeiana. The sequence continues at coordinate 157,074,892 of NC_133333.1, forward strand.
AGCAACTGCTATTTTATTCCCTAGGGTCTCTGCTAAAAAAATATATATAATTTTTGGGGGTTCTAAGTGATTTTCTAGCAGAAAATACAGGATTTTACTTGTAAGCAACAAATGTCAGAAAAGATTTAGTCTTTAAATGGTTAAACTGAGAACTCCCACACACAGAGTTCAGTTCATTGATAAGTAGAAACATTGTATCTTTTTAGCTTCTTTTATCAGACTTGGCAGGCTGCCTAGAGAGGAGAGAAGTCTCCACCAAAGACTTCAGGCAACTTGCATTGACTTCTATTACAGAAGTCATTTGCAAGTTGCGCTGAAGTTTATATCGGCCAATATATCGGTCGACCTCTAATATGTACAATGAGAATATTGTCATTAATTTGTTTACCAGTATCCTAAAAAGTAAAGATAATAGAAAAGGGGGAAGATTAAAAATTTGCAATAGAGCAGTTTAAATCAAATTCTAAGTTCAATTCTTTTGGTTTAAAGTGGAGGGCCACCCTGAAAAAAACAATTGCACCAAAAACCCTAAAAAAAAAAAAAAAAAAAAAATTTGAAAAAAAAAATTTTTAAACTTACCTGAACCCTTGTCTACCTAATCTGCCTCTTCCTATTCTGTGGCGTGTCCTGTTCCTCGCTGTGCGGCCCCGTTGCCTTCTGGGAACTGTGTGTGTTCCCAGAAAACCATGGGGCAATTCACAGAGCACTGCGCCGCTCGCATGTGCGCAGTAGGAAACTGGCAGTGAAGCTCCGCTGCCTGTTTCCCTTAGTTAGGATGGCGGCGCCGGAAGCCGGGTCGGCCTCGGGCGGCCGACATCGTGGGCACCCAGAACAGGTAAGTGTACTTATTTAAAGTCAGCAGCTACAGTGTTTGTAGCTGCTGACTTTAAAAAAATGTTTTCGCTGGACGGAATCCCGCTTTAAAGTGGATGTAAACCCAATGTCATCCTTTCTAAACTAATGCAATAGGGGTTATCTATAAGGATATACATGCCTCCTGCATGTATCCTTACCTGTCAAATGTCTCCCCTCTGTCTGTTATTGGACCCGAAAAACTGCAGTTTCTGTGGGTGGGTCTGTTGTCTGGGGCTCGGTGGGTGGAGTCATGATGTCAGCACACTCCCCGCCCACCTCTACACTCCCCTTGTCAAAATGCATTTTCTCTGTGTATTTCTAACACTGAATTTGTGCTGAACTTCTGCTATGATCTCTAACATCCAGTGAAAAGACAGGAAAGTAACCACATGACTTCAGCATGCCAAATCATGCTGAGGTGTGGAACAGCCAATCCTTGCAGAGCTGCTGAAGAAAGGAGAGGGGGAGGGAATTTAAAAATACTGCATATCTCTTAGGCTAGACACGAGATATGTAAATCACCCGTCACTCACAGCAAGGGGGAGGATTCGACAAAGTTTTTCTCAGTTTGTCAAGAATTGTCTCACTGAACAATAATAGAGGATTGCTCAGAGATGGATTAACTCTGTGTGGCAAGACTGGGCTCAAATGATAGCAAATCTTATACTCTACAGTATGATATATATATAAAAAAAAGTAGTAAAAAGAAGGTTCCTCAAAAGTGACACTTTTGCAGACCAAAAGCAGTATTATATATCAAAGTACAACATTTATTATACAAATATACAGACCATAATATGCATATGAAAGAATTGATCAATAAAAACAAAAAACATAGGAAAAGAGGCAACATGTAATCAAAGCACTAGAATATCCAAGGATCGCATTTCGACATAAAAGGTCGTCGTCTTCTTCAGGGACGGACAGTAGGTTATAGGTTATATGGTTCCAGATTTATTCAAGATCAATCTACAATTATAGAATATACATAATTACAAACATATAGTGATGTCTGAACAATGATCATATATTGAACAATCATAAGTACAACTGATCATATGTGTCAGTGATTCAACCAAAGGGGATCATAGCTCAAGAACGAAATTGGATCTACCACTGAGTTGCACAGGAAAAAGCAAGCAGGGAGGTAGGAAAATGCCAAACGTGACCCCAATCCTGTACCGCAAGCCTCCAACAGGAGCCAGAGCACCTGAAAGACCAGTGTATATGGAACAGTGATCTCAAACATCTAAACATATAAATGTTTCATCAATGATATAGTAGGAATATATGTTACAAATCATGAACAAGAAAATGATTACAATGAACCTGAACATACCTATATTATATGGAGTACAGGAGGTTCAATATATGGAAAATGGTGGAGTGGTGGTTGTTTGGGATAATCAAAGGTTCAAAGCCATATGGATGCCGCACCCAGATGTAAAGTGGTAAATAGAAGCACAGTCTTAATTAAATATCAGTTGCATCTGACTGTTTGGGCTTATCTATAATATAATAGCAAGCATTGGTATTGCCTTAAGAAATAAAAGCCCATCAATAAGAAGAGTGTGAAAGAAGGGGGAAAATCAAAGTAATGTTACCTTATCCTGCAGCGCAGCTAGTCTCTCCCATGTGCAACACGGAAGAGTATCAAGGCTGGCACTTTATATGTGTTCCCAGTTAGCGGTGGGGCGTGGCGGCATTGGCATTATACAACTGTCTTTTGTGCGGGCTCCTGGGTGGCCCTCTGAGCTGGTGGCGCACCACGCAGTGCCGCGGACACAGACGAGGCTGGTCCTCATGATTGCAGGAGCCCGGACGCCGACTGACGTCAGTCGCAGCATCAAACAGCCTGGTCATGAGGCGGCATCGCGCGCTACGTTGTCAGCCCACCAACGCATGTTAGGTCCTTAAGCAACCAGGAGCAATGCTCCTGTGACGCAGGACCAAGTGCCCGCATCGTCGTCAACGGCGGCGAGCTCGGCAAATGTGCACCGGATGGACGTAGGCAGTCACACACCTCCAAGCAAAAAAAGCATAGTAGGAAGAGCAGTGTGTCTCATCTCCACAGTGCGGAAAGAAAAGGAATAGAAGAAAAATGAGGGACTGGAAAAAGGAAAAGAGGAAAAAAGTATGGGATGATCGTAAAATCATAACAAAATGAGATCAGTATAATGAACCATATTGAAGATAATAGAATAAATAACATATGACATGATACCATAATATTAGAAAAATCATTAGAAAGTAATTAATACTGATATACATATGGAATATATGCATTGACATGTATGTAAATGACCAAGAAAAAAAAACAAGAAGGATGCTGGCACTTAGGAACGGGAGGCAAGTGGATGGATCTAGTATAGCTCTGGTCCTCTTGAGACAAATCTCTCCAGGAAGGGTTTAAAGGTGACTGCCTCATTGAGGCCTGGGAATGAGGTGGCATTTAATCTAAAAATCCACCGTTGTTCGCGCTGTAATATTTTGTTCCAGTCGCCACCTCACCATAATTTCCAGATGCACTCTATCCAATATCAAGGATTTTACATGTGGAAAAGTGCCGCCATGAAATTGTGACAGGTCTTCCTAATGTTAGATCTGGATTACATGTTTGCATACTAATTGGATGGCAATAGGCTCTTTGCCAAAACTCCATCTTTGTCTTTCCCACATAAAAGCAAGTACAGTCACACTGTAAGAGAGACGACCCCTTGGGTCTTGCAGTTCACAAAGTTTTTAGGTGTAAATTTCACTTTATTTGAAAGGATGGGATGCTTGGAAATGTCCATAAACTGACCCTAATTACACCCCCACATTTGTATGGTTTCTTGCATGAATCTTTAATGCCACCTTTAAATCCACTCGAGACCAACTTGTGTCTCATGGATTTGGCTCTTCTAAGGCTACTTTCACACTGGAGCATTGGGGGTGTCGGCGCTTTACCAAGATTTTTGCGGCCCCTAGCGGGGCACTTTTAACCCCTCCTAACATCCGAAAAAGGGTTAAAAGCGATTTGCCAGCAAAGCAAAGCTGCCCATTTATTTCAATGGGCAGGGGTGCTGTAGGAGCGGTGTCTTGGGGTGTCTACTTTCCAAAATGGGGTCATTTGGGGGGGTTTTGTGCCACCTGGGCTTTCCATGGCCTCCGAAACTGTGATAGGCAGTGAAGAGTGAAATCAAAAATTTATGCCCTTAGAAAGCCTGAAGGCGGTGCTTGGTTTTCGGGGTCCCATACGCAGCTAGGCTCCCAAAAAGTCTCACACATGTGGTATCCCCGTACTCAGGAGAAGCAGCAGAATGTATTTTGGGGTGTAATTTCACATATTCCCATGGCATGTTTGAGCAATATATCATTTAGTGACAACTTTGTGCAAAAAAAAAAAAAAAAAAATTGTCTCTTTCCCGCAACTTGTGTCGCAATATAAAATATTCCATGGACTCGACATGCCTCTCAGCAAATAGCTTGGGGTGTCTACTTTCCAAAATGGGGTCATTTGGGGGGGTTTTGAACTGTCCTGGCATTTTATGCACAACATTTAGAAGCTTATGTCACACATCACCAACTCTTCTAACCACTTGAAGACAAAGCCCTTTCTGACACTTTTTGTTTACATGAAAAAGTTTTTTTTTTTTTGCAAAAAAATTACTTTGAACCCCCAAACATTATATATTTTTTTAAAGCAAATGCCCTACAGATTAAAATAGTGGGTGTTTCATTTTTTTTTTCACACAGTATTTGCGCAGCGATCTTTCAAACGCATTTTTTGGGGAAAAAACACACTTTTTTAAATTTTAATGCACTAAAACACACTATATTGCCCAAATGTTTGATGAAATAAAAAAGATGATCTTAGGCCGAGTACATGGATACCAAACATGACATGCTTTAAAATTGCGCACAAACGTGCAGTGGCAACAAAATAAATACATTTTTAAAAGCCTTTAAAAGCCTTTACAGGTTACCACTTTAGATTTACAGAGGAGGTCTACTGCAAAAATTACTGCCCTCGATCTGACCTTCGCGGCGATACCTCACATGCATGGTGCAATTGCTGTTTACGTTTGACGACAGACCGCCGCTTGCGTTCGCCTTAGCGCGAGAGCAGGGGGCGACGGGTGCTTTTTTTTTTTTTTTTCTTTATTATTTTTTTGCTTTTTTATCTTATTTTTAAACTGTTCCTTTCATTTTTTTTTTTTTTTTAATAATTTTTATTGTTATCTCGGGGAAAGTAAATATCCCCTATGATAGCAATAGGTAGTGACAGGTACTCTTTTTTGAAAAAATTGGGGTCTATTAGACCCTAGATCTCTCCTCTGCCCTCAAAGCATCTGATGACACCAAGATCGGTGTGATAAAATGCTTCCCCAATTTCCCAATGGCGCTATTTACATCTGGCGAAATCTGTCATAAAATGCTTGTAGCTTCCGGTTTCTTAGGCCATAGAGATGTTTGGAGCCACTCTGGTCTCTGATCAGCTCTATGGTCAGCTGGCTGAATCACCGGCTGCATTCTCAGGTTCCCTGTTGAGACAGGAGAGCCATAGAAAAACACGGAAGACGGTGGGGGGGGTCATTCCCTCCCACGGCTTGTAAAAGCAGTCTAGAGGCTAATTAGCCGCTAGGATTGCTTTTACATGAAAGCCGACCGCTGGCTGAAAAGAATGATACCAAGATGATACCTAAACCTGCAGGCATCATTCTGGTATAACCATTCAAAGTCGTGAATGGCGTAACTGAAGACAAAAAAATGGTTAACAATAAAGCACAGTAAACGGTAAAGTATAAAAAATTGCATACCTGAAAAACAAACATGATAAAACATAATAACAATAAAACATTGCAGAATAGAATACAGTAAAAAAGAGCAGAACAAGAGAGAGAGAATAGAGAGAGAGAGAACAATAAAACGACAACTATTTTTTTTATTTTATATATTTTTTTTTTTTTTACACTTTTTTTGTAACTAACTTTTATAACGGTAACCGGTTCCAGGTTCGGGTCTCTCAAAATGCGATGGCATCTTGGGAGACCCTGTGAAAGTGTGCCTAGTCTGTGCAATGCTGTACCCTACGCTAATACTCAACTAATGAATGGTAGCGTTCAAAACATTCACCAATGCAAAGACCAGGATTGTCAGGACAGGAGAGACAATAATAGCAGGTGTCACGCCTATATCCGCGCTTGCTGCAGACACGACATCTTTTTTGGGGGTTCGTTGGGTAGGGGTACTCGGGAGGACATAAAGAAAATGCCTCTCATGCAGCCGACTGCATTTGGTTGGGGATGTGAATGGGGGAAGTACGGGCGCTGCAGAAGTGGTGGGTCCCCAATTAGGATTGGCGAATGCAGCAGGAAGGGCACTATGGGCACGACGGGCCTGTGTTTGTCTTTTTGGTGGCAGCGGGACACTACTTGTGCTTGCCACCTCACCAGCTTGAACTGCACTTATGGGACTCGCCACGTCCCCAAGTGTTACTGCAGTGCTGGTTTGACTACGACCGGGGTGTACTAGGCCGCTGGCGCTTGCCAGTTCAATAAAAAGCTACCAAAAAAACTGTTAGCGATCGCAGGGATCAGGCCTGACTCTGCGAACACTGCAGTTATGCGTTTAGTGTTTTGTAAGTGTCAGTGATCGATCGATACTGCACTTGGGTGGGCTGGGCTGGGCCGGGCGGAGGGGCAAAACGCAGGTGCTAGCAGGTATCTGGGCTGATTCCGCTAACACTGCGTTTTTGGGAACCCTAAACTGCTGGGGACGCTAGTATAGATCTGATCGGATCAGATATTGAACCGATCAGATACTATACCACTAAGGGAGGTGTATGGTGCGTGCGTGGGTGTTAGCGCTACTGGCGCTAACCTGACGCTGCCTGGGGACGGTGCTTGCCAGTTCACCAAAATGCTACCAAAAAAATGTTAGCGATCGCAGGGATCAGGCCTGACTCTGCGAACGCTGCAGTTATGCGTTTAGTGTTTTGTAAGTGACAGTGATCGATCGATACTGCACTTGGGTGGGCCGGGCGGAGGGGCAAAACGCAGGTGCTAGCAGGTATCTGGGCTGATCCCGCTAACACTGTTTTTGGGAACCCTAAACTGCTGGGGACGCTAGTATAGATCTGATCGGATCAGATATTGATCCGATCAGATACTATACCACTAAGGGAGGCGTATGCTGCGTGGGTGTTAGCGGTACTGGCGCTAATCTGACGCTGCCTGGGGCGACGCATATCACCGCCGGGCGATCAGGGGACTAAACCTTTATTCGGTAATAAACGGCGGGTGCCCTGACACTAAAAAAAATAAACAAACTAACCAGCGTCACCCGTAACACTTATACGGTGATCAGTGGTGAAAGGGTTAACTAGGCGGCCATCAAGGGGTTAAAACATTTATTCGGTAGTATATGGGGGTCCCTGTCGCTATAAAACGCTGACGGCGAACCTAAATATTTAGGTCCCTAACTAGCGTCACCAGCGACACTAATACAGCGATCAGGAAAATTATCGCTTAGCGACACTGGTGACAGGGGGTGATCAAGGGGTTAAAACTTTATTAGAGGGGGTTAGGGGGGTATCCTAGACCTACAGGGGGCTAATATTCACTGTCCCAACACTGTAACTGTCACAAACTGACACCAATGCAGTAATCAGAAAAAAAAAAAAAAAAACTGCTGGTGTCAGTTTGTGACAGGGGTGATCGGGGTGTTTTGTGTGCCTGGCATGTTCTACTGTGTTGTGTAGTGTTGGTGCACTCACAGTGAAGTCTTCTCTCCTCGGCGCTGCAACGGAATACCGAGCCGAGGAGAGATGACATCATTTCCTTTGCTGCTGTTTAGCATACAGCAGCAAAGGAAGTGATCTGATTGGCCGGCGGCGATCGCGAGGGGGGGGCCACGAACGGATGGCCTCCCCCTCACCTCTGATCGCCGCTGGACAAAAGACGACCGCCTCGGGCACCGGGGCCCCCCGCCCGCGGAAGGCAAATCACGTATATGTACGTGATTTTGCCTGTCCGTGCCACCTTGCCGACGTAAATCGGCGTGAGGCGGTCGTCAAGCGGTTAAGACTTTACAAGAGATATATCAAAGTCTCAATTTTTTTATTTAAAAATAACAAACATGTCTTACTTACCTGCTCTGTGCAGTGGTTTTGCATAGAGCAGCCCAGATCCTAATCTTCTCAGGTCCCTTGCTGGCGCTCCTGGCCCTTTCCTCCTGCCCCCACAGCAACCAGCTTGCTATGGGGACACCCGAGCCACTGCTCTGTGTGTCCATTCAGACACAGTGCCACAGTTCAGCCCCACCCCCTCTCTCCTCATTGGCTCACTCACTTTGACAGCAGCGGGGGCCAATGGCGCCATGCTGCCGTCTCAGCCAATTGGGAGGGAGTGTCTTGGGCAGCTGAGACACTCCTACAAAATGGATTGAGATGTGCTCAGGTATGTATTAGGGGGGCTGAGAGAGGGGAGCTGCACACAGAAGGTTTTTTATCTCAATGTATTAAGATGATAAACCTTCTGACTTTACAACCATTGTAATTGTGGCAAATGATTACTATATATCTCCTTCTCTACACACTTGTTGAGCCATACTGGGATATTTAGCACCCATGTCTACTCCATTTACTTGATCAAAAATAATTTTCGGTAGCCTTTTTCTGTTTCTAGAATAAAATCTATTTTAGTTTTTTTTAGTCCTCTCCCACTGCTTGTAATAAAAGCCAAGTGGCTGCTCAGCTGCATCGGTTGTTATTACAATAAAGCCGATCGTCCGCTCTAAAGAACGGGTACCAGGGTGATGCATGGAGCTGCACGCATCACCCCGGTAAAACCCCTTGAAGCAATATCGGTCAGTTTTTCGACTGACACTTCTAAAAAAAAAGTGAATATCTGCCGCTGATTATCGGTCGATTCCCTACTTTTTTGTGCGTTTTAGAAAACGCTACGCATTTCCAAAACGATAGGCAACCTACACAGAAAAGCATGCTTTTCAAAAACCCATGGCAACGCACATCGTGCTTGGGTTACCATTCTTTCACATCTCCAAGTTTCCGCATGCAGGGCAATCTGCAAGAAACAGCACACGTTTTCTGTGTGATGGTCTGTGATAGTCGTGCTAGAAGTCACGTGACTTTCGTGTGCTAGTGTGAACCAGGGTTATCTATTCAATCCCTTCCAGCATGAGCACAGCTAGCTTTCCCAACAGGCTGTGTATATTATATGGAGGGCTTTCATTTTTTTGAATGATGCTGGGATCTGTGAGGTGGGACTTGGGAGGTTTGGGCTGTTCCTGTAGGTGTGACTGGGCAGGACTGAATGCTAATTAGGATGTATTCATTTCCATCCACCATCAGAGCTATGAAGGAAGTTGCATAATTTGCGGCCTACAAAGGGGTGTGTTCTAGGCTAGATATGAAGCAGGAAGTGGCTGGAAGGCACTTGGTCTACATCCATACTATACAGACTGTAACTTGGTACATAGCCTCAAATAAACCCAGATGATCAGTTCTGCAGACAACAGAGCAACATGGTACAGAGGTATGACCTATGCTGGGACTTATTCCATTCAGTTCTAGTGAAACGAAACTCAAATTTCATGAATCTGACAAGCCACATATATCTGCAGTGTTTTATATCTCTTCAAATCTCTATGTCCCGTAGCTGTCTCCTGCTCCGTTCTTCTGTTATCAGCCTGATAACTCCTGACAAGTTCTCAGTCGCATATGATAAAACCAGCCTGGGTTTTGTTTCGGGGAGGATGCTATAAAAAGTTTAGCAGAGCCCTGAACGATTCAACAGGCAGAGCAAAAGGGAATCTACCTATGAGGAGAGGGGGTGTGTGCCTTTCCTCCAATCAGCTGGCTTGGCTGTATGCCTAGGTTTCACTGCAGTGCAAACCAGGAAGAGAAAATCTCTAACATGATGTGCACTTTCTAAACAGTATATAAAGATGAAGACAGCAGATATACATGTAAAACGTATGTAGGGAGATTTGTTTAATCCCTGTGTTTCATATGAGGCTGTTCACTTCACTGGGTATATGTGAGGGTTTACGTCCACTTTAACTGCATTTAGAGCATCTTTCCGTTTGATTATATACAGAGATTATACAACGATGGATGTCACATCCCCACTCGGACCCCCTTTAGTTTGTTTATAAGGTCCTTGCTATCCCTAATTAGGATGATCCCTGCTTTACTAGTGGCTGTAATGTGTGTGTGTGCGTGTATATGTATGTATATATATATGTATGTGTGTGTGTGTAAAACAAAATAAAAAAATTATAGCTCTATATAATTATTCACCTACTCTGGAAACCGAGTCTATACCACTCACAATAGGACATCTGGGGGGGGGGGGGGGGGTTTTCGGGTGTGATTCTTGTGTATTTTTGGGACTTGATACATGATTGGAACTTGAGGGGCATCTTGCACTAGATGCCTAGCTTCTCAATGTACCAACTTTAGCTCCTTCCTTACTCTACTTTTAGTTCTCCTGTTAGCTTTTTTTTTTTTTTTTGGTGAGATTACCTGATAGTCTGTGCCTTCATCTGCCAAAATTCTCTTCGCTTCCCTCTCATAATCAGTCTTATTCAAAATCACAACCCCCCCCCCCCCCCCTTTATCAGTAGGACGGATAACAATGTTTTTCTGTTTTTCCAAAGCCCTATCTCCTTTTTCATATCTTTAATTCTTCACCTTCGAGTTTTTAAAATCTTTTTTCTACGTATTTTTGAATACCTCTAGATACTGGTGCCCTGGTGGTTAAGGATTAAAAGCTGATTTGTTTCTCGAATTACTGTGTTGAAAATTTGTCTCACTACTATTTGAGATTTCCATCTGCATAATGTTGCTTTATATTCAATTTTTGTACTTAACCACTTGCCGACCAGCTGCCGCAGTTTTACTGAGGCAGAATGGCACCGCTGGGCGAAACGACGTTATGTAACATCGCTTCACCCTGTGGCCACTAGGGGCGCCCATGGAGCCGATGCTAGTGCCCGGCGGTCGCCATCACAGTCTGGCTCCCATGATCGCTCGTGGCACACCGAGAACCGGGATCTGTGTGTGTAAACAGTTTCCGGTTCTCTGAGGGGAGAAGAGACTGATCGTCTTCGTACAGAATATGAACAGCGATCTATCATCTCCCCTACAGTCAGCTCCCCCCTTCAGTTAGAACACACACTAGGGAACACAACCCCTTGATCGCCCCCTAGTGTTAACCCCTTCCCTGCCAGTGACATTTTTACAGTAATCAGTGCATTTTTATAGCACTGATTGCTGTATACACGCCAATGGTCCCAAAAATGTGTCAAAAGTGTCCCCCATAATGTCGCAGTCCCGATAAAAATCGCAGATCGCCGCCATTACTAGTAAAAAAAAAAAAATAATAAAAATGCCATAAAACTATCCCCTATTTTGTAGCTGCTATAACTTTTGCGCAAACCAATCAATATAAACTTATTGCGATTATTGCCATTTCTTTTTTGTTTATTTTTTTTTACGGAAAATATGTAGAATACATATTGGCCTAAACTGAGGAAATTTTTTTTTTTTTTTAATATATTTTTTGGGGGGGGGATATTTATTATAGCAAAAAGTAAGAAATATTGCGTTTTTTTTAAAATTTTTTTCAAAATTGACACTTTTTGTTTGTAGTGCAAAAAATTAAAACCGAAGAGGTGATCAAATACCACCAAAAGAAAGCTCTATTTGTGGGAAAAAAAAAAGATGTCAATTCTGTTTGGGTGCAACGTCGCACGACTGCGCAGTTGTCAGTTAAAGCGGCACAGTGCCGAATCGCAAAAAGTGCTCTGATCAGGAAGGGGGTAAAATCTTCTGGGGCTGAAGCGGTTAAGCTTTTATCCAGTACAAATTTTTTACCAAGATTCAGCACTTTTAGCTCCCCTTTGGAGAAGGTGCCAGTTACATTAAAGATCCCTTCTCCAGTATTTTTTTTCTATAGTGTCTTTTTAAGTTTTGCCTCTTTCTAGATTTTCTCCTCTTCTGAATGTTCTGGGGAAACCTTGCTGAATCCTGTATTGTTATCTCTATTCGTTCTATTTCCCTCACCCTTATTGGGGATATCTCCAATAACCTCCATATCGATTTCCCATATTACTTATAAGTCTTCCCCTAATTGGGTGTGGTGGGAAACTTCTACTTCCAAATTGGCCCCCTCTTGCTTAAAACAGAGGTTTGCTGAAAAAAAAATATTAAAGCCAGCAGCTACAAATACTGCAGCTGCTGACTTTTAATATATGGACAGTTACCTGTCCAGGGAGCCTGCGGTGTCGGCAGCCAAAGCCGATCCGTCCTTCGGCTCTCGGTCGCATCCTCGGTAAGGGAATAAGGAAGTGAAGCCGTGCGGCTTCACTTCCTGGTTCCCTACTGCGCATGCGTGAGTCGCGCTGCGCGTCCTCTCAGGTCCTTGCTGTATTCTGTGTCTCACAGAATACAGCGGTGGAGGAGGACAGAGTAGGCAGCAGAAGTGGCGTAAATCACCGCGGTGATCTATGCCAGGAATTGGGAGCAAATACCTGTATTAGACAGGTATCTGCTCCCTCCTCCCCCCTAAAAGGTGCCAAATGTGACACCGGAGGGGGGGGGAGGAATCCAAAAAGTGGAAGTTCCATTTTTGGGTGGAACTCCACTTTAATAATTGGTGCCCTCATTATTTGGTTGTCTTGGAGTGTCTCATACACAGGCGTTTCATACTCCTGTTGTTGGTAGCGGTTCCTTGTCAGCAGCCTAAAATTTGGTGGTTCTGACGTGGAATTTTATAGATGGGCAACTCCTATCCACATATTGATTAGTGGTTCCAAATTATTAACTACTGCAGTAGGGAACAGGCACAAAAGATACACTCCACATCTTTCCAAATAACGGTTCTGTTTTAATATGATGCAATTGAAGGTTTTTATACACATGATTATGTAGGTATCACATTAATAATTCAATTGTACTTTTATGGTAACAAGAGGCGTAACATAGGCAGGCTATTTCTAGTCAGGACTCGAAAGAATGAAAACATTTTTAGTTCAGTGTGCACGAGTGCCGTGTGCAATACATACATACAAAATAGAATACAATTATATACAGAACTTACATATTTCCTTTACAGTTCCATTATATCCTCTCTGCTTATAACCTGTAGGGTTCCTCTGATTGGCCTGACAGTTCATTACATCCCTTTCATCCCTTCCTTGTGCCAACTTGTTGTCGCTCCACATTTGTCTCACCGAGGTTCTTTCTTGGGATTCTACTTCTCTTACTATGAATGATTCTTTTGAGGCAAATCCCTCATCTTCCTTCCATTTATATGCCTTTTCCATTTTGTAGCCTCTGAAGTCCTGTCAATATTTTTTAAATTTTTTTTTGTATCCAGCCACTTTAGATTGGTGTATAACAAAGACCCCACTGGACTGGTATTTTACGCCATCGACAGTGTATCTAGCCATTGTAGGGGTTCAAACCTCAAAATGGAGCGATCAAGAAACGAAATGTCGTAGATATATGAATTAGACACACTTGCAGCAAAAGGATTGAACATAGAAATTGATTTAAATTGCTCTATTGCAAATTTTTGAACTTCACATTATTGTTTTTACTAAATAGGGTAATTTTATAAGTTTTATTATTTGTTGAAAACATTAGCTATATATGTAGTCTGACTGTAAATCAACATATCCCTCTATGCATAGGGATGTATATATCTTTATATATGGATATATAGGATTTTATAGGAAGGCAGTTAGTGGTTTTTAAATTGTGGTTTTGAATTTTTTAACTAATTTGTAAAGTAAAAAAAAAAAAACCATCCCACCGAATACAATTGTATATTATAAGAGATTGCAAACCATTTTTTAAAATTATTGTTGTTATAACAAGCATGTCATACTCTACCTGCTCTGATTAATGACACCCCAAAACAGATCGCAAAATGGGTGGTGTGAACACCCATGTGATGTGATTCGGGTGCCGAACAAAAAGGGTCCTGCAACACTTTGGTGTGCATGCAATGCAATTTGAGCCATAAAAAAAATGTGTGGTTCAAATTGCACTGCACAGACATCGCATGTGATATGCACAGGAATGCGTTGCAATTCCTGTGCGAATAACATGAAGTGTCTAACGCCCAAGTGTGAACCCATTTTTTTTCATGCCTCCTTCTTTTTTTTTAAACAGGTTACTGGTGGTTTTCAAATGAGCATAAAAGGGCAGGAGGACTGTGCAGGCTGCCTGCATCCTAACAACCGATGACGTCATCGGTCACTAAGGACAAGTCAGGTGCCCACAACTTTCTTGGTTGAAAACAAGATTAGTGACAGAGGAGGTGTGGGCTGTGTTCTACCTCTTACAGCTCCTCCCTCTTGTGTGTGTATACAGGAGATGACCCCGAAAGGCTCTTATATCGGAAACCCGTGGCCTGCTGAACATGGGGGCACCAGGTGATGAGAAACCTCTGCCTACAGTGCTAGCCACTTATGTTGATTATGCTGCGCCGATGTAACAACACTCCACCCGGCACTAAACATTCCGGGGGTCAGCCTCTCTTTCCCCACATCGGAGTTGTCAACACAGGTTGACTGTCTCAGCAGCTGCCTCACTGTACCGTAGCATTACAGTGAAGCTCCTACTTCCTGGGGGAGAACACAGCCCACACACATTGTGCTCCTCTCTGCTGCTGTCACTACTCCTGTAGCCACCTGTAAGTTTGTACTGCTGCTGTCACTACTCCATTGTATCCACCTCCGAGGATACAATGGGGGAAGGGTTACAAACATTTTTGCTTGGGTGAGTAGTTTTGGGGGAAGATCTGCCTCACAAACTACATTTTAGGGCTTGTTCACACCAGGTGTAGGGCGGTAAAATATGTTAAATTGCACATTTTCCCACATCACACTAAAATGCACTACCTTTTGTAGATCCGCATGGTTTCCATGCATTTTCTTTTGCTAAAATGCATGGTAGCAAGGTATCATATGTTTTCGTGTGGTGCAGTTTTAATAATGCTGCTGCCACCTTTTTTGTGTGGTTCATGCGCACACAGCAGCCCGCTAAAGATGCAACAGGTGGGAATGTGCAATAAAAAGCGTGCATGCTCTGATGCACTTTCTGTTGTGAACGAGCCCTCAGACTGGTGTGCCCTGAGATTGTGCACAATTCTAAAGGGTGACCTGACTGAAATAAGTTTGAGAAACACTTGTCTAACCCAATAAAAGAGAACCTTTGTAATTTATGTATATTCTTACTTTGCAGTGAGACATGTTTTGGAAGTTTGACCTGCATACAAGTTCACATGTGGACACCCTTCTAGAAAGGGAAAATGTTACCCTTTATGAACTGCTTGATGAAGAGGATGTGCTGCAGGAGTGCAAAGTAGTCAACCGCAAGCTTGTGCAATTCCTTGTCCAGCCTCAGCACATGGAGGATCTGGTGACCTGCATTACACAGGAGCCATCCAGTGACATGGATGAAAAACTGCGATATAAGTAAGCATGATCTCAAATTTAACACATTTACATTGCATTGTTGTCAAAGCCTAGCTTGGTTAAAGAACAGCTCTGGGAAAATAAAAAAAACTTTTAAAATTTTTTTAAGCTGCTTGCTTACAAATCACAGTTTACACTTTCATTGAGCAGCGATAGTATAGTATAGCTGTCCTGTCATTTGTTCGCCTCACCTCCCCTCTTGTCCAATGAAAACTTTGTATTCTGTGAACCCACACAGAAAATTATAAAGTGTTCAGTGAATAGACAGGGGGGCACAGTGCCTGCTGTATAGGAGACTGCAAGTCTGCTTTTCGGAGCTCGAAAGTACAGGAAAAGCTATATTACTGACTTTCAATAAAAGTTCAAATTGTAAACAACGGGCTGTAATCCAAGAGGTCACCTGCACCTCCTGAGAGTTATCTATAACCTAGTACTACTTGTGTACTTTTTTTTTTTTCTTCACAGGAGCCTGAATGGTCAGTTAAAGATGTAAGTGGTCACAATCTTGGTTAATTTGGCAATGGAGTTAAGTTAGTCAGACCATGGGAAAATTCTAATTTATGTGGATATAGCATGTATATTGCTGGTTTGCAAGTTGTGCTAGGCTCATTAAAATATTCAAAATTACACAATACTGTCCCTTTTAAAAATGTGACCCAAAAAGTATGCGATGTGCTCTTCAGTGCTCAATCTTGATATGCAGTGCCACCCAAAAGTGGAACTTCCGCTCATTTGTTTCCTCCCCCTCCGTTGCCACAATTGGCACCTTTCAGGGGGGGAGGGGTATCCTGTTCCCACTTCTGGGAGCCACAGCCGCGGATTTTGATGTCACCGCCAGGCTCCGTCGTCCTCCCCCTGACGTCGGCCAGTAGGAGAGAGGAACAGAGCCTTGTGCATGCGCAGTTGGGTTCCAGGCGTGAAGCCGTAAGGCTACACTGCCGGGTTCCCTTAGCCGCAATGGGGGCAGCAGCACCCGACTTTGGTGCCAACATCGCTGGACTCCAGGACAGGTGTCCTATTATTAAAAACCAGCAGCTGCAGTATGTGTAGCTGCTGGCTTTTAATTTTTCAGTGGTGGGCAGACCTCCGCTTTTAAGTCCCGCATGTAAAATACTGGCACACACTAGCACTCTTTTTCTTTGATTCTTTCCCAATTTATAAAGAAGATGGACTCTTACCTTAAATGGTGGGATCTGGTTACCATACTGCTCCTTGCCTTTTTAAGGGGATATATATATATATATATATATATTATGTGTGTGTGTGTGTGTGTGTGTATATATATTACACACACACACACACACACACATATATATATATATATATATATATATATATATATATATATATATATATATATATACGCATCGTCTTGTCTCCTCCAGTGTTGGTCCTGTTAGTTACTTCCCTTTAAAAGATTGGTGCAATAACATCACACTGCAAGTAGGTACAGATATAACCTCCAAAGATAAAATAAAAACGAATAGTGCAATTCAATTATAACAGATTGGCACTGCTCCAAGGCTGTGGTATCTGTCTCCCAGGTTTACATTCTGTGTTCAGGTGCTGGCAGTGATAGAGTGCACCTCCCTCCAAGATATAGCATACAGAGGGGTGTGACTCATGGGTGGAAATTTAAGTTGTAGCCTGTCTTTTATTTACCTTACACTGTAGTTGAATAAGTCTTTGTTTAAAATTAGCATAAAAAAATACACCCACATTTAAATGTGCACAAGGATAAAAATTCATCTCAATCATCTCCCTCAGTGTTCTCGGCAGCTCTCACAGCACTTCCTGGTCACAATGTGATGACGTTGTCAAGCTCCTCCCGACATGTTTCATCATCAAGACTTTGTCACAGGGCTAGGAGCCTGCTGACGTCCATTATTTTAACCCGCACTGCTGTTTTTCTGTCCCTATGGCACCTAATGCAAGTACTGTATAAGGCTGTATCTGCTGCACTGGACTTATAGCCCAGTCTCAGGGGCAACCGATTCATTTTCAAACTAAAGATTCAATTGGATAAAGCCACAGCCATGACTTAAATCAATCATTAGGACAGCACTAGAAGCTGCGCAGCCCTTTGAGAAGTGGACCTTATTCTGCTTTGGGCCAAGAGACACATTTCATCCTTGTGTGTAGTCCATGTTCCCGAAGTGGACCAATTAGCAGTCCAGATAAAAAACAGGGAGCGGAGCAAAAAACACTGGAGTGAGGAAGAGGAGAACAAGAAGACCGAAGAAAGGGGAAAACGTAGAAGGCAGCAGTTCAGGAAGATGGTTCCTGCAGGTTGAGAAGCAGACTGAGTTAGCCAGGGATACCCAGGCTAGTTGGGTGCAGAGTCGGGAGAGCATATAACCACCACGGGGCCTACATCTTCAGGAATTTTGGTGGTGGATTTATATTCAATAAGAATGGATGGTGGAGGATTGATCACTTTTCAACACTGTTGTGATGGACTTCACATGCAGAGACCTTTTTTTGTGTTATTTGATTTATTAATGAACATTTTACTTTTCACAATACAACTTTGTATACGATAAACGTTATCATTTAAAAAAAAATATATAATTCATACATGGTGGCACAGCAATTATTTGACTTGCCTTATAGGGATCTGTCTACATTGTTTAATTAACATATGTGCAGTGCAAGTTTACCTCTTAGCCACTGCTTTTATTTAAACCTTGGATTCTGTGTTTGTCCTGCCTGCGGACTCTTGAAAGGGCTGGCCTGCATGCCTTTCCACCAACACTAGGTGGATTAGGCTGATTATCATCAGGATTTACGTCTTGAAGTATTCTCCTCTTTTCCCTGTTGAGGCTCATTCAACCCATTCAGTCGGTGCCTCTTGGGCTTTCAGCACTCTGCATTCTGAAATCTTTATCATATTTGCCTGCTACCTGGTGTTCTGTTCCCAAATTTGTGGGGTTTTACCAGGTGGATGTTTAGACATCTGCTGATGCCAACTTTGGCTGTAAGGTGCCTCAACTCTTTGAGTTGGGAATCAAATTCCTTATGCCTGTTAGCATTGTTTGCTGCAATGCCCACCAATCAGCTTTATTGCTTGTGTTGCCTTTGTCCTGTACCGTACGATTTAAGAAATAAAGGATTTTGACTTGCCTGTAAAATCCTCCCCTCTATCCTGGCATTTTCCTCTGATTGCTTGCTAGAAAAAAGGAAAATTGCTGGGAGTGGAAAGGGGTTCCATGGGCTAGCATATCACCTATGATAAAGACTTAAAGGAGCCTTGGTCCTTTACTGTACTCCAAAGAACTAATGTTAAAGGTAGGAAAAAAAATCCTTATTTTTGCTAATTTTTACATACTGGGCATCAAGAGATTGCGACACCAATTTAACAAAATATGAAGCGAATAAAAGACATGGATAGTCACAGCTACAACTTTAATTTTATAACATTAGCATTGTAATAGTAATACAAACTATTATGACAATTCAATATAAGCTTTCTTGAAAATTCCCCTTTCATATTGTGACTGCTGCCTGTCTGCTGGCAATCTCTTTAACCATTAGCTGTCAGGGGCAACTATTTTATTTTAATCTTTGTAGACCCCCTAATGTCTCCCCTGCCCTCTAAAGCAGCTGATGAGCACAGATCAGTCCTTTTTGGTATTATAAATGTGGCCACTTTTACAAGACAGCTGATTTTGCTGGATTTACAAAAGGGAAAAAAAAGAAAAGTACCAAGATCTTGTAATAACCACTTGTTGACCGGACATTTTTATACTTGCAGCAGTCAGTGAGTGGTTAAACAACTTCCTGAATTCCCTGCATGCTTTGCAGCTTGTTCTGTAATCATTCACCCTTAATATGGGTGTAACATACTCCAAAAGGTGAACTTATCCTTTAAATAATGTAAAATTTGGTCAGTAAATTTCCAATGGCTTACATAGTGATACTATATACCATTTATATTTTGTGGAGGGTTATTCTGTTCATAATACTGAATTGAAAGTGTTGATCCCTGACCATACTTGTTCAATGATGCACAAAAAGTTATCGAACATTTACATGTACTTAAAATATTACTATTCCTCTGCCCCTCCTTTATCAACATTCCCACCAAAAAGTGTAGTGTTGTGTTTATTATATTTTGGTGTGTGTGTGTTTTTTTTTCTTTTTTATATACTTTAAATGTGGTTATTGTTACTATATTATTATTATTTTTGGTGTGTGTGTGTGTGTTTTTTTTTTTTTTTTTTTTTTATAGGCTTTAAATGTAAAATATATATTTTTTTCTTTTTTAATATTAGGTATGCCAGTGTGTCATGTGAGATACTGACAGCAGACGTATCACAGGTTAATGATGCATTAGGGGAAGACGAGTCTTTACTTAAGCAGTTGTATGGCTTTCTGCAGAATGACGAAGACTTGAATCCTTTGCTAGCCAGCTTCTTCAGCAAAGTCATGGGAATACTTATTAACCGCAAGACAGAACAGGTAATTTTTTTAAACTTTTCAGATTGATAAGCCATAAACTAGAAGGTACATTACATGAGTAAAGTCCATTCCTCACACAGCCAGTTCATTGCTACTTAAAGTAAGAATTTTTTTTTTCTTTTCCTAGCAAGGTCCTTGTGCAGTCCTGTTATATTAAAGGGGTTGTAAACCCTCATGTTCACCTTAATGCATCCTATGCATTAAGGTGAAAAAATACCTGGCAGTCAGCGGCCCCCCAACCCCCTGTTTTACTTACCTGAACCCCTTCATCTCCGCGGGGACGTGCTGTCCCTCTCTCCACATGGTCACTGCTCTTGATTGGATAGATTGATAGCAGCGCAGCCATTGGCTGCTGTCAATCAAATCCAATGATGCGGGCGGCGGGGCCGAGTCGGGCATTCGTGTCTGTGGGCGCAAATGCTGGTCTCGAAACGTGCCCGCAAAGTAACCCCCTCGGGAGAGCGCTTCTCTTAGGGGGTTATCTGATGCGGGGAGGAGCTGCCAGGAGCCCCAGAAGAGGCTGTTTGGGGCCACTCTGTGCAAAAGGAGCTGCACAGTGGAGGTAAGTATGACATGTTTGTAAAGGATCATTTAAAAAAAAACAAAAAAACAATCACTTTAACTGTTTCCACTCCTGCTCTTAAGTTTCCTAAGGTTTTTCATGTGTTGCAATTGTGATGGGGTCTTGATATATTTTGTACAAGTGCTTTTTCTCTGGGTTTACCATCGGATTGGGATGTTGTAGTTATATGCATTAAACCAAATGTATAATGCATTTTTCATGCAGTACCATTCATCTAATGTCAGATGCACTGTCTGGAAGTAGAGGTGCACCAAAATTTTGGCCGAATTAAAAAAACAGCCAATACCGAAATGGGGCGTGGTCCGCCCCGGGTGCCGACCATTGCAGGAGTGTCATCCTGGCGTGCCCAGTCCTCCAGCTGAGCTGAATTGCCCGGCCGCAGTAACAATGTCTCATGTCCCTCCTCCTGTGATAGACGGCACACTGATCCAATGGTGGGACATTGAATCATGACGTGATTACAGGAGCTGGGACATTGTTACTGCTGCCGGGCAATTCAGCTCCGTGTAACACGGAGATCGCTGCAAGAGGAGGAGGGAGTAGAGGACTGGGCACGCCAGGAAGACACTCCCGCAATGGGCAGCACCCGGGGAGAACATTGTTACTGTGGCCCGGGCAATTCAAATCCAGCTCCGTGACACACGGAGATCGCCGCTGATGCGGGCACAGGCAGGCTGCATATAATGTGCACTGGTGGGCTGCATATGACAGGCAATGGTGAGGCTTGCTTGGGTACTGGCATGCTGCATATGATGGGCACTGGTGGGGCTGCTGGGCACTAGCAGGCTGCATATGACAGGCACTGGTGAGGCTGCTGGCACTGGCAGGCTGCATATGACAAGCACTGGTGGGACTGCTGGGCACTGGCGAGGCTGCATATGACGGGCACTGGCGAGGCTGCATATGATGGGCACTAGCGAGGCTGCTGGGCGCTGGTGAGGCTGCTGGGCACAGGCAAGGCTGCATGTGACGGGCACTGGTGAGGCTGCATGTATCTCTTGTATCATGTCTGCTAGAGGTGCACCGAATGGAAATTTTGCTAATACTATTAGTGTGTTTAAGTTTAAGTAAGGGATTACAGACATGATACAGGAGATGGCCAGGGACTGCAAATTGCATTTCCTTGACCTTTCTTGCACTAAAGGTGGCAATAATGGGCAACAATAAATTCATATTAATTTAATCTGATGATATTAATTAAAAAGTTACATATAATACAATTATATATAAAAATTTAAATATTTTTCAAAAACTGTCATTTTCGGTTTTCGGCCTAAGTGCATCCTTCGGTTTCGAGTTCGGCACCAAAATTTCCATTCGGTGCACCCCTATCTGGAAGTCATACCTCAAGTGTAGCAAGTAGGAGTTTTACAAATTGTGCTGCAGAAAATGTGAAATAATGTTACTGAACCCTCCACATGCTTTAGGTGTAGTTTTTAGGATGTAGGAAATATGGTTTCAAGTGAAGATGAAGTCTCTCTTCAACATTTGTCTTCCCCATTCTACAGTAGCTGATGAACTCTTGTACCTTAAATGTTTTATGATCCATTGCTTTGCGTTTTACAGATTGTTGCCTTTCTTCGAAAGAAAGATGACTTTGTGAATTTACTGCTTCGGCATATTGGTACATCTGCAATCATGGATCTGCTATTAAGGCTTTTGACATGTGTCGAGCAACCTCAGCTGAGGCAGGATGTCTTCAATGTGAGTGAGCTTTAAAAGGAACATTTATATTATTGCTGCTTGTTAAATCATGTAGTTAGTTGTGTTGTCCTTTTTTACTTTTTTTTTTTTCAATTGTAACATAATGTCCTTTTACTTTTTCTGAAACACGAATGCAATGTAGCTAGCTGTATCTAAATAAAAACTAAAATAAAAAACAAAGTGTTAATTGTACAGTACAGGCCACAGGCCAAGTATTCCCTGGGTTATAGGCTCATACCTTCAGGCTATTGGACACTGGCAAAGCTTTTAAGGACATGCTCCCCTTCGCCAATCTGAGTCCTCAGTTTTTTGCTAAGGTGATTGACCCCTCCTCCCTCACAGAGAAATCGCTCGTTACTTAATTGGTTTATTAGTTTATGTTCGGATCCTTCAACTTTTTGCTGTCCTTTTTAATACAACAATAAAATTATTGCATGCTGATTGGTGCAACCTTGGTAGAACCTCGGGAGCCATACCTGGATACCCGCAATATCATTGCACAGGGCAAATAAGAATACCGTTTTTTTTTTTTCCCCCTTTTAATATAAAAATCTAATGTCGATTTAATAGCGCTACAGTTGTCAAACCGACATGAATTAATCGCATAGGAAATCTGACACACATTCCCATATGAAGTGAAACTAGTAGCATGTGGGAAAGTGAAATATGTCTTGCTAATGAGACTCTTACTAGGTCTAATATGGGTACCAAACTGCCAAACAGACACTGTGTATAGATAAATACCAAGGGAGATGAATCCAATGAATAGAAAAATTGGAAGAAATGAGAAAGCAGGATGAGACCCCTTCACATACATCAAAGTATCCCTTGTTTCATCTTGCTACCTTATTCCCTGTGATTTTTATCCCATGGTGGTATATGTGATTATTAAAGCTGCTGATGTACACAGAAAAAAAAGTGCTACAAGTCTAAACAAGGCTGCAGAAAATCTGAGCACACAAATATTTCCTTGTTTTCCCTTCTTTGATATGTAATGCTCTTACCAATGGTATAGAGATGTCTTGAAATGATGATGCTGCAGCAGGCTTATTTTCTTCTGCAGCTAATTTAAGGTGGAGTATAAATATACTCCATAAACTGAAAATATAAACATTGAGGGGTAGGATTTTTATGTCTCCCTGCCTGTCAGCATGTTGCGTATACTGAGCCGCTTATGCACAGTTCAGCATACGTTTATGGCACGGTTCTGTGCTGTGATTCCCATGCGCATATGCAGGAGTGGCTTTATCGCAGCCTATGCAAATCCAGCGGCCAAGGAGTCAGAACCCAGAAAGAAGACTGGGGGAAGATGGAAGCGTCCATGACCAACTGGAGTGTTGACAGTGCAGCACCACAACAGATTGCTTGGCAGATAAGTCTCACATGATGTTAATATGTGATGCATATAAACATATTATAGCTACAAGCTCCTAGGGCCCATTTAAAAAAAAAAAAAAAAAAACATTTTTGGAGGTTTATTTCCGATTTAGGTTGGCCCACAGCTACACTGTTATGATTGGCCAAGTGGTTACCATGTGTTATATGTTTTTATGCTTAATAATAAATTCACTCAGGATGATCACATCTGTTTCTTATGCAGGGCCATGTTTATCTACATAGGGATGTGCAGGTGTTCTGTATATTCCATTGCGAGCAGTCCCATTCATGTCTATTATGACACTGTGGCTGTAGGGACCCAGCCACGGTGTCCCAATATGACATCCGTTAGGGTATGGGTGCTTGTCCACGAACCCGGGGTGCGTGCAGAGCCTTGCACTTGCATGGATGATGCACTGAGAGCAGCGGCTGTGTCCGTGCATTCACTACGTTCCATTAGTCAACAATGGGACTGCTAGCACGAGGATGCATGCGACACCTGTGCATCCCTGTGCCGGTAAAACTTGGACCTGCATGGGGCACGGATGTAATTGCCCTGTGTCAACAAGACATACAGTGAGGGAAAAAATATTTGATCCCCTGCTGATTTTGTATGGTTGTCGACTGACAAAGAATTGATCAGTCTATCATTGCAATGGTAGGTTTATTTTAACAGTGAGAGACAGAATAACAACAAAAATATCTAGAAAATGCATTCGAAAAGTTTTTGATTTTGCTTTTTAATGAGTGAAACAAGTATTTGACCCCTTCGCAAAACATGACTTCGTACTTGGTGGCAAAACCCTTATTGGCGATCACAGAGGTCAGATGTTTCTTGTAGTTGGCCACCAGGTTTGCACACATCTCAGGAGGGATTTTGTCCCACTCCTCTTTGCAGATTCTCTCCAAGTCATTAAGGTTTTGATGCAGACGTTTGGTAATTCGAACCTTCAGCTCCCTCCACATATTTTCTATGGGATTAAGATGTGGAGACTGGCTAGGCCACTCCAGGACCTTAATGTGCTGCTTCTTGAGCCATTGTTGCCTTAGCCGTGTGTTTTGGGTCATTGTCATGCTGGAATACCCATCTACGACCAATTTTCAATGCCCTGGCTGAGTGGAGGAGGTTCTCACCCAAGATTTGACGATATGTGGCCCCGTCCATTGTCCCTTTTGATGCGGTGAAGTTGTCCTTTCCCCTTAGCAGAAAAACACCTCCCAAAGTATAATGTATCCACCTCCATGTTTGACGGTGGGGATGGTGTTCTTGGGGTCATAGGCAGCATTCCTCCTCCAAACATGGCGAGTTGAGTTGATGCCAAAGAGCTTGCTTATGGTCTCATCTGACCACAACACTTTCACCCCAGTTCTCCTCTGAATCATTCAGATGTTCAGATAGGCCTGTACATGTGCTTTCTTGAGCAGGGGGAACTTGTGGGCATTGCAGGATTTCAGTCCTTCATGGCGTAGTGTTTTACCAAGTGTTTTCTTGGTGACTATGGTCCCAGCTGCCTTGAGATCATTGACTAGATTCTCCCATGTAGTTCTGGGCTGATTACTCACGTTCTCATGATCATTGATACAACACTAGGTGAGACCTAGCATGGAGCCCCAGACTGAGGGAGATTGACAGTTATTTTGTGTTTCTTCTATTTGCAAATAATCGCACCAACTGTTGTCACCCTCTCACCAAGCTGCTTGGCGATGGTCTTGTAGGCCATTCCAGCCTTGTGTAGGTCTACAATCTTGTCCCAGACATCCTTTTGACAGCTATTTGGTCTTGGCCATGGTGGAGAGATTGAAATCTGATTGCTTCTGTGGACAGGTGTCCTTTATACAGGTAACAAGCTGAGATTAGGAGCACTCCCTTTAAGAGAGTGCTCCTAATCTCAGCTCATTACCTGTATAGAAGACACCTGGGAGCCAGAAATCTTGCTGATTGATAGGGAATCAAATGCTTTTCACTCATTAACCTACAAATCAATGTATAACTTTTTTAAAATGCGTTTTTTCTGGATATTTTTGTTGTTGTACTGTCTCTCACTGTTAAAATAAACCTACCATTAAAATTATAGACTGATCAATTTCTTTGTCAGTTGACAAACGTACAAAATCAGCAGGTGATCAAATACTTTTTTGCCTCACTGCAACTCGTTCATTTCGATAACACTATGGAAGTTACTAGTCTCAGGTGTCAGAGCATATATAGGCATAACTGTCACCATTTGTTGTGGCTGACAGGAGGGTGACTTCTCTCAACTGAAATCGTAAGAAGTCATGTTACCTTGCCCAGTTGCCTACAGAATCCCTCCTCATCTCCACAACAAGGAAAAGAATTGTTACCAAACGTGTATTAAAAAACCTTTTTTAGTAGCATATTTGACAGAAAGGAAGTAAATAAGGCAATTGTCAGGATTTATGTAGCGTACACTTTGAGGAAACCTGTTATTTAAGCTCTTTTAATTTTCCTATTTATACAGTGGCTTAATGAAGAAAAAATTGTTCAAAGATTAATTGAAATGATCCATCCTTCAAAAGATGATAATGTAAGTATATAATTTTATTCATCCTTCATTGGAGCAATGCATGTTTGATATGTCTTGGAAAGTTTTGACATGATCAGTGTTCATATGGCCTGATATTGAGATGCTCGCACTGCTGCAATTGCTGCAGTGCGTTTGTTGGTCCATTTGTAATATAATGCATATGTACATATAAATGGTTACAGCACAGAAAATGCAGTGCATCCCTAGGAAAAACCTTATCTTAAAGTGGTTGTAAACCCTTTACTACCACTTTTACCTACAGATAAGCCTATAATAAGGCTTACCTGTAGGTACCATGAATATCTCCTAAACTTGCACCATTTCGAGGATATTCACTATATCCACATGTGCCAATGCCATCGGCACATGTGCACTGAAGAAACGGCTCCCTCGTGACTTTTCTTCAGTAGCTGTGCCGTGACTGGCGGCACCCGCGCGCATGCGTGGGAATTACGTCATCGCGGTTTCGGCCAATCACAGCGCCGGAGCCCGCTAACCCGGAAATAAATCTGGGAGACATGTCGCCGGTCACAGCGGTGTACGGGGACCGCTGCAACAGCTTTGTTCTAAGGTAAGTATTTCATAATGCCTTTTGTCTTGCAGGCTGTTTGTTTTTTTGTTTTTTTTTTTTTTTTTTTTAAGCAAGTTTACAACCACTTCAGTTTTACAGTACTGAATACAATGTATTCCTAGAGGCTGGGTTGTATAGGCTCATACCTTCAGGTGATAGCTGGCAAAGCTTTTGAGGACGCGTCTTCTCCCCATTCTGAGAGACCTGTTTTTTTTGTTTGTTTTTTTGCAAGTTTCCTATAGTGATGGGCTACTTCTCCACAGAGTAATCACTCTTAGCTGAACCACTTTTTAAAATTATTTTTACCTTTTGAATTCTTCAATCAACTTCCTTCTAATGCCACAAAAAGAAGCACTGCATCTGGATTGGCACAATCATGGTAAACCGTTAAAAGCTTTTCCCAAACCCCATGCTGTTGGGATGGCTGATGTTGCTTCAGGCACCGGATCCTGCATGGGTGGCCGCTCACCCTTTCTCCTAATGCAACGTGTAGTAAGCCACAGTGTGGTATTCAGGTCTAGGGCTGTGGTGAATCCCTATGAAATTTAGTCCCTTAAGATCCTTTCAGGATATGCCCACCACGACAGGTGAAGACGTAAGACAAGGGTCACCCTCTATGCTTCTGACCATTACTGTTTAAAAATATGAGGTGATATTTGAATTGTCTACTATGCTGTCAACTTTTCAAATTTTGGCTCTAAAAAACGTAACCACTCGAGCTTAGTACCAGGTGGATGACCATGTGTGACATCACGCCATAAGTCACACAGTTTACCGCTATTTCCATCTAGAGTTCTTAGAGGTTACTCAGATGCTTCCTCCCACCCTTTCACCACCAAGATTCACTACAAGACAGTCTATACCCAGGTGGCTGCGTTCTCCTGCACACACCTACCCTGTATTCCACACCCTACTTCATGAGTACCCCACAGGAGACTACCCTCACATACAGTCAGGTCCATAAATATTGGGACTTCGACACAATTCTAATCTTTTTGGCTCTATCAGTGTTAATTTTAGTCTTAGGACTAAAATGGCATTTTAGTTTTGGTCCCATTTTAGTCTTCTGCAATTGTTTTTGTTTTAGTCGACTAAATCTCCAGTACATTTCAGTAATTGCAATTTAGTTTTAGTCATAGTCTTTTGACTAAAATGGCATTTTAGTTTTAGTCTCATTTTAGTCTTAGGACTAAAATGGCATTTTAGTTTTAGTCTCATTTTAGTCTTAGGACTAAAATGGCTTTTAGTTTTAGTCATATTTTAGTCATCGCAATTGTTTTAGTCGTATTTTAGTCAACTAAAATAGTATTCATTTAGTTGACTAAAATGTTTTAGTTGACTAAATTAACACTGGGCTCTAAACACCACCACAATGGATTTGTAATGAAACGACCAAGATGTGCTTTAACTGCAGACTTTCAGCTTTAATTTGAGGGTATTTACATCCAAATCAGGTGAACGGTATAGGAATTACAACAGTTTGTATATGTGCCTCCCACTTTTTAAGGGACCAAAAGTAATGGGACAATTGGCTGCTCAGCTGTTCCATGGCCAGGTGTGTGTTTATTCCAACAATATCCCATTTACAAGGAGCAGATAAAAGGTCCAGAGTTCATTTCAAGTGTGCCATTTGCATTTGGAATCTGTTGCGGTCAACTCTCAATATGAGATCCAAAGAGCTGTCACTATCAGTGAAACAAGCTATCATTAGACTGAAAAAACAAAACAAACCCATCGGAGAGATAGCAAAAACATTAGGTGTAGCCAAATCAACTGTTTGGAACATCTTTAAAAAGAAAGGAAATAAAAATACCCCCAAAGATCAATGGGACTTTAACGGCAACCCTAAAATTTAATAAAAAGAAGTTTATTGATTTAAGCAAAGATATACAAAAACCAACAATAAATGTAGAAGCCAGAAAAATTGTACAAAATGTTGCACCATTAAAAACAATGATATGAAATGGTGATGATGCTTGTAAAGTCTTCAACATAGCCCTTTGCGTTTCGGGACTTGATAAGGCATCCCTTCGTCAGGGAAGTTTGTGGAGAAGAATCACACTGTATAATGACAACAATTTAGAAAAAACAAGAGTATATCAATAATTCTATATAAACAATATCGTACAGTTGCTATTGTGTTACAGAGTAAACGACATAGTGATCACATAGAGGGAACACATACCCAAACACATCAAAATTAGAGTCCCACTGACGGGATCGTGGCGACAGTTACGCCAGGAAAAACATCACCCCAATGTCCAGACGGAGACTGAGGTGAATGAGGTGAATCAACTGGTGGATGACCAAAGAATTCTTTCCCTGGTGAAGAAAACACCCTTCACAACAGTTGGCCAGGTCAAGAACACTCTCCAGGAGGTAGGTGTATGTGTGTCAAAGTCAACAATCAAGAGAAGACTTCACCAGAGTGAATACCAGAGGGTTCACCACAAGATGTAAACCATTGGTGAGCCTCAAACAGGAAGGTCAGATTAGAGAGACTACCTGTCTGGAGTTTGCATGTTCTCCCTGTGCCTGCGTGGGTTTCCTCCGGGTACTCCGGTTTCCTCCCACACTCCAAAGACATTATGGTAGGTTAATTGGATCCTGTCTAAATTGTCCCTAGTATGTATGAATGTGAGTTGGGGACCTTAGATTGTAAGCTCCTTGAGGGTAGGGACTGATGTGAATGTACAATGTATATGTAAAGCGCTGCGTAAATAGAAGGTGCTATATAAGTACCTGAAATAAATAAATTAAATTAGAGTTTGCCAAACAACATCTAAAAAAGCCTTCACAGTTCTGGAACAACATCCTATGGACAGATTGAGACCAAGATCAACTTGTACCAGAGTGATGGGAAGAGAAGAGTATGGAGAAGGAAAGGAACTGCTCATGATCCAAAGCATACCACCTCATCAGTGAAGCATGGTGGTGGTAGTGTCATGGCCTGGGCATGTATGGCTGCCAATGGAACTGGTTCTCTTGTATTTATTGATGATGTGACTGTTGACAAAAGCAGCAGGATGAATTCTGAAGTGTTTCGGGCAATATTATCTGCTCATATTCAGCAAAATGCTTCAGAACTCATGGGATGGCGCTTCACAGTGCAGATGGACAATGACCAGAAGCATACTGCGAAAGCAACCAAAGAGTTTTTTTAAGGAAAAGAAGTGAAATGTTATGCAATGGCCAAGTCAATCACCTGACCTGAATCCGACTGAGCATGCATTTCACTTGCTGAAGACAAAACTGAAGGGAAAATTCCCCAAGAACAAGCAGGAACTGAAGACAGTTGCAGAAGAGGCCTGGCAGAGCATCAACAGGGAAGAAACCCAGCGTCTGGTGATTGTCTATGCGTTCCAGACTTCAGGCTGCAATTGACTGCAAAGGATTTGCAACCAAGTATTAAAAAGTGAAAGTTTGATGGATGGTTGTTAATCTGTCCCATTCATTTTGGTCCCTTAAAAAGTGGGAGGCACATATACAAACTGTTGTAATTCCTACACTGTTCATCTGATTTGGATGAAAATGCCCTCAAATTAAAGCTGAAAGTCTGCAGTTAAAGCACATCTTGTTCGTTTCATTTCAAATCCATTGTAGTGGTGTATAGAGCCAAAAAGATTAGAATTCTGTCGATGTCCCAATATTTATGAACCTGAATGTATATTCTCTGAGAGATGCAGACGTGCATAAAAGGATGCATGTCAGACTTTTTATGCATTATAATGTGTAATTATCCCCTGGTACAGAGTATAGTAACTATTAGGTATAAAGAAAAATCTTCACAAATTTACAATCTTTTTCAGGCACACCACAAGTAGAATATTTGACAAATGCTGAATTTTTGCATCTGTAGTGCAATTTTTTGGACAAAGAACAGCTTTAAAATATCCATCTTACTTCTCTTACTCCTGTTTTTGCAGCAGAGTCTGCTGCAAGTAGTAGAGTCAGTAGAGTAGTAGTAGAGTCAGTATTGGAGGAAGCTGCATGCTTGCTAATGTGAAAACGTTCACTGCTGCCATCTGCAAAAGCCTTGGCATTGACCAGTTTGATTCCCCTCTGTCTTGCCACGCTCTTTTGAGTACAAGGAGACCTGCAAACCCTTTCTTGTTTATGAACAGGAATGTAAAATCTAGGACGATTGGGCCACTCCAGAAAAGATTTTTACTCCTTCTAGAATCTTTGCTGAACTCCTATCCAGTGGAAAACGGTTCTCAAAGAGTGATCTGTATCCCTGTGGTCGATCCTCCCATCTCAGTCTTAAACAAATTTCACTGTACCTATTGAAGTTCCTTCTTTCAAAGATTCTTCAGATAAAATGTTTAAAGTGTTTACCCAAAAAAGAAAAAAACGTATTCTGTTCCCTTAACCACTTCAGCCCCGGAAGAATTTACCCCCTTCCTGACCAGAGCACTTTTTGCGATTCGGCGCTGCGTCGTTTTAACTGACAATTGCGCGGTCGTGCGACGTGACTCCCAAACAAAATTGACGTCCTTTTTTTCCCACAAATAGAGCTTTCTTTTGGTGGTATTTGATCACCTCTGCGGTTTTTGTGTTTTGTGCTATAAACAAAAAAATATCGACAATTTTGAAAAAAACGCATTATTTTTTACTTTTTGCTATAATAAATATCCCCCAAAAATAATTAAAAAAAAAAAAATTTTTTCCCTCAGTTTAGGCCGATACGTATTCGTCTACATATTTTTGGTAAAAAGAAAATAGCAATAAGCGTTTGATTGGTTTGCGCAAAAGTGATAGCGTTTACAAAATAGGGGATAGTTTTATGGCATTTTTATTATTTTTTTTTTTTTTTTACTAGTAATGGCGGCGATCAGTGATTTTTATTGTGACAGCGACATTATGGCGGAAACATCGGACATTTTTGACACATTTTTGGGACCATTGTCATTTATACAGCAATCGGTGCTATAAAAATGCACTGATTCCTGTGTAAATGACACTGGCAGTGAAGTGGTTAACCACTGGGGGGGGGGTTAAGTCAGTACTAGGGAGTGATTTCTAACTGTAGGGGGGGGATGGGTTAGCTGTGACACGTCACTGATCTCTGCTCCCGATGACAGGGAGCAGAGATCAGTGACACTGTCACTAGGTAGAACGGGGAGATGCTGTTTACATCAGCATCTCCCCGTTCGTCCTCTCCGTGAGGTGATCGTGGGTATCCCCACGGCGATCGAGTCCGCGGGACCCGCGACCCGACTCACGGCACGCAATGGCACGGCGGGAATTCAAATGGGACTTACAGGTACGCCCATTTGCCCCGCCGTGCCATTCTGCCAACGTACATCGGCGTGCGCCGGTCGGGAAGTGGTTAAAGCATGTTATACAGCACAGTGCTTGTGCTGTGTTATTTGGCCCCCTGTAACACTTGGCTGATCCTGACAGTTTCTAGCCTCCCCTCTCTTCACTGACTCCGATATCTCAGGGCTGCTGAGCTGTTGACACCGGAGTCAGTATGTGCATCAGTTATACGCAGCCCTCTTCTTTGTCTCCTGTGTCCTCTCCCCCTCCCCTTTCTAAGTGTCTGCTGGCGTCAGCGCCTTCCCCCCTTTCCCCCCCCCTTTCCCCCCCTCTCCCTCCTTGGGGCTCAGGTAAGTATTAGGGGGTGCTGGGGTGGCTGCTGCACCCAGAAGGCTTTTTATCCTAATACATAGAATGCATTAAGACAAAAAACCTGACTTTACATTAACAGCTTTTTTTTACTTTGGCAGGCCCAGCCCTACAATTTCATGGAAAATAAATTAATTAAAAGTTAATTAGAACCGCGCTCTCTTAAAATGTGTATATATTATTTTAAAGTGCAAATGCTCAATGTGCATGAACCAATATCAACAAACACAATCATAAACCTGTGATGTGAAATTATTTGTAACGACCACAAAGTGACTAATAAAGTGTCCGATCTAAATAAATGATCAAAAAATAGTTGATCAAAAATTTTTGCATGTGAGTCTTCCATTTCTTAATGAACAACAAGGAGTAGATCTTCCACCACCATCAACTGCCACACATCCTACTCACCAGAATCACATGACACCCATTACAGGTAGTCATACACACCTGTGAACAATATCAGTGGAAAATCCTCACAGCCACGGATCTTGTCCAAACAGATGATCAATCGGGAACCCATTACAGATATTCGTAAAAGCTTGTGGGAAACGCCGGTGTGGAAACTTTCATAACCACAGCCTCAATCCAGGCAGATATCCAGGGGTTAGTGGAGAATAAAGAAAAAGGGGCTTCCATGGTGAAGTTTGACTACCTGTAATGGGTGTCATGTAATTTTGGTGAGTAGGATGTGTGGAAGATCTACTCCTTGTTGTTCACCAAGAATTGGAAGACTTGCAGGCAAAACTTTTTGATCATTTATTTAGATCGGACTCTTTATTAGTCACTTTGTGGTCGTTACAAATAAATTCACATCACATGTTTATGATTGTGTCTGTTGATATTAGTTCATGCACATTGAGCATTTGCACTTTAAAATAATATATACACATTTTGAGAGAGCGCGGTTCTAATTAATTTACTTTTTAATTAATTTTCCATTCAACTTATACACAACGAGCTGCTCTTAATAATAATATAATTAATATTGATTATCTGTCATCTGCGCAGGTTTGGTGGTGGTTCATAGTCTCACATACACACACAGCTCAACCAGCAAATTCAGCATGTGCAATGAGCAACAAACATGTGCAATGAGGTCCATAGACCTCAAGTTTACACAGGCATTCCCTGAACGTGGCTAAATCGTGCAACTTTCAAGTCACGGCAGTGTGAAAGGGGCCTTATTGGGTGCTAGTTTACTGTTGAAGTTAAAGGGTAATTTCACTCTCTATCAACATTGACTATTTTTAATCTTTATGCTGCTAGTATAGAATATCACATAGTTACATAGTAGGTGAGGTTGAAAAAAAAAACAAGTCCATCAAGTCCAACCCATGTGTGTGATTATATGTCAGTGCAGTATTACATTGTATATCCCTGTATGTTGCGGTCGTTCAGGTGCTTATCTTATAGTTTCTTGAAACTATCGATGCTCCTTGCTGAAACCACCGCCTGTGGAAGGGAATTCCACATCCTTGCCGCTCTTATAGTAAAGAGCCCTCTACGTAGTTTAAGGTTAAACCTCTTTTCTTCTAATTTTACTGAGTGGCCACGAGTCTTGTTAAACTCCTTTCTGCAAAAAGTTTTATCCCTATTGTGGGGTCACCAGTGTGGCATTTGTATATTGAAATCCTATCCCCTCTCAAGCGTCTCTTCTCCAGAGAGAATAAATTCAGTGCTCGCAACCTTTCCTCATAACTAATATCCTCCAGACCCTTTATTAGCTTTGTTGCCCTTCTTTGTACTAGCTCCATTTTGAGTACATCCTTCCTGAAGACTGGTGCCCAGAACCGGACAGCATACTGTAGATGCGGCCGGACCAGAGTAGAGCGGGAGAATTATCGTTTTATCTCTGGAGTTGATCCCCTTTTTAATGCATGCCAATATTCTGTTTGCTTTGCTAGCAGAAGCTTGGCATTGCATGCCATTGCTGTGCCTATCATCTACTAGAACCCCCAGGTCCTTTTCCATCCTAGATTCCC
Source organism: Aquarana catesbeiana (assembly GCF_042186555.1). Taxonomy (NCBI): domain Eukaryota; kingdom Metazoa; phylum Chordata; class Amphibia; order Anura; family Ranidae; genus Aquarana; species Aquarana catesbeiana. Next base: position 157,109,101 of record NC_133333.1, read on the forward strand.
CCAGAGGTTCTCCCCCCAGTGTTTAGATTGCATTCATATTTTTGCCACCCAAATGCATTATTTTACATTTTTCTACATTGAAACTCATTTGCCATGTAGTTGCCCACCCCATTGACTTATTCAGATCTTTTTTCAAGGTTTCCACATCCTGCGGAGTAGTTATTGCCCTGCTTCGCATCGTCCACAAATACAGAGATTGAACTGTTTACCCCATCCTCCAGGTCGTTTATGAACAAATTAAAGCGGGGTTCCACTCAAATTTTTAACTTAATCTTACCCCCTTCAGTTAATTGCATAGATGTTCAAATGCCGCACGAAATTTTTTGTTATCGCTGTAATTACCTTTATATTGTACTTTATTGTGGCACTTTCTGTGTCTCCTCCCATGGGAGTAGGCGTGTTTATTGCCTTTCCCCGGCGCCGCACTGTCTCCTGGGAGCTTAGTGTCAGGCTTCCCAAGGTTCAGTGCGGAAACAATGATCATGCGTGTGAACAAGCTGTGAATGAACAGCATTCACCGCATCCAGGAAATCAATGCTTGTGGGCTTCACATGCCCACAAGCAAGATGGAAACAGCCAGTATCACATCTAAGTTATTCTTCAGTACAAAAACAGACAGAGGCTGAAATATTACACCCAAACTATGAGTATTATTTTGGGGTTAGCAAAGTGTCTCAATGACCTAAAAAAAAAAAAAAAAAAAAGATTGGCCGCCGGACTCCCGCTTTAAATAGGATTGATAGGATTGGTCCCAGCACAGAAGGGACCCCACTACCCACCCCTGATCATTCCGAGTACTCCCCATTTATCACCACCCTCTGAACTCGTCCTTGTAGCCAGTTTTCAATCCATGTACTCACCCAGTGGTCCATGCCAACGGACCTTATTTTGTACAGTAAACGTTTATGGGGAACTGTCAAATGCTTTTGCAAAATCCAAATACACCACGTCTATGGGCCTTCCTTTGTCTAGATGGCAACTCACCTCCTCATAGAAGGTTAATAGTTTGGTTTGGCAAGAATGATTCCTACGTGAATCCATGCTGATTACTGCTAATGATACTGTTCTCATTACTAAAATCTTGTATATAGTCCCTTATCATCCCCTCCAAGACTTTACATACTATTGTCAGTAAAAATTAGGAACAATGGTCTGGCAATTACTTGACTGAGTTCCCTAAGTACCCTCGGGTGCAAGCCATCTGGTCCCGGTGATTTATTCATGTTAAGTTTCCCAAGTCTAATTTTAATTCTGTCCTCTGTTAACCATGGAGGTGCTTCCTGTGATGTGTCATGAGGATAATCACTGCAGTTTTGGTTACTGAAGCCCCCCGATACCCTCGTGAAAACTGAGAAGAATAAATTCAATACCTCCGCCATCTCCCCATCCTTTGTAACCAGATGTCCTTCCTCATTCTTTATGGGACCAATATGGTCTGTCCTCCTTTTTTACTGTTTACATGCTTAAAGAATTTCTTGGGATTTTTGCTCTCCTCCGCTATGTGTCTTTCATGTTCTATCTTAGCCGTCCTTATTGCACCACTACATTTCTTGTTGCATTCTGAATGCTAATGATGATCCCTCAACCTCGTATTTTTTTGAAGGCCTTCTCCTTTGCTTTTATATGCATTTTTACATTGGAGTTAAGCCATCTAGGACTTTTGATCTCCCTTTTAAATTTATTACCCAATGGGATGCATTGGCTAATGCCCTTATTTATTTTGCTCTTAAAGCAAACCCATCTCTCCTCCGTGTTCTTTGTTCCTAAGATTTTATCCCAATTTATGCCTTCTAGCAAGGCTCATAGTTTAGGGAAGTTGGCTCTTTTGAAATTCAGTGTCTTTGTATTCCCCTTATGTTTCCTATTTGTGTGATTTACACTGAAGCCAATTGACCTGTGATCGCTGTTACCTAAATTGCCTCGTATTTCCACATCCGTGACCAGGTCTGTATTGTTGGTAATCAGTAGATCCAGTAACACTATTTCTAGTTGGTGCGTCTACCATCTGACCCATAAAATTGTCCTGCAAGACATTTAGGAACTGGCGAGCCTTAGATGAATGCGCGGTTCCCTCTGCCCAGCCTGTCTGGATAGTTAAAATCCCCCATTATGGTAACACTTCCCATCCTTGCTGCTAATCCAAATTGTGATAGATCTGTCTCCCCTTCCTCCCTCAGGTTAGGGGGCCTATAGCATACTCCCAGTATTATTTTCCCCTTAGCGTCATCCCTTTGGCGCTCCACCCATAAGGATTCCACCTCCTCCCTAGCTCCCTTAGTGATGTCATCTCTCACATTCACTTGTACATTATTCTTGATATATAGGCATACCCCTCCGCCTTTTTTACCCTCTCTATCCTTGCGATGAAGGGTTTACCCTTGAATGTTTGGCAGCCAATCATGAGAGCTGTTGAACCGGGTCTCTGAAATTCTCACAAAAAACAAATCCTCCTCGTACAATAGTATCTCTAGTTCACCCATCTTGTCCGCCAGGCTCCTGGCATTGGTGAACTTGCCACGTAGTTAAGATTGGTCACATATTATCCTCTTATTGGGTGTTGTGAGATTACAACTAGGACTTGCTACTATACTTACCTTGGGTTTATGTACTTTGGTCAACCTACCAATAATGCCCCCAATACTACCATCTGGAATACGTTCTCCGCTGACTATCTCTACCTCTGGACCCTCCCTCATTTACTTAAACTTTTTTTTTTTTTCTTTTACATTTCTTCAGTTACTTCTTGGTTTCCAGGCTTGGCAAATGTTATATGATCCAGAAGTCTTCAGATAAGGGGGAGGGGTTTTCTCAGCTAAGCACACCCTGCTATCTGCATTCCTGAGCTAAGGGCAGATAAATTCCAGGAAGTAAAGACTACACAAATCATCTGCCTTTACTCAAGATGGCTTGGCCAGAAATGCTAGGGGGTGTTTTTGAAAGTGATTTCTCAGCCAAATAACGCATGGAGACATGGATGAATGGGGGAGTTTGCTTTGAATATATTTTAAATTAATTTAATAGGGTTTTTGGCTTGCGGTGCTCAGATGTAGTTTGTTCAGCTTTAATGCTAGAAAACATTGTTAAACTTACATTTTCAAACGTTTCTGTTTCTGTATTGTTTGTGTTTCAGCAACATTCCAACGCTTCTCAGTCACTGTGCGATATCATTCGTCTGAGCCGTGAACAGATGATACAAATACAGGATAGTCCTGAACCAGACCAGTTGTTGGCTACTCTGGAAAAGTAAGATATGGATTTTCTCTGGTAAAACATACACTGTCACAATTCTCCTTTTTAATGGGTAAAAAACCTCAGAAGCAATGTTTTTGTGAGGGAAGAGATAATTCTTTACGCTCTCTAGAACCCTAGAGGGAAGGTCATCTTGCTCAGTTTGGTCTATTCTGTAATAGTTCTGAACCTCCTGCTGCATTCATCACAATGAAAAGTAAAAGAGAAGGCAATTAGCACAGCGGTGTCAAAGCACACATTTGTGATGGCTCTGATGAATCACGTTCTGAAGATTTGCGGTTTGTATGGTTTTATTTAGAAGATATCTGATCCACCAGGTATCATGTAATTCATATATTCTCCCAATCTAAACTTCCACCTATTTAGATGTACCCTCAATAAATAGAACACTAGAAACAACAGTTAATACATTAAAAAAAAAATCTTATTTCTAAATCCCTTGTTTTATGTGCACTCTGCTGTAGTCACATGACATTTAGTTCCTTCCCTATAGCGTATTGTGAGGGGTGGGCATAGCAAAGCAGAAAGTTCAGAATAGCCTTTGATGTCATGTAAAGAACGTCTAGCAGGGAGAAGACTGTCACTCATCCTTGCTGGAGCCACTCTGTCAAATGGGGTGGTACCTGCTGCCGCCACATAAGGGGCATCGAGCAGGGACTAGGCATTGTCTGTCATCTGCTGGAGTCGCTTTGCTTTGTCAAGTGGGGCGGTGTCTGTCTACATCACATAAGGGACTGCTAGCAGGAAGAAGACTATCGGCTGTCCTTGCTGAAGACACTCTGCATTAACAAGTGGGGTGGATAGAAGGGTAGTGGGATGAGATGTCAAGGACCTGCTGTTGCCACCTGAAGGATGATGTAAACAGTCACTTGGGTGGCTTCCAAAGAGCTGAAAGATGCAGGTGCACAGCTTCTAAAGAGGAATTTGCCATAGCACGGGCAATAAGTATGGCACTGGATAATACACAGAATCGCCTAGTATTCCATTGCTATGCTGAATAGAGAAGTCAAGTAAATCTGCAGGCTCGACCAGGTTATTACTAACAATCACGACATGCATAATGAATAGGTTGTACAGATAAGTGAATACCATCCTTTTATATATAATGGCTAAAATTTAGGTTTAGTGACACTTAAAGTGGGTGTAAACCCTCACATATACCCAGTGCAGTGAACAGCCTCAGATACAGAGATGAAACAAATCTCCCTACATAAGTTTTACATGTATATCTTCTGTCTTCACCTTTATATACTGTTTAGAAAGTGCACGTCCTGTTAGATATTTTTTTTTTCCTCATTCCCCTGTAGGAGTGGATTATTTCTAGACCCTGAGACAGCTGATTGGAGTAAAGGCGCACACCCCCCTCCCCACACATGCAGTGGTTGCCTTGAATAATAGTTTAGCAGTGTGCTAATCTATTTATAGAAACCTCCCCCACACCCACTTCTATCTCTTGTCTTGGAGAGCGTGTCAAAAGTTTTCAGGCTGATAACAGAAGAACAGAGCAGGCTACAGGACATAGTGCTTTGAAGAGAGATAAAAAAAACACTGCAGATGTGCCCAGCTCAAATTTTCATGAATCAGGTTTACATCCACTTTAAAGGAGTTGTAAACCCTTGAGGCTTTTCACCCTAATTCATTCTATGCATTAAGGTGAAAAACCTCCTGTGCTTCAGCTGCCCCCCTACCTGAACCCGATTGTTCCAGTAACGAGCAGCTCCAGCCGCTGTCTCGGGTCCTCATTGGATTAATTGATGGCAGCAGGAGCCATTGGCAAATACAGTGACAAGGGAGCCGGGGGCAGGGCCGAGTCCTGCTGTCTCTATCAATGGATGCAGCAGCGGGACTCGGGTATGCGCCCGCACGAGTGCCCCCATGGACTGTGGCTCTCCGTGGGGCCACTCAATGAAGAGGAGGAGGCGGGAGCGCCAACAGGGCACCTCAGAAAAGGAGTATCGGGGCATCTCTGTGCAAAACTGTTGCACAGAGCAGGTAAGTATGACATGTTTGTTATTTTGGAAAAAAAATTTAACCTTTATAATCACTTTAATCTGTGGTTAATCTGGCCCCTTAACTTGATCAGAGCGAATTCATTTTTCTATAGAGTATCTGATCAATTAGAAAACCTTGAACAGGTGTGTTCTTCCTTATTACTTTGGTTAAAAACATATTGTAATTAACCCAATATCAAACTAATAAATGGGTTTTAGCTTTGCTTATGGAAATTCTTTAGAAAGTTTGGATTTGTGGTTCTTTTGTTGTTCCTGTTTAGTACTGCAGATGTTAGGGAGAAACTGATGCTGTAGATGTTAGGAAAAATTTGGTAACAGCCAGACATGTAAAACATGAGGCAAAGAACACAAATCCTAAATAAACATTCAAGCCTTTACACCAGTGGTTTCTAAACTGAGGCCCACGACCCTGATTTTAGCTCTTTGCAAACCTTTTTATCTGGTCTTTTGGGCACTATTCCACCCCTAAAGTCTAAATTTTGCCTTTTGCTTAGAAAGTTAGGAGACCCTTGCTTTATACTGTGATTTGCATGGGAACAGTCTTTAGAGTTCATAGAGAAGAAAATGATACAAAAAAAAATGCATCCAGTTAGCAATAATGCTTTATCTTTATGTTGGCTTAGAACAAAATAAATCTACTGTGCTCGCAGGATCACTAAAACTGGGAAAATAGGAATTTGTAAATTAAAATTATAATAAACCACGCACCCTACTAATATGTGAAAACATAAATCAACATAAACACAATTTAGTGCAATGTCATAAATGACCACTAGATGTCTTAAGTGGATTGACATGAAAATAATTTTCATAAATAAACATGCAATCTTATAAAATTATATACAGTACTCCTAAAGTGTATACAAATAAACATGTAACTGCCCCTGGATTCCTCCAGTGGGTATCAAGGTTAAGAGTTCAACGTCCAAAAAATCACATAAAAGTGCAGTGTCCAAAGACTTCCATCAAGTAATTTCCGATCCACATACAGCAGATTATCTCCCAATGGTCGTTTGTAAGAATTTGGCAAAGGAAGCTCCAGAACCAAGCAGGATCAAATCACCATGTCTTCGGCCATCAGTAAGACATTGGAAGAAACAGCCTCCCATAGTGAAATCCGTATGGTTTATTTATAAGTTATAGCACTACAATAGCACTTAAAACAGTTTAACCACTTCCAGCCGGGAGAGCGTACATGGACGTCCTCCTCTTTCAGTGTTATACCGGGATGATGTCTGCACCTAAAGGCGTCAACCCAGTATCGTTCTCTTCAGCCGGCGATTCCCCGCACCGTAAGATCAATCATAGCGGCAGTTCCCTGCCCTCCGGTGCTTCTACCAGCTTGCCCATGCGATCCACGAACCGGAGAAGGAATCCACCGGCGCCGGAAGTTGACCATAGAGATGTCTGGGGAAACAGATGGTCCCCGGTCATCTCTATGACTCTCGGAGGCCCGGGTACGATGTTATGATGTCACGCCCAGCCTGGCAGTTGTAAATACTGCCATGTACTCGGCTGGAAAGCCGAGATCGTCCTGTTTTTTTTTTTTTGTTTGTTTTTCCGTCACGCAGTATTCCTATTACAAGGGATGTTTATATTCCTTGTAATAGAAAAAAAGTGATCAAAAACATTTTTTTAACCACTTCCCGCCCGCCGTACGCCAAATGACATCCTCGGCTTTGAGCGGGGATATCTGAGTGATGCCTGTAGCTACAGGCATCATTCAGATATCGTCTTTTAGAGCTGGCGAATCTGTGCACCATAAGAATGATCATAGCGGATGTTCTACCGCTTGATCGTTGTTACGGGAGACGAGAGGGGGCGTGTCCCCCCTCCCGCCGCCCTCCGGTGCTTCTACCGACTCGCCACTACGATCGGCGAGTCGAACACAGGATCCGCCAGCCCCGGGTGTTGAGCATAGAGATTTCCAGCGGACCAAATGGTTGCCGGAGTCTCTATGATCGTTCGGAGGCTGGGCGCGATGTTATGACATCACGCCCAGCCTCTGTATTAAAAAAAAAGGTGCCGTTTCGGCTGGAAAGCGGTGATCTTTTTGATTTCAGGCTTCCCAGCCTAGAGGTGAGATGTGGGGTCTTGTTGACCCCATATCTCACTGTAAAGTGCACCTGTTATGCTTATTCCTATTACAAGGGATGTTTACATTCCCTGTAATAGAAATAAAAGCGATCAAGAAAATTTTGGGGGGGGGGGGGGAATTATCAAGCTAGAATAAAGTAAAATTAACAATAATAAAAAAAATGTCTTTATCGCACATCATAGGACACAGAGCCTCAAGTAATTACTTGGTGGGTTATGGGCCTACCTTCATTTGTTGACACTGGTATAACCAATACAGGAAGTTGACTCCCCTATATAACCCCTCCTCCTTCCAGGAGTCCTCAGTTTTTTCGCCAGTGTCTAAGGTGTTGGTCACGAGTGAAGATGTGCTCTGATGAGCTCCAGGGAGGGATCCATGCTGGATTTAAAAAAACTCCACAACCGGATCCATCCTCGCCACTGAGGCCATGGGCCTTGCATTGAAGAACGAGGTTTTGCCTGTAAGCTTCTCTTTGAGAGCTGGACCCTAGGAACCAGGACTCTTTTTGGTTTTTCATATTACCTAAAGTTGTTCCTGAGGGGTGCTATACAAGTCCAAAGGAGCGGAACCCCTTTAAAAAGGGCCCCAGTTTTTGAAGGTTTAACTACGCTGCCCGCTGTGATGGGTGAAGGTTGGATCTGTCTGTTAAATCAGCAGTATCCTGCAGCGAGGATAAGGTAAGGGGAGAAGCCTAGGAACTGTAAAAAGTCCACCTATGCCTTTTTCTCCAAAAAATACATATATATAAAATGTATAACTGTATGCCTTAAAATGTCTCCTCTAGAGGGAGTATATTACACTTGCCTAGTAAGATGCCTTTTTTCAGCAGCTCTGTGTCTGGCTATAGCAGCGGGTGTGGTCCCTGCAGCCAGAGGGGAGTTCTTAATTGAACAGATGGTGTTCCTCTTCTGAGGGATCTAAAGGGGTTACAGCAGTAGTTTATGAACATACAAAACCAGCCATTTGCATTTTTTTGTATAAAGTGAAGTCTTCCTTTAAAACTAGGAGCTTAACAAACACTGCTGATAAAAATTCCCCTCCCCCTCCCCTCTCCTCCTGGAGAGGTGCGGTAACACTGACACTTATGTGTAATCAGGTTCTCACCTGAGGCTTACCACAGACACTCTCAGTTCATATGCTGAAGACAGAAGTCTGTCACACTAAGAGACACTGGAGCACTGGGCATGTAAAGGTGTGTAAACAGGCATTTCAAGCACAGGAAATATTATGGTACGCAGTATCAAAGGTTAATCCTTATGGTGACATTGTTTTCTTTTGCTAAAACTATTGTTCAGCAAATACCATAATTTGTTAAAGTGCCTCTGCTGTTGTGCTTAGCACATTTGATTTCCAGTGTACCACAAAGGTACCAAGGATTCCACCCCCAGGCGCTGGGAACTCCAGTCATGCCACCACACTGTCATCCTCTCCGGAGATACCTGACATGGCAAGCCAGGGTGAGTCATTGGAAGCAATTGGTGGTGCAACTGCTTCTCACACTTCAGCCCCGGTGTATGTGACTGAAATGCATTCTCCTCTGCCCTGTTGAGCTTAGAAGGAAGATTAGCGGCTTTAATCGCATTCTCCATCCAAGAGGATAGGAAGCATGCTAGATCCCCCTCCCCCACCTCAAACCCCTTTTTCAAAGGGAACAGTGGGCACAGGATGAGGTGTTATCCTCAGGTGATCACGGGGGAAAACAAGCCAAATTTTCCTCTGTGGATGAAACAGTTGATGAACCTTATGCAACCTCACAATCTGACAGATTGATGGTACAAACTCTTACAGAGATGGTTCATTCCACTTTTTATATTACTCCTAGCAGAGTAAGCTGAAAGTCCAGGTCCCTTCTTTGGTTTTTCTTAAAAAACAAAAAAAAACAAAAACAAAAACCTTTTTACAGCGCTTATTTATGCTGAATGGGATCATCTGGATAAGCATTTTTTTCCCTCCAAAGAGTTTCTCAGTTCTCTATCATGAAGGAAAAATTCACAAAGGTTGGAAAGTACCAGCAGTAGACGCTGCGATTTCCAGCATCAAGATGCATAATTGCTTAAGCATCCAACAGATAAGAAGTTGGAATTTTTCTGTTAAAATCCTCCTACCAATGGCGCTATGTTTCGCCATAGATGCCATAAAAGACCCTATCCACCAGGCGTCTCGCCTTGCACTTGTGCTAAAACACATGCTTAGGACCCTGTGGTTAAAAGGGTTGGTCAGCCAAAGCATCTTGCAAAAAAGGGTGTCTGACTAGTTTCCCTTTTCATTGGGGAAGGTTTGGTGAAATACATCCAAATGATTTCTAGCAGTAAAGCTCTTTTGTCCAGTAGAAGGTTTAAATGTCCTTTTATTTAAAGTGAAGCCACAGCAGCTCACAGGCCAGGGCCAGTGCAGCCATGGGAGACTTCCTGACAGACATGGGTTCAGATCCACAAGACGGCGTTCACTAGTGAGGGAGCCACTCCTCACAGGTTAACTACTCTGACCACCAGCGTAGCCATGGGAGGCTTCCTGAAAGACGTGGGACCTCGTCCTCACGTTGGCTCCTTGTGACCTTGGACAAGTCACTTAAACAGATTTCTTCCCCTGCACAGGGGCAGCTGCCTCTAGGCAGCGGTGACGGCCTCCACCATCAGACTCTAGGACATGAATTCCAAGAAATACTGTTCAGATCTGTGCGACTTCAAGGTCCTGCACTACTTTGGTACCATTTGATGCGACTTGAGGTCCATAAACCTCTAGAATACACAGGCTTTGTTTCCTGTCGCATCAAAATCGCGCCCCGACGTATTCTCGGCAGCAAAGGATCACGATAAAATCACGCATTTTGGGGTTGCAATAGTGGAAACTGAGCCTAAGAGGAGAAAATATTCAGCCCCTGTATACATGATGGAAGATGCGTTTTTCCTCCGCCCTGCAGGGCCTAGTAGGAAAATTAGCGACTTTAATCACATCCTCTATCCAAGGATGGGAAGCGTGTTAGATCCCCTCCCCCACCTGAGATTACCCTCAGGTAATCGGAAAGAAAGGCAAACCGAGTACTCCTCTGCAGAGGAGACAACTAGAGTTGAACTTTTTTTCAGCCTCGCAGTCTGAGAAATTGCTGGTACAAACATCTTACAGAGATGATTTGTGCCTCTTTCAAGCTACCTCTAGTAGAGTCAGCTGATATTTCTGTTTTTTCTTAGGTTCCTTGGAACCTTCACTGCCTTTTTCCTGTACATGTACAGAGCCACGCAGAAATTCAACAGATCCATTCTAGATCTAAAAGAATCTAAATCAGTTCCTGAAGATCTGCTCCTTTCTATGGAGTCGATCAAGTCAGTAGTTTCTATCCTGCAAGGAGGAAAACTTCTAGCGCCTATCGGCATCAGGGACGCATATCTGCATGTCTATATATTTCCCGCTCACCAAAGGTTTCTGCGGTTCAAAGTAGAACAGCAGCATTTCAGTTTATAGCCTTGCTCTTTGGGCTAGCTACAGCACGTCAAGTGTTCACAAAGGTGCTAGCCCCACCTGTAGCCAGGTCAAGGGCACAGGGCTTAAACAGTCTTGGCATACCTAGACGATCTATTGCTAATAGACCAATCGCTGTTTGGAGTAAGGTGTACGCATTACAACCAGTTACCTGGAAAGGTCTGGGTTGCATTGCATTCTCAACCTAGTAAAGTCTCCATTAAAATCGCTAAAAAAGGGCTGCAGTATTTGGGTCTGATCATAGATACAGCCCAGAAAAAGGGTCTTCTTGCCCAGAGAAAAAAAACACCACTCTATTGGTGCAGATGGTCAGGTCAAAAGGAGGTCCCTCCATTCACCTTTGCATGAGGTTGTTAGAAAGGATGGTGGCTTCATTTGAAGCAGTTCCCTTTGCCCAGTTCCATTCGAGACTGTTGCAAAACAGTATTCTATTTTCTTGGAACAAAACGATCCAAGCTTTGGACTTGCCAGTGCGGCTGTCCCCAAGGGTGTCCCAAAGCCTCAATTGGTGGTTACTAAAGAATGTCCTAAAGGGTAAATCCTTCAGACCACTTATCTGGAAAGTGGTAATGACAGAAGACAACTGTCCAAGGACAGTGTTCAAGAACCGAAAGAGGCTTGCCCATCCACATCCTAGAGATTCGGGCAGTGCGTCTGGTTCTAAAAGCCTGGACTTCCAGGTTAAGGGATTGTCCCGACAGGATCCAATCCGTCAATGCCACGGCTGTGGCCTATATCAATCACCAAAAGGGGCACCAAGAATCTCTCAGTGCAGAGAGAAGTGAACCATATTCTAACTTGGGCTGAAAGAAATATTCCGTGCCCATCGGCAGTCTTCATTCCGGGAATAGAGAATTGGCACGCGCACTACATGTGCCGCCAGCAGATTATTCCCAGGGGAATGGTCTATTCACCCCGACATGTTTCGGGTTGTTTGTCAAGGATGGAGGACTCCAGGTGTAGATCTTCTAGCATCCAGTGCAACATAAAGTTAGTCAACTTTGTGTCCACAACAAAGGATCCATTCGCATGCAGAAAAGATGCGTTGATACTGTGGGATCAGCTTTTACTGATCTATGCATTTCCCCCTATTCAGTTGCTGCCTTGACTTCTTTGCAGGATCAAGCTGGAAAGAAAACCGGTAATTCTGGCAGCATCAGCATGGCCCAGAAGGTCATGGTATGCAGAGGTCGTAAAGATGGCAGTGGAGGATCTGTGGTCCCTTCCACTAAGGCCAGACCTGCTCTCACAGGGGCCGATATTCCATCCTACTTTACGAATGCTAAATTTAACGGCCTGACTATTGAGACCCACATTCTGAAAAGACGTGGGCTATCCAGGGCAGTTATTTCTACTCTAATGCTAGGAAGCCAGCTTCTAGAGCTATATATTATAGAGTCTGGAAAGCTTATGTTTCCTGGTGTGAATCTAAGGGTTGGCACCCTCGGAGATATATTCTAGGCAGAATTGCCTTTCCACAAGTAGGCGTAGAGATGAAGTTGGCCCTGAGTACTATTAAGGGCCAAGTCTCAGCCTTATCAATTTTATTTCAAAGACCACTGCTACGCATTCTTTAGTCCGGGGTTTCATGCGAGAAGTGATGCGGATTAATCCGCCAGTTAAATCACCCTTAAGCCCCTGGAACTTGAATTTAGTTTTGTCAATGTTACAAAAACCGCCATTCGAACCATTACAGCATGTTCCCTTAGTCCTTCTGACTAGGAAGCTGATATTTTTGGTTGCTATATCCTCAGCAAGGAGGGTTTCAGAATAGGCTGCTCTTTCCTGCAAAGAGCCATATTTGGTTATTCATGAGGACAGAGTGGTGTTGGGCCCTCGTCCAGGTTTTTTACCAAAAGTGGTCTCAGGTTTCCACCTGAACCAAGATATTGTCCTGCCGTTTTTTTTCAAAACCATGTTGGTTATTCATGAGGACAGAGTGGTGTTACGCCCTCGTCCAGGCTTTTTGCCAAAAGTGGTTTTAGGCTTTCATCCGAATGAAGATATTTTCCTGACATCGTTTTTTCCAAAACCATGTTCCAAAGAAGAAAAGTCACTACATTGTCTTGATGTGGTGAGAGCAGTGAAGATCTATTTAAAGAAAACTGCTCAGATTCGTAAGACTGATGTCTTATTTATTCTGCCAGAGGATCCTAAAAAAGGACAGCCAGCGTCAAAATCCACTGTGGCTAAGTGGATTCGGCAAGTTATAATTCAAACTTATGATTTAAAGGGAAAGATTCCCCCTTTTCAAGTTAAGGCGCACTCTGCCGGAGCGGTTGGTGCTTCTTGGGCAGTGCGTCACCAAGCCTCCATGTCTCAGATCTGCAAGGCCATGACTTGGTCTTCAGTGCATACATTTACAAAATTTTATCAAGTAGATGTAAGATGGAATGAGGATATTGCCTTTGGGCGCAGTGTGCTGCAGGCAGCAGTATAATTCCTCAAGGTCTGGGGGTGCCCTACGGGTTGTGTCTCCCTCCCCTCAAGTAGCATTGCTATGGGACATCCCACCAAGTAATTACTTGAGGCTCTGTGTCCTATGATGTACGATAAAGAAAATAGGATTTTTAACACAGCTTACCTGTAAAATACTTTTCTTGGAGTACATCATAGGACACAGAGCTCCCGCCCCTCTGTTTTATGGGGTGAGAGTATATTGCTTATATTGCATGGCTACAAAAACTGAGGACTCCTGGAAGGAGGAGGGGTTATATAGGGGAGTCAACTTCCTGTATTGGTTATACCAGTGTCAACACCTGAAGGTAGGCCCATAACCCACCAAGTAATTACTTGAGGCTCTGTGTCCTATGATGTACTCCAAGCAAAGGATTTTACAGGTAAGCTGTTTTAAAAATCCTATTTTTTTTTAAAGCGCCCCTGTCCCTGTGAGCTCGCACACAGAAGCGAACGCATACGTAAGACCCGCCAACATATGAAAACGGTGTTCAAACCACACGTGAGGTAACACTGCGAATGTTGGAGCGAGAGGAATAATTTTGGCCCTAGACCCCCTCTGTAACTCAAAACATGTAACCAGTAAAATTTTTTAAAGCGTCTAAGGGGATTTTTAAGTAGCGAAGTGTGGAGCTACTCCACGAGTGTGTAAAATTTTGAAGCGTAACATGTTGGATATCTATTTACTCAACGTAACTTCATCTTTCACATTGTGTAAAAACATTGGCTAACTTTACTGTTTTGTTTTTTTTTTAAAGCACAAAACTGTTTTTTTTTTTCAAAAAAAAAAACTGCATTTGAAAAATTGCTGCGCAAATACCGTGCGAGATAAAAAGTTGCAATGACCGCCGTTGTATTCTCTAGGGTCTTTGCTAAAAAAACATATATAATGTTTGGGGGTTCTATGTAATTTTCTAGCAAAAAAAATATGATTTTTTTCATGTAGGAGAGAAATGTCAGAATTGGCCTGGTAGGCAAGTGGCTAAAGGGAAAGTGTAAAAATCAAAAAATGAAAATAAAACAAACAATAGAAAAAAAAAAATTAAAGCGGCTCGCACGCAGAAGTGAACACATACGTACGTCGCGCCCACATATGTAAATGGCATTCAAACCACACGTGAGGTAGCGCCGCAAACGTTAGAGCGAGAGCAGTAATTCTATACCAAGAACTCCTCTCTAACTCTAAACAGGTAACCTGTAAAAAAAAAATGAAGCGTTGCCTATGGAGATTTTTGCGAACCCAAGTTTGGCGCCATTCCACGAGCGTGCACAATTTTAAGCATGACATGTTGGGTATCTATTTACTCGGCGTAACATCTTTCACATTATACAGAAAAAACTGGGCTTATTTTCTTTTTTTAATTCATTAATCATCCCCCCCCCCCAAAAAAAAAGCATTTAGAAAAATTGTTGTGCAAATACCATGTGACATAAAAAGTTGCAACGACAGCCATTTTATTCCGTAAGGTCTCAGCTAAAAAAAACATATATAATAATTGGGGGTTCTGAGTAATTTTCTACCAAAAAAATTATAATTTTTACATGTAGGAGCGAAATGCCAGAATTGGCCTGGACGGGAAGTGGTTAAAACAATGAAAGTGGAAGCAGGGACGCCAACTGCGCTCTACCTGTGTTCCACTGGGGCGGAAGTGACGTATCGTGCTCTACCACATCCAACCCGTTTCGTTAGCACGTTTGACGCCATCAGGGGTCGAATGACCGGATATGTCGGCTCCATACATATATACTGCCGCCCATCAAAGGATATCCAATCCAGTTCAACCCTTCAATTTGATGATTAAAAAACTCCTAAAAATGTATGCCTTATATTATTTGACTTAATATCTACCTTTATTGTACTATATTAACCCAATATAAAGTATTCTTGGTAATTTAAAATTTAGATTTAAATGTTATGGATCTTGATAGAATCTATGCGACACACTGCCTCTAGTGGAGGTGTGAAAAATACATACTCCTAATAATAATGGTACACCATCTTGTGTTGGTTTAGGGTATTACTCAAATGTCTTGTATGATTAAATCCAGTTGGAACAGCTCAGTTACATTACATCTTAATAATTAGACAGAAAACAATTTAAATCTATGTCAACATTAATACCTGTGGGATTAAGCGTATTTAATTAAAAAATCCACTCTGTTTCATTTTTTGATGCTCTTTGTGTCATGTTTTCCCCTCTCCAGTGAGGTTCCACAATATTCAAGCGAAAGAAGCTAAACTGGGATCCCTATTATGATATACCCTAATATGGTTTGACAGACTGGGGAACCCTTTTCTTATATTGTTAAGATGCTCATTGATTCTAGTACCCAAATTTCTTGTAGTATGCCCCACATACTGCAACCCACATGGGCAGGTGATGAAATAGGTTACATGGGTCGATTTACATGTAATAAATTTCTTAATACCATATTCCCTTTCTGTACTAAATGATTTAAATTTGTCTATTTTATCTTGTAGTTTTTCATGCCTTACATTTTTCAAAGGGTTATGAATATTAGGGGCTAATCTGTTCCCAAGGTTGGGTGCTTGACTATTTCAGACAGTTGTAGATAGTCACCTGGACTGTCACAATTGCGATGAATGCGCATCAACTGACCCTTTGGAATCCCTCCTAGCCACTTAGGCTGATGACAACTGGCTGTGGGGATGTAGCTGTTCCTGTCAGTTTCTTTGAAAAAGGTTTTGGTGTTAATACTCCTTTTCATCAGCACCAGGTCCAAGAAACTGGGTTCCTGCAAATCCCAACTACCAGAAAACTTAAGTCCGTAGCGGTTGTTGATGCGTGTGCATGTCACCGGCGGCCGCAATATCCAGCAGCCACCCGCAATCGCTCCACAGAGAGCCAGAACGGGGATCTGTCAATGTAAAGACAAATCCCCGTTCTGTCAGGGGAGAAGCGAGAGATAGTCTGTTCCTAGTGATCAGGAACAGCAATCTCTTTCCTCCAGCCAGTCCACTCCCCCCACCGTTAGAATCACCTCCCAGGGAACAAATTTAACCCCTTGATCACCACTAGTGTTAACCCCTTCCCTGCCAGTGTCATTTATTCTGTAATCAGTGCATTTTTATAGCACTGATCGCTGTATATATGTCACTGGTCCCAAAAAAGTGTCCGATCTGTCCGCTGCAATGTCCCAGTCCCGCAAAAAATCCCTGATCACTGCCATTTAATACTAGTAAAAAAATAAATAAAAATGCCAAAAATGTATCTCCTATTTTGTAGATGCTATAACTTTTGAGCAAACCAATCAATATACGCTTATTTTGATTTTTTTTTTTTTTCCCCAAAAAATATGTAGAATACATATTGGCCTAAACTGAAATGATTTTTTTTACATTTTTTTGAGGGGATATTTATTAAAGCAAAAAGTAAAAGATATTATTCTTTTGTTTATAGCGCAAAAAATAAAAACTGCAGAGGTGATCAAATACCAGCAAAAGAATGCTCTATTTGTGGGGAAAAAAATTACGCAATTGCGCAATTGTCCGTTAAAGCAGCGCAGTGCCATATCGCAAAAAATGGCCTGCTCATTAAGGGGGGTAAATCCTTCCGGTCCTATCATCAAATTGAAGGATTGAACTGCATTGGATATCCTTTGATGGGCGGCAGTATATATGTATGAAGGTGACGTATCTGGTCACGTGACCCCTGATGATGTCAGATGTGCTGACGAAATACGTTGGGTGTAGTCGTGTGTTATACGTCACTTCTGCACCAGTGGAACACAAGAGGAGTGCAATACGCCTCCCTGCTTCCATTTTCATTGTTTTAAACTGTACTTGTTTTAAGTGCTATTGTAGCGCTATATTTTATAAAATCATATGGATTTCACTATGGGAGGCTGTTTCTTTCTTCCCATGACCGGAGACCTGGTGATTTGATCCAGCTTGGTTTTGGAGCTTCCTTTGCTGAATCGTTACAAACGACCACTGGGAGATAATCTGTATGTGAGATAATCTGTATGTGACTCCTGTAATGGGAGGCCTATAGATCTGGTGAGTAGGCTGTGTGACAGGTGTTGGTGGAGGAACATCCATAGTAATCTTATTGCTGCATCAATACAACTTTATAGAAATCACTTGATGGAAGTCTTTGGACACTGCACTTTTATGATTTTTTTTTTTTTTGGGTACTGCACTCTTAACCTTGATACCCATTGGAGGAATCCAGGGGCAGTTACATGTTTATTTGTATGCACGTTAAGAGTACTATAGATAATTTTATAAGTTTGCTCGTTTATTTATGGAAATTAATTCATGTCAATCCACTAGAGACATCTAGAGGTCATTTATGATATTACACTAAATTGTATTATGTTGATATATGGTTTCACATATTAGTAGGGTGCGCGATTTATTATAATCTTCACATATTAAAGGTATCACCCTTACCACGAGAAGCCCCTATAATTGAATCAAATTAAAATTAGTAACTTTTGCGCAGGTAAGGGAATTATATACAATTTTTCCCTTTAACTTAAAGCGGAGTTCCACCCAAAAATTGAACTTCCGCATTAAGTGCAGGTGGCCCCCTGACATTTGGCATGTCATTTTTTTGGACACCCAGCTCCCACTTCCTCCTCTGGCTCCGCAGCGCCAGAAGGAAGATCCACTCCCCCCCTCCCTCCCTGCATTCTGCTGTTACATGTTACAGGTCCCAGAAGATTGCCTGGTCTTTCATAGCGCAGCTCGCGCATGTGCAGTGGGTGCCTGGCTTTGAAGCCACAGCCGGGCACCCACAGTTAGAATGCCGGCGCCGCAGAGAGGAGGGGGAGAGGAACAAGGCTTCCTGCACCCGCAACGCTGGACCATAGGACAGGTGAGTGTCTGATTATTAAAAGTCAGCAGCTACACTTTTTGTAGCTGCTGACTTTTAAATGGGTGGAACTCCGCTTTGATTTGTAAATTTTTGCCTGGCCTGACCAATCTCAAATTCTGCTACAACAATGCAAAAAGTATGGTCAGAATTTGGCATGCATAGCTAGAATGCATGGATCAGTCGTGCTTTGTTTCAGTGGTTCAGGCTTATAGTGTTGTGATGGTTGTGGGGAATGTTTTCTTGGCATACATATAGTCCTCAGTTGAATGTCGTAGCTTACTTTAGTGGTATTGCTGACCATGTGCTTCTGATTATGTGTACTGTGTGTATGCCTTCATTCTGTAGATCTAAAAAGGTTTTCAGATATTTTAATTTTTTTTTTTTTTTTTTTATTGCGGAATTTTCTTCTGTTCTAAATAAAGCATATCAAATCACCTAGAAATGTATTCAGTTTCCTTTTTTCATCCATTGGGGACACAGTCCTTTACATTCGGGTTACACTTCTGCCTGCAGGAGGATTGGACACTGGCAAACAAAAAGCTGTAGACCAGTCCAGTGTAACCCCTCCTATTACCAGCGCACTTCATTTTTTTTTTTTTTTTTTTTTTTTGCTAGTGTCCTGGGAGGAAGACTATTACAATTCTGCTAGCACCATTTTTTCTTATCCCTTATTTTTTTTCTTCAATCGTGGGTGTTATATACATCACTGCTAGAGCAGGTCTCTTCAATTGCAGCTATCTGGCAAGGCCATCCTTAGCCTGGCTTTTAGAGTGCTGCGTACGAAATATACTGGATGTTGTAAGGTTGCCTTGAAGTGACCTTCAGGCACTGGCTTCCAAGTAGACCACTTTCCAGACTCTGTTCTGGCTAGTAAGCTGTAAAGCACTTTCCAGATGCAGAGCTGCCGACATTGCCTTTGTGCTTGTCCTCTCTGAATAAACCAATCTGAGTCATGAGCCACGAGGAGCTCCCATCTTCAATCCATGCTTAGTAGTAGAAAGAGTCCGTATAAAAAGGGCCCGTAGGTAGTTCGATTGGCAGAGGCACCCAGTGTGGTTGTTCAAAGGAGAAATAAAGCAATTTGATGTTTTAATAAAGCAGATGACTCGTGCATTCCCTTTGAACCATCCTATTGGGCGCGTCAGCCAAATGAACTACCTATGGGTTTATATTGGAATACAGTGCAGTACAGAACATAGGGCACCCTCCCCTCTGTTCCTACGTTACTCAGCATTGCTTGCTAAAAAAAACTGATGACTCAGAGTGTGGGACAGGGTTATGAGGATACTCCAAGGGTGTGTGTCCAGGCAAAGCTTTGCCACTGTCCAGTTGCATTAAGGTAGAGGCCGGTTACCCAGGGTCTGTGAATATCTAGATATCTAGCCTGTGTCCTGTAGTGTACTCAAAGGTATGGAATTTACAATGAAGTCAAGTGTTCCCTTTTTACTTGTTGGATATTTATGGTGCCTAAATGTATGCTCTGTTTTTGTATTGCGTTGTTTTGTGATTTGTTACTGTATATTACTGTACACATTTATTTATTTATTTACAGGCAAGAGGCCATTGAGCAACTTCTTGGCAACATGTTTGATGGCGAGCATAACGAGTCTGTGATTGTGAATGGCATCCAAGTGCTTTTGACATTACTGGAACCACGTAGACCTAGGTAGGCTACCAAGTATGGGCCTGTTCACAGTAGGTTTCAGGTGACAAGCATATGCTCATTTTCAAAGCATTTGATAATTTTGCAAATTGTTTTCAAGAATTTTTAAGCATATTGTGATCTTTTTTGGGAATTAAAAAAGAAAAAGTTTTGTAACGAGCATTAAGAAAGTATTTTGCATTTTCATTGATTAAAATTGGAGGCAAAGATGCTAGTTTATGCAAAGGAAAATACAGTATGTGGGAGATTTACAGAAAGCCTTTAAGCACAACTCCAGTCTGAACAATCGCAATTAAAATCACTCCAAGTACTCCCATTAAAGCATTTCACCAACATCTCAAACAGCTGTGAAATACCTGTATGAATAGGTGCTAGGGTAATTTTTAATGGTTTTTTATTGGCATTTTTCAAGTGGATGTGTGTGTGTATAGAGGCGTGTGTGTCTTTGTGTATGTATGTATTTTAGAAAAAATAACAAACATGTCATATTTGCACAGAGAAGCCCCTATCCTCCACTTCTTGGGTTCCCCCGTCGGCGCTCCTGTCCCCTCCCTCCTGCTCAGTGCCCCCAGAGCAAGCAGCTTGCAATGAGGCACCCGAGCAGGCTCGCTCCCGAGCTGTAGCTCTGTGTCCATTCACAAACAGAGCTGTAGATAGGCCCCACCCCTTTCTCTCCTCATTGGCTCAATGGCTCCTGCTACTGTCTCAGCCAATGAGGAGGGGGAGTCCACAGAAAGCAGAGGGTTTCGTGCACATCACTGGATGGGGCTCAGGTAAGTATTAGGGGGAGCTGCTGCACGCAGATGTTTTTTTTTACCTTCATGCATTGAATGCATGAAGCATGAAGGTAAAAAAACATTGAGCCTTTAGAACCACTTTAAGGTGCAACTAAAGGCATAACTTTTTTGATATTGGTTAGAACAGTGTTTCTCAATTCCAGTCCTCAAGGCGCACCAACAGGTCATGTTTTCAGACTTTCCTTTATTTTGCACAGGTGATTTGATCACTTTCACTGCTTGCATTCACACCTGAGTGTTTTC
Organism: Aquarana catesbeiana; assembly: GCF_042186555.1. Lineage (NCBI taxonomy): Eukaryota > Metazoa > Chordata > Amphibia > Anura > Ranidae > Aquarana > Aquarana catesbeiana. The sequence goes on from NC_133333.1 coordinate 157,129,941, forward strand.
AGCTCATAAAACGCCCGAAAAAGACGACTGAAAAACCCCCAACAAGCAAAATCTCATTCATTTCAATGGCACCTGTTCACATTTGAGCGCTTTATCACCTGAAGCAAAATGCCTGAAAAACGCCCTAAGCTCAAAAAAGAACATGAGCTTCTTTGGGGCAGATTACAGGCATTTTTCTGCCTTTTTTATATTGGTGACCTGAACAAAATTGCAGTAAAAACTGCGGTAAAAACGTGCGACTTTGAAACGCTCAGGTGTGAATGCAGCCTTTGTAATTACCACAGTCGGTTCATCTGAGGGAAATCCTGAAAACATGACCTTTTGGTTCGCCTTGAGGACTGGAATTGAGAAACACTGTGTTGGAATAAGGGAAGGTTATAACCCCTGTAAGGTTCTTTGCAATCTGTGCCTCAATGGGGAAGATTCCTTTTTAAAGTGGATGTAAACCCTTGCATATACCCAGTGAAGTGAACAACCTCAGATACACAAAGATGAAACAAACAAATCTCCCTACATAAGTTTTACTTGTATACAGTGAGGGGAAAAAAGTATTTGATCCCATGTTGATTTTGTAAGTTTTCCCACTGACAAAGAAATGATCCGTCTATCATTTTAATGGTAGGTTTATTTTAACAGTGAGAGACAGAATAACAAAAAAAAAAAAAAAAATCCAGAAAAACGCATTTCAGAGAAGTCATAAATTGATGTGTTTTTTAATGAGTTAAATAAGTATTTGATCCCCTATCAGCAAGATTTCTGGCTCCCTGGTGTCTTATATACAGGTAACTAGCTGAGATTAGGCGCACTCCCATCTAATCTCAGTTTGTTACCTGTATAAAAGACACCTGTCCACAGAAACATTCCAATCTCTCCACCATGGCCAAGACCAAAGAGCTGTCCATGGATATTGGGGACAAGCTTGTAGACCTCCACAAGGCTGGAATGGGCTACATTGCTACAAGACCATCGCTAAGCAGCTTCCTTTCACATTTTCCACTTATTTTCAAATCCTTCCATTTCCTCATCTCCAGTATATCTTAGATATTCCATATTGTAAATATCATTTATTTTTTTTTACACCTTTTTTTACACCAGCTTCTGATCGTGGGACTTTCCACTTATTGTCACTCTCGGGGGGACTAAACTTTTTGCTGCGTTCATCAGATGGTGTACCAATGTCTTATTATATTGCTTTATTGACATTTCTACCCCATGAAACAAACACCTCCACGGTTCCTCCAGGACCTCTATATTAGTAATCTCTTTTATTCCTTGCAACACCTCTCTCCAGATTTTTTTAATTTTAGGACATGTCCACCATATCTGGGCCTTGGCTCCCACAGCATTGCATCCACACCAACAAAACCTTGATGTATCACTTTGGTATTTGTATGCTATCTCTGGTGTTCTATGCCTGCTTGAAATACGTTTATAATTAATTTCAATGGTATTGCTGTCTATTGCCGTGCTGTGTACCATTTTAAATATCTTTTCCAAATGTAAATCATCTTCTCGCTTTCCCAATTTACTTTCCCGTTTTACTATAAACGACGGTACCTCTGGACCCTTAATTCTCACTAATATTTTATATATCCGGGAGATCCCATTCCTCGTACAGTGGAACCTCAGATTATGAGCATAATCCGTTCCAGGAGTATGCTCATAATCCAAAGTACTCGCATATCAAAGCAAGTTTTCCCATTGAAGTCAATGGAAACGAAAATAATTTGTTCCGCATTGACTTCAATGGGATGCAATACCGCATGCGGGGGGGGGGGGGTCGCTGGAGAGCCTCGGAAACGGCCGAAAAGGCCCGAGGACACTTCGGCAGACCTTGGCAAACCTCGGAAAGACTTCCCACCCAAGATTTGCCAAGGTCAGCCGAAGTGTCCTCGGGCCTTTACGTGCATTTCCGAAGGGCGCCGATCGCCTGTGATTGGCGACATTTGGCCTGCTAGGCTCCGGTGCCCCCCCCATCTCAGGCCAAAAGGGGTACTGCACACCGCTTTGGCCTAAACCGTGCTCGTTTTGCGAGACAACACTGCTGCTGCACATAAGTGCTCAAACGGCAATAGGTTGTCTCCGGATCTAATTGGTTGGGTCAGTGTAGATACAAAATGTTTCAGCTGTGTGTACCGCCATTCATTTATCACCTTTAATTCTTTTTTGTGTTTTAGTTCTTGTCATGTATATATTTCCCCTTTTTCCATTATATCTTTTAATTTTGTATTTTCCTTTTTTTTATCCATTTCCCAAACCACTTCCCTTTCCCTGGTGCAAAAAAATAAGTTTCTCTTAGTGGTATTAAAGGTGAGATAAATTCACATTTTTCCTGTATGTGATCCCAGATTGCTAAAACTTTCTGAGTCATTTGGTGTGTATTTTCACTTAATCCTCTAAATTGTGCTGGTATCCATATAATCTTCCCCAGGGGTTCATTATTAATAGTGTTTTCCAGTTCCACCCATCTTTTTTCTTTCTTATTTTTTTTTTCCTTGTCAAAAGAAGTTTATTGAGTATACAATGTTATAAAGATACATAAAGTAAGTTTACAAGGATCTATAAAGTAAGCTCATTGTTTTACAGTAGGGTTTATATAGGTAAATATCATGAAATTTCAAATATTAAACATTGGGTTCACGTAAACCTAAATTAAAGATATATATCATTTCCTTAGTTACTTTTGTAGGTATTTAAATGATTTATACCTACTATACATATTGTTTACAAGTAGAGTGTATATAGGTCAAATAAATTCTGATAATGAGCTTTAATCGTAAGGTGGAGAAAAGGAAAGAGAAGAAAAAGGGTTGAAAGGTAGAGGTATGGTCCACAAGGTTGTCCCGCTCGTCAGTTTATTATTCTTTTTAGTTCTCTTTGAAGCCTTAGAATGGGTGTCTCTGTAAGTCATTTAATCTGTTACCATGGCAACAGGACAGAGTCATTGAAGTTTGACAGGAACTGTTGTTTTATCCAAGGATGCCAAAGTTTTTCAAATTTTGGAATTTGATTTTGATCGATGGCTACCATCTTAGCATGGGACATTGTATTATTCATTCTGTGAATTGTTTCTGCTAGTACCAATGTAGGAGATTTCCATGCCTTGGCCACTGTTTGTTTTGCAGCCGTTATTAGTTGGATCATAAGTTTGAATTGAGAGAGTGTTAACCATTCCGGTTTTAGATTAAGTAAAGTTAAATATGGATCTGGTTGTATTATTTTTTTAAATATTTTAGATGCAATCACGAAGACTTCCTTCCAGAAGGTTTGGATTACTGGGCATGTCCACCATATGTGTAAATATGTGCCTATTTCTGGGCATCCTCGAAAACAAAGAGCTGAGGTATTAGGTGAATATTTTGCCACTCTAGCGGGTACAAGGTACCAGCGAGTTAGGACTTTATAATTTGTCTCCAGTGCTAAGATGTTGGGTGAAGATGACTTAGATGTGAGCCATATGTTAGACCAGTCCGTGTCTACTAAAGTTCGTCCCAGGTCCTCCTCCCACCTCTGAATGTAAGAGGGTCTATTAAGATTTGCTACTCCATATAATTGATTATAAAGTGATGAAATTGTACCTTTAGCAAATGGATCTTTTGTACAGATTGATTCAAAAATGGATAATTGGGATAATGGTGTATCCCCCTTTAGGAATGGTGTATAGAAATTTTTGATTTGGAGATATCTAAAAATCTCAGAGTTTGGTAGATCATATTTTTCTCTAAGCGATGGGAATGAAAGGAATGATTTAGATGCTATGAAGTCATTTAGTGTCTGAATGCCTGATGTTGTCCAAGCTTTAAAAGAATTTGGGTAGATCCATGCCGGGTAAAAGGCCGGATTTCTGATAAACGAAAGGAGAGGATTGTGTGGAGATTGTAACTGATATTTGGTTTTTAGTTTATCCCAGAGAGATAAGAAGTGTTTAGTTATGGGATTATGAATTTTAAAGCGGTCTTTAGGATCAAGCCATAATAAATTTGATATTAATAGAGGGTCATTTTCTGAAGCCTCTATAAATACCCATAATGGGATTTCCTGTTTTGCATGGTATTTGGACAGACTGGCCAAATGTGCTGCTCTGTAGTAGTTAGTAAAATTAGGGTATCCCAGGCCTCCTTTATTTTTGGTTAGATGTAGTGTGTGTATAGGTATACGTGGTTTAGAAGAGCCCCATATAAACGAAGTTGCTCTTTTTTGTACTATTCTCAAAAAATAGGAAGGAATTGGAATAGGGAGGACTCTGAATAGATAAAGCAATTTGGGTAGAATAGTCATTTTGATTGGATTAATCTTCCCTATCCAGGATAAAGGAAGTTGCGACCATTGTTTTATTAGATTTGTGATCTGTCTTAATACAGGAGGATAATTGGTTGAGAATAAGTCAGAATGAGATGCTGTTAAATGAATTCCAAGATATGGGATTGATTTTTCTGCCCATGTGAATGGGAGTGCAGCCCTAGCCGGGATCAATTCCATGTTTGTGAGGGAAATATTAAGCACTAGGCATTTCTTAGGATTAATCATAAGGCCGGATAGGAATGCAAACCCATCAAGAGCTGGTATTAAGTCAGGACCAGAGACCTGTGGTGATGATAGAAAAAGTAATATATCGTCTGCAAATATACATAATTTGTGTGTAATACCTCCTACTTCAATGCCAGTTATAGTTTGGTTTGTTCTGATGTATTGGGCCATGGGTTTGAGTATAAGGGCAAATAATAAGGGAGATAATGGGCAACCCTGTCGGGTACCTCTTTCGATATTAAAGGCTTCAGATTTGTATCCAGCATATTTTATATAGGCTTTGGGTTTATTATATAATGCTTTGATCCATGTTAAAAAGTGGGGTCCAAAACCCCATTTTTGTAATGAATATTGCATATATTGCCAGGATACTGTGTCAAATGCCCTCTTAATATCGAGAGATAGAAAACATAAAGGGATTTTCCGTTTTTTAGCAATATGTGCCAATAACCCTGCCCTGCGTATATTATCGCCTGCCTGTCTATTTGGCATGAAGCCTACTTGATCTCTATGTATTAATTTTCCTATAATGCTATTGAGGCGTTTTGCTATTATTTTTGCTAATAATTTAATATCGAGGTTTAACAGAGAGATAGGCCGATAATTCACACAGGAAGTATCATCAGAAAGGGGTTTTGGGATCATACAAACAATTGCCATTAGTGTTTCTTGCTGAAAAGAATGTCCATCTAGAAGTTTGTTAAAAGTTTTAGTGAGAATGGGAGAGAGTATTTCTGAGAATGTTTTATAGTATAAAGCCGAGTAGCCGTCTGGGCCTGGTCTTTTGTTAAGTTTTAGGTCTTTTATGGCGTTAGCAACTTCATCTATAGTTATAGGCTCATCCAAACTGCTTTTTTGATTCTGAGATAACTCCGGTAAGGTTATTTTTGAGAAGAAGGATTCAGCCTCTATAGGATTAAATTCATTGTTTGTCTTGTATAAAGTTGCGAGATGTGAGTGAAATTTATGGACTATTTTAACTGGATTACAAGTGTAAACATTTTTTGATAATTTCAAACGTATTGGTTTGAAAGATTTGTTAGTTGAATTTAATGCCCGAGCCAAATATGTACCTGGTTTGTTTGTATTCATGTAGAAATTGTGTTTGGAGCGTTTGAGGGATTTATCAACTGACTCAGTGAGAAATAGATCGTATTCCAATCTAGATTTTTCCAGATGAGATTTTGTACTCTGAGATGGATTATCTTGAAATGATATGTAGGCTGCATTAAAATTGAGTTCTAGTTTTTTTGCTAGATTTTTGCGTTCCCGTTTAAATAGTGCCATTTGTCTTTGTATTGTACCACGCAAGACAGGCTTATGAGCTTCCTCTTTCTTATTTTTTTACCAATTCTAACACCCGTGAAAGCAATACTGCGTTATAGTAGTTTTTGTAATCAGGCACCCCCAATCCTCCTTGCCGTTTATCCTTATTCAAAACTAAGTAACTTATCCTTGGCTTCTTTTTCTGCCAAATAAACCTTGACACTATGGTTTTTAATGATTTAAAATAGGCCTGTGGGAGAGAGATTGGTAACATTTGTATCTTATACAGGATCTTTGGCAAAATTACCATTTTAACCACTTCAATACCAGGCACTTAAGTCCCTTCCTGCCCAGGACAATTTTCTTCTTTCAGCGCTGTCGCGGTTTGAATGACAATTGCGCGGTCACCCTTTACCCAAACTAAATTTTTGTTATTTTCTTCCCACAAATAGAGCTTTCTTTTGGTGGTATTTGAAAACCACTGGGGTTTTTTATTTTTTGCTAAACCAACTAAAAAAGACCGAAATTTTTGAAAAAAAAAAAAAAAAAGTTTTTCTTAGTTTCAGTTTTAAAATTTTGTTTTCTCCTTTACTGATGGGCACTGATGAGTTGGCACTGATATGTAGAATTGATGGCACTGATATACAGCACTGATGGGCACCAGTAGGCGGCGTTTATAGGCGGCACTGATGGGCACTGATTGGCGGCACTGGCGGCACTGATGGGCACTGATTGGCGGCACTGATGGGCACTGATTGGCGGCACTGATGGGCACTGATTGGCGGCACTGATGGGCACTGATTGGCGGCACTGATGGGCACTGATTGGCGGCACTGATGGGCACTGATTGGCGGCACTGATGGGCGGCACTGATTGGCGTTACTGATGATGTTTTGACAGGTGTTACTGTAGGGCACTGATTGTTACTTTATTGATAGGGGATCCTGAGGGAGAACTGACTAGGTACCTTTTTGGCACATCTGATGGGGCTGTGCTGATAATCAATGTGCTGATTATCAGCACAGAACCCCCCCTCTGACGGGGAGAGCCGCGGATCGGCTCTCCCTGTCAGCGCGAACCGAGGAATGCCGTTTACCGGCACTTGATGGTTTACACGATGATCAGCTGTGATTGGTCACAGCTGATCACGTGGTAAGAAGCCTCTGACAGAGGCTTCTTATCACGATCGAAGATGTGGCGTGTCAGACTGACATGCCGCACTCGCGATCGCCTCACTCTGTGCCCTCGCGGGCGCACACCGGCATGTTATTCTGCTGGACGTCATATGATGCCCAGTCAGGATAACAGAACCACTTCCCGGCTGTCAATCTGCTATAGGCCAGGCGGGAAGTGGTTAATGATATTTATTTATTCCTATCCAGGAGAGATTTTCTTGTGCATTGTCCCTATGCCCAGTGCAATTTTTACTCCTCTGTATTTCAATTCTTTTTCCTTCCATGTAAATAGGAACTCTATTTTCAGGGCCAGCTCTTCCTGTTTCCTCACGTTGATGTTCAGAATTTCTGATTTAGAGGGATTCATTTTAATGTTTGAGATTTCTCCATAAGGCTCAATAGCTTCTTTTAGTTGGGTAATGTTATCCTAGGCCTATCTATATAAAACAAAATGTCATCTGCGTACGCAGCTATTTTGTGTTCTCCTATCTTAATTCCCCTTAAATCTGGGTTCTTTCTAATTCCTGCTAGGAGCGGTTCCAATGACAAAACAAATAAAGGGGACAGGGGGCACCCCTGTCTCGTTCAATTATGCATCTCAAAAGGTAGTAGTAATGTCCCATTGATCTTTACCCTGGCTGTGGGGTGGTTGTATAATGCCTTAATTCAATGGGTCATCCTTGGGCCTATTCCCATTGCCTCCAGAGTACTCATCATAAATCCCCAGTCTACCCTATCAAACTCCTTTTCAGCATTTATTGAGAGGAGTAGTCCTGGGGATCTACCTTCTTTCATTTTTTGAAGCAACAGTAATGTTCTTACCCCATTCTCTCCCCTCCCTCCCTGGGATGTATCCCACTTGGTCGGCATGCACCAAATCGTTCATTACCGCTTTCATCCTACTTGCCAACACTTTAGCAAATAGCCTTGTATCAGTATTTAGTAATGAAATAGGCCTATAACTTGAGCATATGGTGGCATCTTTTCCTTCCTTTGGGATAATAGTAATTTCGGCCGCTAACGCTTCCCTTCTCATTTCCTAACTTGTACCTATCCCATTCATATATGAGTATAGTCTAGGCACTAAGATTTCTTTAAACTTGTTATAATAGTTTTGCCTTCTGGACCTGGACTTTTTCCTGTTGCAGTTTTTTTTTAGGGCTCAACTAATCATCTTCTGTTATCGGTTCTTCAAGGGCCCCTAGTTTATCCTCTGGTATTACCTTTAATCTTGCATCTTTTAAGAAATCTTTTTGTTTTCTTTTTCACCCTTCTCTAATCCGGGGACCTGCTTTCCCTTTTGTTTTACTGAGTACAGTTCCCCATAGTATTTCTGGAATACGCCTGTTATTTCCTTTGTTGCATATACCATTTTCCCAGTACTATCCTGTATTTTCTCTATGTAATTTGCTGTTTTCTTCCTCTTTAACCACTTCAGCCCCAGAAGGTTTTACCCCCTTCCTGACCAGAGCACTTTTTACAATTTGGCACTACCTCGCTTTAATTTATTATTTTCTGGAATTTACACAGCTTTTAGTTTGACTGCCTATGTCATTTCTTAAGGTGCTAAAATGCCAGGGCAGTACACCCCCCCCCCCCCCCATTAACCCCATTTTAGAAAGTAGACACCCCAAGGAAATTGCTGAGAGGCATGTTGAGCCCATTGAATATTTTATTTTTTTGTACCAAGTGATTGAATAATGACAAAAGAAAATATTTTACAAAAAGTTGTCACTAAATGATATATTGCTCACACATGCCATGGTTATATGTGGAATTGCACCCCAGAATACATTCTGCTGATTCTCTTGAGTACGGGGATACCACATGTGTGGGACTTTTTGGGAGCCTAGCCCCGAAAACCAAGCACCGCCTTCAGGATTTCTAAGGGTGTAAATTTTTGATTTCACTTCTCACTACCTATCACAGTTTCAAAGGCCATAAAATGCCAAGATGGCACAAACCCCCCCAAATGACCCAATTTCGGAAAGTAGACACCCCAAGCTATTTGCTGAGAGGCATGGTGAGTATTTTGCAGCTCTCATTTGTTTTTGAAAATGAAGAGAGAAAAGAAAAATGTATTTTTTTTTTTTTTTTTTCAATTTTCAAAACTTTATGACAAAAAGCGAGGTCTGCAAAATACTCGCCATACCTCTCAGCAAATAGCTTGGGGTGTCTACTTTCCAAAATGGGGTCATTTGGAGGGGGTTTGTGCCATCTGGGCATTCCATGGCCTCTGAAACTATGATAGGCAGTGAGGAGTGAAATCAAAAATTTACACCCTTAGGAACCCTGAAGGTGGTGCTTGGTTTTCGGGTTCCCGTGCGCAGCTAGGCTCCCAAAAAGTCTCACACATGTGGTATCTCTGTACTCAGGAGAAGCAACAGTATATATTTTGGGGTATAATTTCACATATGCCCATAGCATGTTTGAGCAATATTTCATTTCGTGACAACTTTGTGCAAAAAAAAAAAAAAATTGTCTTTTTCCCCACAACTTGTGTCACAATATAAAATATTCCATGGACTCGACATGCCTCTCAGCAAATAGCTTGGGGTGTCTACTTTCCAAAATGGGTTCATTTGAGGGGGTTTTGAACTGTCCTGGCATTTTATGCACATCATTTAGAAGCTTATGTCACCCACTCTTCTAACCACTTGAAGACAAAGCCTTTTCTGACACTTTTTGTGTACATGAAAAAAAATTTTTTTTTTTTTTTTGCAAGAAAATTACTTTGAACCCCCAAACATTATATATTTTTTTTTAAAGCAAAGGCCCTACAGATTAAAATAGAGGGTGTTTCTTTTTTTTTTTTTTTTCACACAGTATTTGCGCAGCGATTTTTCAAACGCATTTTTTTTGGAAAAAACACTTTTTTTTTTTTTTTAATGTTAATGCAATAAAACACACTATATTGCCCAAATGTTTGATGAAATAAAAAAGATGATCTAAGGCCGAGTACATGGATACCGAACACGACATGCTTTAAAATTGCGCACAAACGTGCAGTGGCGACAAACTACATACATTTTTAAAAGCCTTTACAGGTTATCACTTTAGATTTATAGAGGAGGTCTACTGCTAAAATTACTTCCCTCGATTTGACCTTCGCGGTGATACCTCACATGCATGGTACAATTGTTTACATTTGACGCCAGACCGACGCTTGCGTTCGCCTTTGCGCGAGAGCAGGGGGGGACAGGGGTGCTTTTTTTTTCTTATTTTTTTTCTATCTTATTTTTAAACTGTTCCTTTCATATTTTTTTTTTTTTATCATTTTTATTGTTATCTCAGGGAATGTAAATATCCCCTATGATAGCAATAGGTAGTGACAGGTACTCTTTTTTTGAAAAAATTGGGTGTATTAGACCCTAGATCTCTCCTCTGCCCTCAAAGCATCTGACAACACCAAGATCGATGTGATAAAATGCTTTCCCAATTTCCCAATGGCGCTGTTTACATCCGGCGAAATCTAAGTCATGAAATGCTCGTAGCTTCCGGTTTCTTAGGCCGTAGAGATGATTGGAGCCATTACGGTCTCTGATCAGCTTTATAGTAAGCTGGCCGAATCACCGGCTGCATTCTCGGGTTCCCTGTTGGGACAGGAGAGCCAGAGAAAACCATGGAATACGGTGGGGGGGGGGGGTCATTCCCTCCCACTGCTTGTAAAAGCAGTCTAGAGGCTAATTAGCCGCATGAACATGAAAGCTGAAAAGAATGGCTGAAAAGAAAGATGATACCTAAACCTGCAGGCATCATTCTGGTATAACCACTCAAAGTCCAGCAACATACCAGTACATTGCTGGTCCTTGTTGGGCATATATTTAATCTTATTTATATGCTCTTTTTTTTTAACTGTGGTGGTGAAATCACCTCCTACAGCGCTGGAGTCACGGCTTTATGTATCGTGGGAGCAAATGCTGTTGCTGTCCAAGATGAATAAATCCGCGCTGCAACTGAATGGCGTACCTGCTAAGCAAATGATGGTTAACAATAAAATAAAGTAACATTACAATATAACAGTAAGACATACCACACCTGCAAAGCAAATACAAAAAAAAATAGTAAAAAATAAAACATTTTTTTAACGCAACCTGTGCCTAATATAAATATATAGATATATATATATATATAGATATATATCTATATATATATATATAGATATATATCTATATATATATATATCTCAAAGCATGGGGGCATCCACCCGCAAAAGGTAGGAGCAAATCGCTCCTCCGCCCCTGCTGCCCCCATGCTTCGGCATATATGCTCTTTTTTTTTTTTAAACTGTGGTGGTGAAATCACCTCCGACAGCGCTGGAGTCACGGCTTTATATATCGTGGGAGCAAACGCTGTTGCTGTCAAGATAAATAAATCCGCGCTGCAGCTGAATGGCGTACCTAAAAACAAAAAAATGGGTAACAATTAAACACAGTAGACGCTAGTATAGATCTGATCGGATCAGATATTGATCCGTTCAGATACTATACCACTAAGGGAGGTGTATGCTGCGTGCGTGGGTGTTAGTGGTACTGGCACTAACCTGACGCTGCCTGGGGCGACGCAGCCCCTATCTGACCCTAAAACCTAACTTATATCACCCGCTGGGCGATTAGGGGGTTAAACCTTTATTAGGTAATAAACAGCGGTTGCCCTGACACTATAAAAAAATAAACTAGCGTCACCCGTAACAGTTATACGGGGATCACTGGTGAAAGGGTTAACTAGGGGGCAATCAGGGGGTTAAAACCTTTACTAGGTAGTATATGGGGGTCCCTGACGCTATAAAACGCTGACGGCGAACCTAAATACTTGCCTAACTGGCGTCACCTGTGACTCTAATACAGCAATCAGATAAACGATCGCTTAGTGACACTGATGACGGGGGGTGATCATGGGGTTAAACCTTTATTAGGGGGGTACCCTAGACCTAAAGGGGCCTAACACTAACTGCCCTACCACTTATAACTGTCACAAAATGACACCAATGCAATAATCTGAAAAAAAAAACTGCTATTGGTGTCACTGTGACATGGGTTACAGGGGGGGGGTGATCGGGGGTGAAAAGTGTGCCTAGAGTGTTCTAGTGGAAGTGTAGTGTTGGTGCAAACTTGCTTGATGTCTTCTCTCCTCGGAAACCGGAACGAAAAGGCTTCACGAGGAGCGATGACATCACTTTCTCTGCTGCTGTTTACATTACAGCAGCAGAGGAAGATTCTCATTCGCCAGGAGCGATTGTGAGGGGGTGACCATGAATCACTGGCCTCCCCCTCACCTCGGATCGCTCCTGACGGTAATCCGACCGCCGCAGGCATCGAGGGACCTTGCCTAGCCCGTGAGCCAGGCAGGGACGTACAGGTAAGCCCTTATGCCTGCCCGTGCCATTGTGCCGGCGTACATTGGCGTGTGGCAGTCAGCAACTGGTTAACATATTGGCTGAATACTTCCCTGTCTTATTCCCCCATTGAAACCTCTCCTTTTTAATTCTATTAAATGTCTTTCTTGTTTCCTGTTCCGTCAACTGTTTTAGTTCCTCTCTTTTCAGGACAACAGTACAATATAGCTCTGCTTCGTTCCTTTTTTATGCTGCTGTTGTAGATCATACATTTCTTTTGTTAGGTCTTCTATTTTCCTGTTTCTCTCTTTTTTTTTTTTAAATGTACTATCTATCTTACGTTCCATACAGAAATTAAAATCTCCTGCTGTAATCACTCTTAACATCCATTAATTTTCCCAAAATTTTGTTTAGAAATTTTATTGGGCTTTTGTTGGGACAATAGATATTTGCTAGCGTACATTTTATGTCACATAGTTTTCCCCTCAGGAAAAGGTAGCGACCTTCAGGGTCTACCATCCTTTCCCCTAGGGAGAACCTGACTCCTCTGGCAAACCCAATAGCAACCCCTTTAGCCCTTTTTGTTGTAGTCTACGTAATACCATTTTGGGAATATTTTTTTAGTTTAATTTTATATTTGTTTCGTGGGAAATGTGTGTCTCTTATAGGAAAACCACCTCTACTGCATGTCTTTTGACCTCTCTTAGGATATTAGATCACTTTTAGATTAATTTAGCCCTCGCATGTTATACGTTAAAATTTTTAGTGATGTCATCTTTGCTCATAGTATTACCTTCTTTCTTTACCTCCTTCTTCCAGCTCTGCCACTGAGTCTGGTTGACTATATCCTTCTGTAAGGGTCACTTGCTTTAACGGCTGTACCATGAGCAAAGAGGAGTCAACAGGACCATGGGAGACCGTTTTTTTTTTTTTTTGTGAGAGGTTCCCTTTCTCCCCCCCCCCCCCCCCCACCTCCTTTTGGGGAATTTTGGTTGCCACATGACCATTGGAATCGAGGGCTATCACTCCTACCCTTCGATTCTCTCCCTGTGAGGTTGAGCTCTGTTTTCCCTGTCCGAGCTGATGCTCCCCTGCTAGAGGGTGCCCCCCCAGATCCCGCTCTCTCTCCCCTATAGTCTGTTTCATATTGTTTCTTTCTTTTCCCCTCGCCCCCCCCCCCCCTATAATAGTTCTTTTCTTTTCCCCCCTATACGTTCTCCTTTGTTTTTTTTTTTTGTTTTTTTTTCTTCGTTGATGCTTTCCCCTTATTTGGAGCCAGTTCCCATTGTTGTTCCTCTGTATTTATTATTCTCTTGCATTTCCCACCATCCTGGGATTTCTGGGATTGGGATGTCCTTAATGTTGCTGAGCGGTCTTCCTTTCGGCCTATTAGACAGGCCGGGAAGCCCCAAAAGTACTGAATATTGCAAGCCTTCATTTGTTCCAGTAAAGGTTTAAGTGTTGTTCTCCTTGCCAACGTTTCTGGTGCCAAATCCGGGAATACCTGTAAAGTAGTTTCTTCATATTTTGCTGGTTTTTTACTTTTTAATCCTTCCCAGATCTGTTCTTTGTCTTTATAATTATGAAATCTCGATCACGTCTCTCGGGATTTCCCCTGCCATATCCACTGGTTTACTAATTCTATGTATTCTTTCGAATTTTATTTTTTCATTTTGTTGTTTTTCTCAGCAATGGGCCAAATACTTTATCCATTTTATTTTGTAGCTCCTCTTCCTCTGATTCGGGTAAACCCCAGATTCTTAAAGTTTTCCTTCTATTGCGGTTTTCCTGATCTTCAATTTTATACATTATATTTCTCTGTTCCCTCTGTATCCTTTTCATCTCTTCTTTAAGCGCTATTATTTCCGCCGCTTGTGACTCCAGTTTACCCTCCGTTTCTTCTACTTTTTTAGTATTTGATTCAAATCCCCATGTAAAGTTGCCATATCTCCTTTTAAGGATTGTTCTAATCTTAGAAACATTTCTGCCATTTCACTTTTAGTTGGCAGCGATTGCAGTTCAGAGCCAGGACTGCGATCGCCCATTCTGAGCCCCGGTATAGCCGCCTCATGACTCCGGGACTTAAAAATCCTTTTAGCTTTCTCTCTTCTCCTTTCCCGATGAGATGACGGGCTATGGGGGTACTAATTGGACAGTGCCGCCCATGCGACTGTGCCGACCAATAAGAATACTCCTAAACTTACCTCCTGACTGGGTATGTTTAGGAGATTAAGCTCCGGGGATGTCTAAGCCTCGGAGCCGTGAGGCGGCTATACGTGGGCTCAGAACTGGCGATCGCCGCCATGCAGGTCATCAACAAGGGTTTTGCCACTAAGTTATGTTTTGCGAAGGGGTCAAATACTTATTTCTCTTATTAAAATGCAAATCAATGTATGTATTTGTTTTTATTTAAATGCGTTTTTCTGGATATTTTTTTTGTTCCATCTCTCACTGTTAAAATAAAGCTACCATTAAAATTAGACTGATCATTTCTTTGTCAGTGAGCAAACGCACAAAATCAGAAGGGGATCAAATACTTTTCTCTTTCGTTCATCGATGGACACAGCGCCTCCTTAATCTTGACCATTGGGTTATTTCACCCCCGCAGGAGTAGGACTAGGCAGAACAAAAATGTTTGGCAAAACAAGCCTCTAAGAAAGCTCATTGATCTGCCCTTTCAAGGCTACCGCCTGTTTTGGGGCTACCATGCATGACATGATTAAGGGTAGAGTACCTTCCTGCCTCAATCTAGGAAAGGAGCCTCGTTGCAGATGGAAGCCTGCCTTCCCAGCCCATAAGAAATTCTTCTGGGCTCCCAGGATTGCAGATAAAGAAAACAGATCTCTCAAGTCTTCCCCGGGAAGTTCCAAGCAATCTTGGTCTGGTTAGCCTAGAGCAGGCGTCTCCGGATTCACTGACAAGTCTCCTTAAGCTTTAAGGTCTGCCCTCACCCATTGCTGGGGAGGAGGGACATCTTTGCTGGTTTCCAGATTCATGGACCTCCTTTGTGAGCATCAAGGGGGTCCATGAGTTGAACCATTTGGGGGTACCAAATGTCCTGTGTTTCCTTGTGCGGGTAAAATTCCTGTAAAGGTTCGGGTGACGTCTGAACTACCCAAGGTCCCCTCTAGCCCCATCCAGGAAATTGGGTTGCCTGGGTCTGACTCTGGAGTCAGTGCTGACCAGGTTAGTAGTCTTTCTTCTCAAATGTCGGCCCCTTCAGCAGGTTCAGTTCCACAGGAAGTAACTAAGACTCGTAATCTCGTGGGTTCCTCTGGTAGACGCCGCAGTCATCCTAGTGCCAATGCGGGGCCAACACCTTCCTCTTCTGCGGTGCCTGCGAAGGACCGAGGGCGAAAGTCTTCTGGTCATTCTGGTGGCTGTAAACATCCCTTGGAAGCTACCTCTTAAAAAGGACTAGTTGTACCGAGGGCTGAGCTTCCATCCTGCTTTACAGTAATTCTTTTTAATGGCCTAGCCATTGAAAGCCAGGTACTGAGAGATAGAGGTCTGTCGGAATCAGTGATCCCTACTATGGTGACGGCGAGGATGTGGACTACTAGTAAGATATACCATCGTATGTGGAAAGCGTACATTTCTTGGTAGCTTTTCTTCAACGGAGCGTTAAACATAAGTTGGCCCTGAGTACCATCAAGGGCCAGGTGTCTGCCTTAGCAGTCTTCTTTTAGCAACCCCTAGCCACTCTCTTTAGTTCGTACCTTCATTCAAGGAGTACGGCATGTGGCTCCGCCTGTACGGTCCCTTTTACTGCCGTGGGATTTAAACTTGGTACTATAGGTTCTCCAGAAATCTTCATTCGAGAATATTCCGGATATTCCCTTACCTACGTTGTCTCAAAAGGTGGCATTCTTGCTGGCTATTATCTCAGTCCGCAGGGTTTTGGAGTTAGTGGCATTATCCTGTCGTAAGTCCCTATTTAGTACTCCATAGAGATAAAATGGTTCTTCGTCCCCGTCCGTAATTTATGCCCAAGGTTGGCTGACTTCCGGAGGTCAGACTCACTTTTTTTGCTTACACAGGGACCAAGGAAAGGGCTGGCTGCTTCCTCGGCTACTATCTCCAGATGGATCAGACAGATGGTGACTCAGGCCTATTCTATTAAGGGTAGGTTGCTACTTTCCCTGTCACGGCACATTCTACTCGGGGGCTTAGTACTTCTTGGGCCTTCCGTCATCAGGCGTCAATATTACAGGTTTGCAAGGAGGCCACTTGGTCGTCAATGCATACTTTCACCAAATTCTCTAAAGTAGATATTTTGGCATCTGCGGATGCTTCTTTTTGCCGCAAGATTTTGCAGACTGCTGTTTAAAGAGGGGTTCCCTCTTGAGGGTTTTTTTTTCCTTTAAAATGTTTTATTTCAGATGGGGATCCTGTGTCCTGGTTAGGGCTTTTGTGTTTAGCCTTGGGATTTTTTTTGCCTACCCCTCATTTTTTCTTTGGCACTGCTTTTGGACGTCCCAATGGTCAAGATTAGGGCGACACTGTGTCCATCGAACAAAAGAGAAAATGTACGCACCGTAAAATCCATTTCTCTGAGTTTGACGGGCACAGCACCCACCCCTCTATTGAGTTTTTGATACTTCTATTACTGCTTGCTACTAAACTGAATATCTAGAGCAGGGAGGGGGTTATATACTGAGGGAGAGCCCATGGGCGTAGCTAGGTGTTTTTTGTTCTGCCTAGTCCTACTCCTGAGGAGGCAATATAACCCAATGGTCAAGATTAAGTAGGCGCTGTGTCCGTCGATGAACTTTCTTGACTATTTAGTAAGTGCACATCATGTTAGAATTTTCTCTTCATGTTCCACCACTCGGTGTGGATTCTTGGCATACAATGTGCGACAGCTGATCTGCTAATCTAGTTCTATGCATCATCCCTGACACAAATTTCAAGCTGTTTTTTTTTATTGTATATTTTTTTAAATTTCCCAAAGAATGACATACAGAAAGTCATTGACAAATATGACATAACTAAAATACATCACATGTGGCACAGGAAAACTGAATTTTGACAAACTGCAGGATGAAAAAAAAACAAAACAAAAAAAAAAGAAAGAAACAAGCAAGGCAAAGCCTTTAACGTTATAAAAGTGGCAATCCAATAGAGCAGGCTTTGAATGCAGGGGGAAATCAACACATAACATTTACAGCTCCTTGGATTAACCTCGTAGAAAATTTCCTAGTATAGGTTAAGACAAATGAGGGAGTTGCCCCGAGGGGTATGTAACCTGAGGGAGGAAAATGGGAGAGATACACCATGGGAGATGGAAACAAGTCAGTTCAATGAAATACATAGAGATGGGGGGAGAGAAACAGTTATTCAGATATTAGAGGCAATGAGTCAGGGTTAAGCTTAGTGTTATCCCATCAGGCTGGTTTTATCTCGGTTGTTGGAGAGCTTGTCAGAATTTTCAATGCTGATAAGACCCCTTTCACACTGAGTCTCCCCAGGCGTCAGCAGTAAAGCAGCGCTATTTTTAGTGCTGTTTTTTAGAGGCGCTATTCAGCCGCTAGCGGTGCTACCCCATTGTTTTCAATGGGCAGGAGCGGTGTATTTCACTGCTCCTACACAGATGCAGAGAAGCTGCTGACAGGACTTTTTGTGAAGCCCTGCCAGCGCAGCGCCCCAGTGTGAAAGCTCCCGGCTTTCACACTGGGTTTGCAGTTGAGGCTTTTTTCAGGCGCTATTTTTAGCGCTGTAGCGCCTGAAAAACGCCTCCCGTGTGAAAGGGGTCTAACAGAAAAACTGAGCCACTAAAAAGACCCCAGACATGGGGAGAGATAAGTAAACACTACAGTCAAATTTCATGAATCGGTTTTACATCCACTTTAATTCCTGTCCCAAAGGCAAAACCGTAAATGAGAGGAAATCTCATGAAAGTTACAGAATAGTCAGGTTTACTAGAACTACTGTCCCTATTGGAAGGTGTCTCCTTTATTTGTGTTCTGGTGACATCACAAAATTTAGATTTTCTTAATTGTTCAGCATAGGAAACAGAGGAGTTCATATTCATGACTACTTGGGTTGTGCTGCTACCTTCATGTGAATAAACACTGGCCAAAAATGGCAAGAGTCCCCACCCATGCATAACCTCTCCCAGATTAGCTAACCCATAGTTTTTTAGCATTCCGTATGGTGATGGATCTTACAGGCAGTGATCTTCTAGGTACATGTGGCAGTATCCCCCCCCCCCCCCCAGGCAGTGTTCCTTGGGTGAGGGGGGCGATTTAGGCAGTTTTCTCCATGGGGAACGGAGTATGGCAGTGACTGACCTCATAAAGTGAGGTCCATCGTGGCAACGTCATCGCATGTGTCTTTACTTTTCCATTTTTACAGGTCTCAGGCACAAGTACACGTTTATGAAGTTCCTGAACTAGTCGCACCGCACTGCAAACGTCTTACTGATCCAGCAACATTCAGCTTTCAGCCCTGCTGCTACTTAGATATCAGGCACAGTAATAAGCGGGGCACTTGTGTACTGGGTTGACCCTCCCCTCAGCTGGGTGACTGCTTCCTTCTGGTTTTCATCAGCCTCTTAACCCTCGGCAAGCCATGGTCTTGCGATGACAAAGAGGTGGGGGAAGAGTGATGGGACGGACTTCCAAATCCCTCTATCGGGTAGGGAGGACCCCCTGAAAAGTTTGCCCTGCAGTGGTTCCCCAAAGAGTCAATTACCATTGAATCTCTGCCCTTACCTGGTATTTCCACTGATCCAGGGGCACAATCATCCACTTCCCTTTGTGTCAAAGAAGGACATTTTTAAAGCCATATATGGGTTGCCTGAGCAGCTCTCATGGGTTCTAGCTTGGTTGGAATGCAAACGTAGGCACTCTTTCCCTTTTGAGAGAGAATGCTGTTGGAGTAAAAGCCTTATGAGGAAGAGGAGGAGGCAGTTGAACATTAGCAATCCTCTGTGGACATGTAGTCCCAAGAGGAATCTCAGGGTCCAGGTCTCTCTCTGACACAGAAGATTAGGGTGGGCTTCCTGGCAGATGTGGCTCACACTAACCTAAAGTTACTGCTGCCTCAATCCTTTTTCTCTAAAGTCGCTGGTTTTGGGTCCTTTCCAGGGCACCCTCACCTACAGAAAGTGATGCGTGCTGCTTGGGTTCACCCTGAAAAGGAGTATTTACAGCCAAAGCAATTTGTTCACCAGTACCCAGTGAAAGTATAATTGTACAAAATGTTCTCTAGCTGTTAACCTAGCCATTTCCTGCATCCATAAGATCCTGACCGTCATGGTGGTTGAGAAGTCGGTTATTAGATTGGCTTCTCACGAATGGGAACGGCCATTGATGGATTGAAATTCACCTGGTCCCTGCTGAACTGGCCGAATTATCATCTATTTATGGCCAGCTTAAGGGTTTGGATGTCTGTGAATTTAGTCCTGAAATGCACAAAACTCTGCCCGCAGCACAGCCAAGAGGATAACACTACTGACTGGACAGTGGAAAACTGCGGCGCTCATCCCTCTGCTCACTGTTTATTCTATTCTATCACCATTTTCCTTGTCAGGATTTACATATAATCCAC
The DNA here is from genome assembly GCF_042186555.1 of Aquarana catesbeiana. Taxonomy (NCBI): domain Eukaryota; kingdom Metazoa; phylum Chordata; class Amphibia; order Anura; family Ranidae; genus Aquarana; species Aquarana catesbeiana. Next base: position 157,149,798 of record NC_133333.1, read on the forward strand.
CTGATTGGCTCCTGGTGCTGAATTTCTCTCCCCCACTCCCAAGTGCTGCTGTACAGGGGATTGCAAGGATCTAAAATCAAGTCAATTTGCAGGTACTTAGACTGGTTACATAAAAAAATAAAACTATATAATTTCATATCTGCATGGAGTTCATGTTTAAAGCTGCAAAGTTTTGATTTTCAGGGTTCCTATGCTGTTTTTTTTTTTTGTTTTTTTTTAACTTGTGTATTTTCTCTTGACTCTTGTGTGTCCTTGGTTCTTTTGCAGAGCTGAGCTGGGTGGATTAACTGCCTTCTACTGTACTCTGGAAGGGCTTGAGATGGATGCCGCTGGATTAGATGGATCCTCCAATACCCAGGCCAGTTTAGGCACACTTATGGCTATTAAACAGCGTTTATCAGAATTTCATCAACTTCTTATTGATCCACCTAAGGTACACTATTTTGCTTGTAACTGTGACATATGTGGTGTTCGAGATTAAAAATATCAGTGATAATTTATTACTAGTGTGATTCTGTTAATCTTTTAGAACGGGAAAGGATTAGTATCCTTTTTCTATGGCTGCCTAGGCTCTTGTTGGTTAGATTTGTGTTAACTACTACAGGAAGTAAAAGCCTTCTTAAAGCGGTTGTAAACCACTGGACGTTTTGTATACTAGCACATTATGTTAAACTTGCCTTAAAACAAAGCCCTCCCACGCCAAGAAGTCAGATCTGGAGGCTGCTTATATCTTCACCCGTCTTGCTTCCGGGTTCGTGGACTACGGCTCTGTGGCTGGCCGGAGCCGCGATGACGTCACTCCCGCGCAAGCCAGTCACGGCACGGAGCTCCTGAAGAAACAGCACGGGTAGAAGTACATCTTCTCCAGCACACCATGGATCAGCAAACAAGATTGTCCAAAAAAGGTTTTTAATCGAAAACGGTCACATCACAAGGGAGGTGCAACGTTTCGGGGCCGCGCAGGACCCCTTCGTCAGGCAAGTGACAAAGGGGTCCTGCGCGGCCCTGAAATGTTGCACCTCCCTTGTGATGTGACCGTTTTCGATTAAAAACCTTTTTTGGACAATCTTGTTTGCTGATCCATGGTGTGCTGGCAAAGATGTACTTCTGTTTGATGCTTCCAGAACCCAACTGGTAATCGTTACAGCATCCATTAATGTTCTATTGCCATTTGTCCGGGAACGTGTGCGACTGGAATATCGAATGTAAACAGCACGGGTGGCCATTGCTTCAGAGCACATGCGTCAGTGATGTCGCTGGCTGCATGTACACTAAGTATCTCGGTGCGCGATTAGGAGATATATACATTACCTATAGGTGAAAAGTCATGCATGGAAGATAACTTTCACTTTAATAGGGGTACTGACAACAATTGGAAAATAAATAAAATGTGACGGGAATTTAACCCTTTCCTACAATTAAAGTCTCCTGAAACAGCTGTGAGGCCAGGGTTGCATCATTAGTGCCTCACGTTTAAAAATAGTAATTGTAAATAAAAACAAAATTGTTTTTCTAATGAATGAATAAGATTTATTCCCATCAGCCTTGGAGAGCTGTATGCTGATGTGTTTTTTAATGAAACTGGGGAAATATCCATTTTAAAAGAACTTTAACCACTGTTACCATAGACCCTCTGATCATCAGTTGTGTAGAACAGGCATCTGTGGCATTACATTTCCCTGTAAATGGCCTATTGAAAGCCTCATGTTTTCTCTCGGGTTTTATGACAATCTGTTTACTATCACAAAACCTGAAGGGACATTGGTCCTATCATTTACCCCAAGGCCCTGAATGTTTGTCAACCCTAAAAATTCCAGGCTGAATCAACAATCTGTCATTGCTAACTCCACCAGGGGGATTCCTGGCTTTAGTGGACATAAATGTACCCATAAATGTACCCATCTTTCTGACTCGCCAACACTTTCTGCGTTTCGCAGACCATTGGCAGATTTTTTCAGCTGGCAGCATCTGCACCTGAAAGAATGATCCCTCTGCACGAAGGTGTTCCAGGACCTTTGTTGCAGGTGGGGGATACCGGACCCTGATCTTTACCTTTCCTCCCCTGAAGATTCTTCCTCCTCTGCTCCACAGGATCAAATTGGAGGGCATTTTGGTGATCCTTATGATGAAATGATGCCAGTGTAGGGGCACAGCCCCTGTACCTTGTTTGAGTCAAGCTGACTGGCTTGGTAAGTGGGGAGTTTAGTTGTCCTCCTGCAGTGTTCCTTGGTGCCTAGTATGCTGCTCCAAATTCCTTTTGGGTTGTTTTGATGAAGCATGGCTGCAACACTTTAACTGGTGTTTTAGGCATAGGAGCACCAGTGTATTTCAAAATTTGTGCCATTTTTGGTGCAGGGAATACTGAGCATGGCTTGTTAGATGAATCCTCTCAGGAAATCTTTCAAGGTCTCAGGCTGTCTCCGACACAGAAGACCACTGTGGACCTTCTGGCAGACATGTTTCAAATTAATTTGAAGTTGCCACTTCCAGAGTCCTCTTCTCCCAAAGTTACTGGATTTCATTCTTATCAGCCACCCAAACCTCCCAAATCTTCTCCCGTAGACCCTGGTTTGCAAGAAGTGATGCAAGTCAATTGGGCTCACCCCCGGAGAAGGTTTATGCACAGCTGAAATGTTTTGCTCAGCAAATTCTACAAGAAATTAAGTTCTTGGCAGAGGAGCAGAGGAGCAGAAGTTGCTGATCCAACATCCTGAAACTTTGTGCATTTCAGCCGACTCTCCTATACTGTTCTACCAGCCTTTGGGTGCTCCTTGTCTGAGTGCATTTGGACATGGTTGTGGCATGAAGTTGTTCTGCTCAGTAAGAAGTGGACAAAATCTGGTTTTGGGAAGAACTTCACTTTCCAAACCCTCTCTGCTCTGCACATTCCCCGTTTTGAAAATTGTCAGCTGGCCATTCCCAGCAATCAACAGCTGAATAAGGGATATTGGGCCTTTCACCCAAAGGTTTTTGCAGAGATTTGTCTGCGATGGGGGACAGCAGATGTGGATTTCTTGCCATCCAGATTGAACAACAAGCCAGACAGGTTTGAATCACAGACCAGGGATTGTCAGGTGTTTGGTGGTTGCCTAATTGAGATCAATTTACCCGATCCATGCCTTCCCTCCACTGCAGCTTATTTCTTGCCTGTTTTATAGAATTGGGCTCGGTTTACATATATGCTAATTGGATGTGTTTTTAATTCGCATAACGTGAACTGGCAGCCTTCTCAAAGCAGCCGTTTCACACTTGTGGGACGGTCGCTGTGTGGTTTTAAAGAGTACTGTGCAATTTTGGGTTTGGTTCAGGTGCGATTTCAGGTAAAAATTTGACATTATATTTGCCTTTGACATTCTAAAAATTGTGTCGTGCTGTTTCGATCATATAAATAATATACTTAAAATGTGACCATTAAAAGTAGTTATACTTGTGGAGTAAGTCTCCGCAGTGTAAGTGCTAAAGATATCTCAAAGTACTAAAGATACATATACATTGTATAAATGCCACTATGACAAGTGTAAAAAGTAAAGTGATATTACCACAATAAAACAAATGAAAAAATGTAAATGAAAACAAATCTGGTATTCAGACACAAAACATCTTTGGAGGGCAAAGTCCAAAATATAACTAGCAGGTATGTCTGTAATTGGCAAAGTCCAATGATGAAATTGATGATCAAAAACACACTTGAACAGGCATTCATCAGACATTGACACCCCAAAAGAACTAATATAGTGAATTAGCCACCACCAATGAACAGAGGGAGGCTTACCAGATGTCGATGACTTGGAGAGGCTTATACCACCCAAGTCATATAAGCTTTAAAATCAGCTGGCTTGAGGGATACATCTGGCTGAACAGGCACAACGGATCTTGAGTCAAACCATCACCTCGGCACAAACTTTCTCAGACACCAGCATAAGGATAACATTCAGACATCAACATGAAGATAGTATTCCAATAGGAGCCAGAAACTCAGTATTCATAAACCATGGAAAAATAGATGGAAAGGAAATGCATAGCATGATAACGTTTAACAAAAAGGGTTTATTAAATAAGAGTGTGAACTCACATGTTGAAAGGTCATCACAGGCTAAGAATAGGTACATGAGCAAGAGCGATATATGAAAGTGGGTCCACCCGACGCGTTTCCACTAAAAAGCCGTCATCTTGGGTCTTTTTTAGCAGAAACGCATCAGTAGAACCCACTTTCATATACCTCGTAGGGTCTCGGAGAAGGCTTTGCTTTAAGTGATTGTAAAGTCTTGTGTTTTTTTTTTTTTTTTTTTTTTTTCTTAAATAACAAACATGTTATACTTACCTGCCCTGTGCTGTGGTTTTGCACCATGCAGCTCTGATCCTCCTGTTCTCCGGGTTCCTCTTCTGTGCTCCTGGCTCCTCCCTCCTGTAGAGTGCCCCCACAGCAAGCAGCTTGCTACGGGGGCACCTGAGCCACAGCTCCCTGTGTCCATTCAGACACGGAGCTGCGACCCACCCCCCTGATTGGCTGACTGATTTTGATTGACAGCAACGGGAACCAATCCCCAATGAGTGCCTGGCAGCTTAGACACTCCTGCAACATCGCTGGAACTAGATGGGGCTCAGGTAAGTATTAGGGGGGCTGCTGCACACAGAAGGTTTTGTTATCGTAAGTCCTCATACACACGGACGTTTTAAAAAACGGGCTGTAAAGCTAGTAACAAAGCCTGGAAAAAAAGCAGCGTTAACGCGATTTTATTAGCGTTCTGATTTGGTGTGAAAGCGCGTTTAATGTCGTTTGTAAGCATTAACGCTAAGGTGCGGTTTTTAAGAAAAAACATCCCTCTGCTATTTTCCACTCCCAAATTACCCACATAAACATTTTTACAGCTTAAAAACTCTGACGCTAAAAAAACGTCGGTATAGCGCTAATGCACGTTTTTGAGCTTTTTTCAGTGTCGGCGTCAAAACAGCTCTAGCGTTGGAGCCTCAGAACGCACTGGTCCTTGTTTTTTTTTTTTTTGGAGCTTAGAAACGACCATGCCTGTTGAGGCCCATACACACGATCAGACTTTTTGACAACAAACATGCAAATTAGCTGTTTTAAGGCAACATCCAACCGTGTGTATGCTCCATCGGACAAACGTTTTCGGTTTTCATCGGACAAATGTTGGCTGTGCGAACAGACAAACTTGGCGGCAACAAAAGTCCTACGTCGGTAAGTTCCGATCGTGTGTACACAAAACCATTGGCCTTTAGTACAAAGTACAAACACGCCTGCTCACAACCAATGCAAGAGATCAGACAACAATACAGAAGTTGACCAAAGGGTGGCGTCAGAGAATTGAACGTCCTCTTTTGAAGTGTCATCAGTACGTTGAAACATCACTCCGTTCGTGTTTGTTGCCTAAAAAGTCCTGCCGTGTGTATGCAATACAAGTGCAAGGCCAACACCCTTTGGACAGAAATCCACGGAAAAGTTTGTTTAAAGTCTGATTGTGTGTACGAGACTTTACAGCTCAAAAACGCCACGGTGTGTATGAGCCCATTGAATAACATGCAGTGGCGTTCTTAAGCAGCAAAAAAAGCTCAAAAAAGCCGCTGTTAAAATGTTCGTGTGTATGAGGCCTTATTCATAGAATGCATTAAGATAACCTTCTACCTTTTACAACCACTTTAACTTTCAAAGACCCTCTCCTGGTCTGCGCCAAGTAGTTGTAAAGTAGTTTTGAAGCCTAATTCCTCTTTTTTGCATAAGAGGTTTTCCTGAATCTGCTCAGCTTGCCATATATTTGTCTTAATCCTAAGCATCTGGTGGTGGAAGTGCATCACTGTTTTAATGATGATCAAGCTATTTGCATGCATCTGCGGTCTATACTTTGTTTCAGCAGTCTGAATTCCAGTTTGTTCTGTTTGAAGGTCCTCGCAAGGCTGCTTCTTGATCCATAATTTCTGAGTTCTTCCTTTGCCTGGCAAGGCCCATTCCACCATGAGTGGCTGTGCATCTTGGGCTGCTCTTTTCCGCACACATTTACGAAGTTCTACCAGATAAATATTCACTCCTCTGCAGATGCCAGTTTTAGGTGAAGGTCTTGCATGTAGCTTTTTAGTGGGGTTCCCCCTATTCTTTGTGGGTTTGGGGCATGTTGCCCTTGATGTTTGTTGCTCATCCCTCATGTTCAGTCATTTGGGACTATATAAAATACCAATTGCAGATAAAACCATGCATTTGGAAATTGATTTTCTTGTCCCAGCACAGCATAGACTTTATAAATTAGCATAGAAAATCATTCTTACCATGCCTTAGTAAAAGTATACCCACAATATATTTGTGTGAGTGTAAACCACTTAACATTTTTTTAAATTTTTTCCTTTCTAGAAACAAAGTTTACTTACAACTTGGGGTGTTCTTGATCCACCCTTAGGGAATACTCGTCTCCATGTAGTGAAATTGCTTGCAAGCACAATTAATGCGAACAACAGGGCTTTAAATCAGGAACTTATAAAACTTGATTCCATCAACACCATGCTGGTAAGTATGACTTTTCTTCTGCAAGTACGTTATTTTAAAGATAACTTACACAATTTCATTATATGTAGATAATTTTAATTACAGACTAGCAATGTGTGTGAATTTGTTGAAATACGGAAGGGCGCCTAACTGCAGTGGTGGAGAGCACAGACGTGTGAATTGGTACAGTGGTTGTAAGCACTGAGGCATGTATTGGTGCAGTGACCAGTAAATGGGGGGGGAATGTGGTAGAGATGTGCGAGCAGGAGCGTGGAGTGGTCAGGGGCAATGGTAACAATGGTTGGTGTGTCGTGTGGTCCAGGGGGTAGAACAATGGGCATCAGCTGTGATGGAGAGCGCAGGGGGTTGATATAAAGGCGCAGTGGTGGGGAAGTTTATATCAAGGTGAGGAGGGTGCATTCACAGGGGTGAAGGGAGTGTTTTGGTAGTGTCAGCTGTACTCCAGATGTGGTATGAGCTGCCAGGCCAAAGATTACAGTGCCTATGTAAGCCAGAGCAGAGTGTTGGGAGTTGGAATGAGCTGATGGGCCAAAATCGGTATTGCAACATAGACTTATCTGCTGTAGGAACCATTCAGTTGCTTCCTACTGTGTATGGCTGTTGTGGATAGTGCCTGTCTTCATTTAAATGTCTGTGCCACAGTGCATGCATAATAGCAATGCCATGTTATTACTTGCTGCTACTGTGAGGGGTGAGGTTTTGGTGCCCTTTTGGTTTATCCAAAAGACTCTACTCTACCTCAGAGTAGGGCTGGATTAGGGCAATTTTCTCAGTCGATTCACGATTCAAATTTTTTTTTTTTTTTTTTTGGACACCGCGCCAGTCCTGAGGAACTGCGGGCAGGAGTTTTTAGGCGAGGCCGCAGCTTCGGCCTAGTCCGCGGCGTCCGGCCTCGCGGACTAGGCTGAAGCTGTGGTCTCGCCTAAAAACTCCTGCCCACAGCTCCTCAGGACCGGCGCGGTGAAAAAAAAAAAATAAAAAAAAAATGCATTTGCTTAAATTTTGAATCGATTTGACCTCTCAACTCGATTCAAGATTTAAATCGATTTTTTTCCCCAGCCCTACCTCAGAGTGGACCTGGCATTTAGTGACAGTGCTGCTGCTGTCTAACCTGCAATGCTCTTTGCAGATACCAGCTATTGGCTCTCAGCACAGAATGTCCTCATCACTGCTTATTTGTGGCTTTTACATGTCACTTGGGCTACTGAAAAAAGGTTATTGATGATAGACGACCTGCCGTGCTGGGTGCATATTGCTAGTATGTGCCATCATTGCTGGAGATAGGAAGAGAGCAGAACTGTCACTAAAGGCTAGGTCTGGGTTCTGCTTCCAACGCATGCACAATAGAGCACCTTACATTTCTAAAGATCAGTCTCCTGGTCCCTTATAAATAATGACTTTCTACTACACACACATGCAGGCAGTGGGAAGTAGAAGACACAGCGGCCTCATGTAAACATTGTGGCAGAACACAGATGAATATGGTGATAGTAAATCTGTGTCCCATTGCAAAGATTTCCCTTCACTTCTTGTTCCATAGCCAAACAGGAAGTGAGGAAATCCCTGAAAATTAAGGTAATTCCTTGGGGACCACTAGGTCACCAGAACTAGTATCCTGGAAGATACTAGTTCTGCTTTGAAAAATTTCCCCCCTATTACTTTTCTGGCGACAACCCAAAATGTGGGATTTTCCTTTAGTTTGACTTTCTATTTGTCCTGCCTACCATTATCATTGAGAGGGTGAATCTACCCAACAAGGACACAGACAGCAATAAAAACTGACAAGCGTTCTAATCCCTCTCCATTCTGTCCAAAACGTTATACTTTTATTTATAAGGCTATTATACTTATATGTGTTTTTCAACATATTGTGTGATTTTTAACAGTAAAGGTCTTATTAAAGCCTGAGCTGCTTTACACCAATTGCCTAATGGGCACTTTTACCCCCTTACTGCCCAGACCAATTTTCAGATTTCAGCTCTGTCGCGCTTTGACAATTGCATGGTTGTGAAGGGTTAGTGTGTGGGTGTGGCGCTGTCCTAATTCATAGAATACTTGGTAGATCGTGTGTAGCCAAATCCCATATGTAAAGTCGCATATAAATTATAGACCAAAATTGTAAATAAAAAATTCAACGAAAATAAAACCAAACATAAAACAGCAAAGTGACCCCCTTTGGAGTGTATAGGTGTAACGTTGTCCTAGTTTAAAAAATACTTTATAAGTTGTGTGTAGCCAAATCCCACATGTAAAGTCACATGTAAATTATAAACAAAATATAAACAAAATCGCATATAGCAAATTTAACGGCTAGGGGATGAAATCAAAAAATGACTTTAGCCAAAAACTATTCCATCCGCATAAAAACCCCATATAGTGATTGATTTAAAAGTCTTTTGACAAACATAACATTGCTGAATAATTACATAGGTTAAATCGTGACTAGTGCTCAGTGCAACTTAAGTGAAAAACTTGACATCTTTGTAAAACAAGGCAGGTATTTGTATTAATCTTGGTGACCAGGTGCTCGTGTCTTGTGATCATGCGGACACTCACCAGCTTCTTTAACCCCTGCGGGGGTAATGCGCAGTCAGTGTATGCCACTGTGCGGCAATCCACAGGCTGATTCTGGGTCACGGTGACGTTTTAGGCATAAGAGAAGAAAGAGGAGATTCCATAGAGTAAAACCATAAAACACTCTTTATTGAATGCAGATGACAGAATGGTACTCACATTTAAGCAGTTTATAATAGGCAACCAAATGTCATCAAAACAGGAGAGCATCAGATTTAAGTTGGTGATTCTCTGGGAGATGATGCAAAAGCGTCAAAATAGGCCACACCCTACGCGTTTCGTCATAGGGATTCAATAAAGAGTGTTTTATGGTTTTACGCTATGGAATCTCCTCTTTCTTCTCTTATGCCTAAAACGTCACCGTGACCCGGAAACAGCCTGTGGATTGCCGCAGAGTGGCATACACTGTGACTACGCATTACCCCCGCAGGGGTTAAAGAAGCTGCCTAAAACGTCACCGTGACCCAGAAACAGCCTGTGGATTGCCGCACAGTGGCCTACACTGTGACTGCGCATTACCCCCGCAGGTGTTAAAGAAGCTGGTGAGTGTCCGCATGATCACAAGACACGAGCACCTGGTCACCAAGATTAATACAAATACCTGCCTTGTTTTACAAAGATGTCAAGTTTTTCACTTAAGTTGCACTGAGTACTAGTCACGATTTAACCTATGTAATTATTCAGCAATGTTATGTTTGTCAAAAGACTTTTAAATCAATCACTATAGGGGGTTTTTATGCGGATGGAATAGTTTTGGCTAAAGTCATTTTTTGATTTCATCCCCTGTTCCCCTTCCCCCTCCCCCAATTCAAAGGGGGCCAACCTAGCCGTTAAATTTGCTATATGCGATTTTGTTTATATTTTGTTTATAATTTACATGTGGGATTTGGCTACACACGACTTATAAAGTATTTTTTAAACTAGGACAACATTACACCTACACACTCCAAAGGGGGTCACTTTGCTGTTTTATGTTTGGTTTTATTTTCATTTAATATTTTATATACAATTTTGGTCTATACTTTATATGCGACTTTACATATGGGATTTGTCTACACACGATCTACCAAGTATTCTATGAATTAGGACAGCGCCACACCCACACACTAACCCTTCACTTAATTGCATGGTTGTGCAGCACTGTACCCAAATTACATTTTTATCTTTTTTTTCACACAAATAGAGCTTTCTTTTGGTGGTATTTAATCACCACTGGGTTTTTTATTTTTTGCTAAATAAACGAAAAAAGACTGAATTTTGGGGGAAAAATAGCATTTTTCATAGTTTGTTATGAAATTTTGCGAACAGGTAATTTTTCTCCTTCACTGATGTGCGCTGATGAGGCTTCACTGATAGGTGGCACTGCTGGGACTACACTGATAATCAGTGTAGATGCCCCTTTCACACTGACAGAGTGAGGAAAGGAATGCCGATAACCGGCTTGCGTTTACATCGTGATCAGCTGTCATTGGACACAGCTGATCACGTGGTAATGGGCTTCTAATAGGACACAGCTGATCACAGATCAGGGTAAAGAGCCAGAGGACAAGGCGATAGAGCGCACCACCTGTGATCATTGAAGGATGTCTTTTGACGCCCTCCCAGGACTGGTCGGGAGGGCAGTAGCCCTCATTCGGCTATAACGCAGTTGGCAAGTTGTTAAACACATTTCTGGGATCTCAGACATAACATAGCAGCTGATATGAAAGTTTCTAAAACCATATGGAAATCACATACTATATAACAGTAGAACTAAACTAAGGACAGGGGAAGGAAGTTAAGTTCAAAGCAGCACAAGAATTAGAGCCTCAAGGATATAGTACCAAGCAAAAAAAGGGGACAATCAAAAAATTCTAAAAATTACAAAAGTTTATTGCAAAATTGAGTAAAAATAAGCCAATACAAAAAAGCAGACACCTGCACCAAACATCATCTAAAAAGACAACGTTGCCTGAAGCGTCTAGACACCATCCACATATACTCCACACATGCACATCACATTGGCAAAATGCTGGTATAAAATGAGAAAAGGGGGGGGGGCACATGATGTAACACCTAATGAAGAGTCATGGACTCTGCAATAAATGGAACTGATTGTGAGCATCATTGTGCAATGGAAAAAACAGTCCAGCAGTTGTAAGTCAGAATCAGGATTAGATCCCTCAGAATAAACCCTATAATTGCCAAGCTAGTCAATGCGATGAAATGGGTGCCATCAGGCAGCAACCAGAGGGAGCTGTGGAATCCAAGCTGGTAGTAGCTGACTATAATCAGCAATATAGCAGTCAGTGGACACCCTGTGCAGGCACCGAAATGGTGCAATAGCCTGCAGATAAAGATTAGACCCATGATGCTCCGGGTATAGTGCAATAGACTGCAAATAAATGTCAAGTCCATGGGGGACAGAGTATAGTGTAGAGGTCTGCAGGTGAGTGTCAAGCCTGTACCATCACGGAATAGCAGCAGATGGAAACCGGGCATATTTACGCGTCTGTCCATGTCTTGGCCGATGAAATCCAAAAGGCGAGATGTCCGCTAAAGGTTTCACCGGTGTTGGCTCCTGACTGCTCCCATCTGCACCTGTCTGCTCCCCTCGTAAAAGGTAATGCGGCTCCCCGCAGATATGAATGGTTCCAATCCAGGAATATGGTGGAGCAACTATGCTGGGTGAGCTGCCAGGACCTTGGCATCAATGTTCCTTACAGCCAGGCAAGTCTATCCATGCCGTATCATCCGGGCTGCGATGGAGACGTGTGGGAGTATGGAATGGTGTCAGACGCACAGGAGCATTACTTCAACGCGTTTCGCTGGGACCTCCCAGCTTCGTCGTTCGACTATAGCGCGGTTGGCAAGTGGTTAAACACATTTCTGAGATCTCAGACATAACAGAGCAGCTGATATAGAAGTTTCTAAAACCATGTGAAAAGCATATACTGCCTGGCATTTTGGGAAGCCTCCCTCCTAAATCCCCTTGCCCACCAGTCAGATGTCCAGCAGTATGAATGAAAATATTAACTCCTTTCCCACTATGTTAATCCATGGCAGTGTGCTACTGCATTCAAGTCAATGTGTTGCATTACAACAGCCATTTAATCAAGAATAGGCTGCCAGTGTGTGGCTATTGAGAAAAAACATCACAAAGCACCCACTATACTTGTGGCTTGGTATGTAGTTCTAAAACTCCTTTTTACATCCTGCCTGTGTTCTTCTTTTACACTAAGGTCTCATGCACACAGGACTTGATTTTTGACTCCCCTAGAAAACAGCAGCGTTGTTGCAGAAAAAATGCTTGGCGCTTATAAAAATGTCTAACACTTTTACAAGCGTTTAGGCGCATTTACAGGCGTCAATCTCTTGGGTGTTAAAGCAGACCTTCAGTCATTTTTTCAACTTTCCAGCTATTAAATCTTCTGCCCTTGTTTTAACTTTGGTAAAAAAAAAATTCTGCCAGTAAATACCTTATATAGCCCACTTCCTGTTTCTTGTCTGGTAAAAAGCCTAGGCTTATGATATCATGCAATATGAAAGTGGTTGGAGGGAAGCTTCAGAATGGCATAGATGTTTTTATTGCAAATTATGTGAGCAGACTGCAGTTTCTCTTTAATCTCTGGCCATTGAAATGAATTAACGCTCAAGCGTTAAACATACCTGTTAACACGCGTTGAGGCGTGTTTTATAAGCATCAGGCATTTTTTCTACCCAAACTCTACTGCTCCTGAATGCACTGGCAGAGGAGTTTTTTCCTGCTTCTTAGACCCCTTTCACACGGGAGGCGTTTTTCAGGCGCTTTAACGCTAAAAATATCATCTGTAATTGGCCTGAAAAACGCCTCATCTGCAGTCTCGGTGAGAAAGCCCTAGTACTTCCACACTGGGGCACTCTGCTGGCAGGACGTTTAAAAAAAAAAAAAAGTCCTGCAAGCAGCATCTTTTGGGTTGCTTTAGAAGCGGCGTATACACCGCTCCTAAAGCGCCCCTGCCCATTGAAATCAATAAGCAGCGCCTCGGCAGTGGCGCTTTGTGGGCGCATTTAACCCTTTATTTGGCCGCTAGCGGGGGTTAAAAGCGCCTCTAAAGCGCCGCTAAAACTAGCAGCGCTTTACCGCTAACGCGACCTATATATTCACATATATGCAAATCGGATTAGTTTTGAGCAGCATCTGATTTACATAAAACGTGAACCGGACCGCCTTGCATTCGAACCGATTCACACATGTCCCCGGCAGCTAAGGTCTGTTTTTGAAGAATCCTGTGCGAATTTAGGTCCAGATCAGGAGCGAATTAAAGTAAGATTTTGCACCTGAACTGGTGAACAAAGCTGCACCGGACTCCTTTTTTAAAAACTGACTGTAAACTGCAGCCAGACATGTGTGAACCTAGCCTTACAGTGAGAATAGGATATAAAGTATGTATGTGTAAATAACTTGTTTTTTTTCTCCAAGTCCCTTTTAACACTTTGTATCTCCGTGTTTCAGAATTTGTATTTCAAGTACATGTACAATAACTTCTTGCACTCACAAATTGAGGTCTGCATCACAACGGTTTTAAATTCAATCCCTATTCAAGAAACAAATGAAAGTGAAGTCCAAGAGAACGAACTGGTTCAATATGTAAGAAAATGTATTTAAATTGTATGGGGTATTTTTTTTGTCTCTTAATCTAATGCTACATTGAGGTTTATTATCATAAAGAACCTTTAATTTTTGATAAGTATATTAAAAATAGTTTTTAAGTTTATAAGAAATTGAGATATTGTATATAATTTATACAAAGATGACGTGCTGTGTAGCAATTTCACAGAAAATTGTCAGTTTGCCGCTTATAAGCCTCATTTGTGTACAGGTATAAAAAAATGTACAAAAATATTGTTGTGATTTTTGGATTCTTTTCAAATTCTGAGGTAGGCTACCAGAGTTTTTTTCATAGATTTGAATGGCATGGAAAAAGCTTAGAACCTCAATTTTGTTGTCTATGCTACTGTTGCACACTTCATATTTTAATGAAAATAAGAGACAGAAAGCAAGGGGAAATGCCTCAACAAAAACCAGGGCAACAGTTAACCAAAAACAAAGCTCTGCTAAACTAAAAAATAACAGAGGGTTTGTCACTTTTGTGTGGTTGTCCCTTAAAAGTTACAAACTGCAATTATAGTTCTAAAGCTGGTATCCAGAATTATCCACACATACAGATGTGGCCCTTTGCTTGCTTTCATCTGGCCCTTGAGGCACTATTCCTTCAGCTGAAACAAACAGTGGGGCGCTGTTCCTTCCTCTGTCACCAAAGGCGGGGCGCTGTTCCTTCCTCTGTTACCAACGGAGGAGTGCTGTTCCTCCCTCTGTTGCCAAAGGCGGGGCGCATGTCTTTGCTAATGGCGGGGCGCTGTTCCTCCCTCGGTCTTCAGCAATTGCAGGGCACTATGTATATGCCTCCTGTTCAACAAGTCATTGTTCCCACTGAATCCTAGACAATTTTTCTACCCCCAGTGACCACATTGTTGCTCCCCTAAAGTCTAAAGCACAGTAAACTGGCCTTTGTTTAGACATTTCAGAGACCCTTGCTTTAGTTTTATCCTGTAGTGCACATGAAGGACTGAACTGTAACTGTTGTTGGTAAACATCGACTTCTAAAAAGAGTGTTGTGCTATGTCGCTTTTCTCCTATGCTAATATTCATAAAAAAATAAAAAATAAAAATCAGACTCTGATGTAGAAATAATCTAGGATTAATTACCTTTTTATTTCTTTAATGCCAGCTTTTACAGAAGTGTCAGCTTTTACAGAGGATACTTTCAGCATGGGAAGATAATGAAAAAGAACAGTAAGTTTTTTTTATTTTTTTTATATAAAAAATAGTTTTGTTTCAGTGTGTGTATACACACACACACACACACACACACACACACAGTGAGGGGAAAAAGTATTTGATCCCCTGCTGATTTTGTACATTTGCCCAATGACAAAGAAATTAACTATTGGTAGGTTCATTTTACCAGTGAGAGACAGAATAACAAAAAAAAAATCAAGAAAAGCGCATTTCAAATCGATTGGCATTTAAATGAGTGAAATAAGTATTTGACCCCTTTGCAAAATATGACTTTGACCTCTGTGATTGCCAACTAGGCTTTTGCCACCAAGTACTGACATTTCTTGTACTTGTCACCAGGTTTGCATACATCCCAGGAGGGATTTTGTCCCACTCCTCTTTGCAGATCCTTTCCAAGTCATTAAGGTTTTGAGGCTGACATTTGGTAACTCGAACCTTCAGTTACCTCCAATTTTTTTTTTTTTTTATGGTATTAATGTCTGGAGACTGGCTAGGCCACTCCAGGACCTTTTAATGTGCTGCTTCTTGAGCCACTCCTTTGTTGCCTTGGCTGTCTGTTTTGGGTCATTGTCATACTGGAATACCTATCCACAACCAATTTGCAATGCCCTGGCTGAGGGAAGGAGGTTGTCACCCAAGATTTGACGGTACGTGGCCCTGTCCATCGTCCCCTTTTGATGCGGTGAAGTTATCCTGTCCCCTTGGCAGAAAAACACCACCAAAGCATAATATTTCCACCTCCTGTTTGACGGTGGGGATGGTGTTCTTGAGGTCATAGGAAGCATTCCTCCTCCAAACACGCCGAGTTGAAATCCCAAAGAGCTTGATTTTGGTCTCATCTGACCACAACACTTTCACCAAGTTCTCTTCTGAATCTTTCAGATGTTCATTCGCAAACTCTCACCAAGCTGCTTGGCAATGGTCTTGTAGCCCATTCCAGCCTTGTGTAGGTCTACAATCTTGTCCCTGACATCCTTGGACAGCTCTTTGGTCTTGGCCATGGTGGAGAGATTGGAATCTGGTTGACTGCTTCTGTGGACAGGTGTCTTTTATACAGGTAGCAAGCTGAGCTCAGCTCATTATCTGTATAGAAGACACCTGGGAGCCAGGAATCTTGCTGATCGGGGATCAAATACTTATTTCACTCATTAAAATGAAAATCAATTTATAACTTTTTTGTAATGTGTTTTTCTGGATATTTTTGTTCTGTTTCACTGTTAAAATAAACCTACCATTAAAATTATAGACTGATCATTTCTTTGTTAGTGGGCAAACCTACAAAATCAGCAGGTGATCAAATACTTTTTCCTCTTCACCGTACAGGGCCTGATAAATCCCAAGTGCCAGGTCGCCATAGCTACCAGAAGTTGCGTCCTGACACCTGGGCCGACGTCCGAATGCTTCCACACAGTCCGCACGCACCCCTATGTATCCCAGGCTGCGCTTGCCCATCTGAGACCGGCATAACAGGTGCCGCTAGGTAGGGAGGAGAGGACGAGGCATGTCTGCTTTTCTCCCCTTCTTGTTGCTGTCTCCATTGACCGTTTTCCCGGCAGTCAAGGCCGGGAAAGAATGTAATGCAGTGCGATGTGCATTGCATTACATTCAGTGGAGTACTGGAGAGGCATCCATGGTTCTTTTAGACCCGGGATATCTCATGAAAGAGAGCCTGTCGCCAAAGAAAAAAATCATAACTTAAAGGACTTTTTGTCCCCTCTGTGACGAAAAAAAACATGTTTTAATTGTAAAAAATTAAAGTTACACCCTAGCACATAACCCCCCACCAAAAAAATAATTGAGGCCCCCCGCAACCCTAATATATATGCACATACACCTGCAAACGCACACGTCGAGCACCTACGGCTAAAAACGATGATTGGCGATACACATGTTACTAATCGTCACGCATGCCGAAATGAGAGAAAAGAGAGCGATTATTCTAGCACCAGACCTGACTTCTAACTTTAAAAAGAAAACTGAACTTTTTTAGCTGGCTCCTAGATTCAAAGCAAATTATCAAGCCCTGTGTGTGTGTGTGTATGTGTATATATATATATATATATATATACCCTGGCAGAATTTTTATGATTTCTTGGCCATTTTTCAGAGAATATAAATGATAACACAAACTTTTCTTTCACACATGGTTAGTGTTTGACTGAAGCCATTTATTATCAGTCGACTGTGTTTACTCTATTTAAATCGTAATCACAACAGAAACTACCCAAATGACCCTGATCATACCCCAGTTCTTAATACCATGTATTGCCCCCTTTAACATCAATGAAAGCTTGAATACTTTTGTGGTATTTGTGGATGAGGCTCTTTATCTTCTTAGATTGTAAAGCTGCCCATTCCTCTTGGCAAAAAGCCTCCAGTTTCACAGTAGGAATGGTGTACCTTTCATCATAGGCCTTGTTGACTCCTCTCTAAATGTAGTGTTTATGGTTGTAGCCAAAAAGCTCAATTTTGGTCTCATCACTCAAAATGACTTTGTGCCAGATAGTTTGAGGCTTGTCTCTGTGCTGTTTGGCGTATTGTAAGTGGGATACTTTGTGGCATTTGCGTAGTAATGGCTTTCTTCTGGCGACTTGACCATGCAGCCCATCTTTCTTCAAGTGCCTGCTTATTTTGCATCTTGAAACAGCCACACCACATGTTTTCAAAGAGTCCTGTATTTCACCTGAAGCTATTTGTGGGTTTTTCTTTGCATCTTGAACAATTTTCCTGGCAGTTGTGGCTGAAATTTTAGTTGGTCTACCTGACCGTGGTTTGGTTTCAATAGAACCCCTCATTTTTCACTTCTTGATTAGATTTTGAACACTGCTGATTGGCATTTTCAATTCCTTGGATATCTTTTTATATCCCTTTCCTGGTTTACAGTTCAACTACCTTTTCCCGCAGATCCTTTGACAATTCTTTTGCTTTCCCTATGACTCAGAATCCAGAAACTCATTTACCTTTTATACACACACACACTAATTACAAGCAAACAGATCACAGGTGAGGATGGTTACCTTAATAGCCATTCAAATCCCTTTGTGTCAACTTGTGTGCGTGTTATCAGGCCAAAATCACCAAGGTATGTAAACTTTTGATCAGGGTCATTTGGGTAGTTTCTGTTGTGATTATGATTTAAAAAGAGTAAACACAGTGGATAATAAATGGCTTCAGCAAACATTAACCATGACTGAAAAATGTTTTTGTTACCATTTATGTTCTCTGAAAAATGGCCAAAAATTCATACATTCTGCCAGGGTATGTAAACTTATGAGCGCAAATATATATATATATATATATATATATATATTACATTATGTACTGTGTGTGTTTAAGTAGTTTCTATATCACAAATCTGGCTGCACAGTTAAACATACCTTGTGGAATCATGGGCCTCCATTCTCTGAAGGGGTGATTGCTTTTGATGCTAAGACACTTTGTAGAAAAGCGGGACCACACCTCATGTATGATCATACTTTAGCTGATTTTTGGATTCAGATTGCTGCTAACCATTAGGGCAAATGCAGCAGCTGTGATTGTCATGGATACCAAAAAAAAGCGCACCTAGCAGTCAAAAAGTACTTCTATTTGACCACTTGCCAACCGCCTCCTGTAGATATACGTCGGCAGAATGGCACGGCTGCGCAAAGTAACGTACCTGTACGTTACTTTGAATTTGCCACCGCGCGCCTGCCACGAGCTCCGCGAGTCGGGTCGCGGGTCCCACGGACTCGATCGCCGCGGGGATACCCGCGATCGCCTCACGGAGAGGTCGTAAACAGCTTCTCCCCGTTCTGCCTAGTGACAGTGTCACTGATCTCTGCTCCCCGTCATCGGGATCAGAGATCAGTGACGTGTCACGGCTAGCCCCCCCCCCCCCCCACCCTACAGTTAGAACACATCCCTAGTACTGACTTAACCCATCCCCGCCCCCTAGTGGTTAACCCCTTCACTGCCAGTGTCATTTACACAGGAATCAATGCATTTTATAGCACTGATTGCTGTATAAATGACAATGGTCCTAAAAATGTGTCAAAAATGTCCGCCATAATGTTGCAGTCACAATAAAAATCACTGATCGCCGCCATTACTAGTAAAAAAAAAATAATAAAAATGCCATGAAACTATCCCCTATTTTGTAAACGCAATAACTTTTGCGCAAACCAATCAATAAACGCTTATTGCGATTTTTTTTTTTTTTTTTAACAAAAATATATAGAAGAACGTATCGGCCTAAACTGATGAAAAAAAAAAAATTTATATATTTTTGGGGGATATTTATTGTAGAAAATTGTAAAAAATAATGCTTTTTTTTAAATATTGTCGCTCTTATTTTGTTTATAACACAAAAAATAAAAATCGCAGAGGTGATAAAATGCCACCAAAAGAAAGCTTTATTTGTGGGGAAAAAAGGACGTCAGTTTTGTTTGGGAACCACGTCACACGACCGCGCACTTATCGGTTAAAGCGACGCAGTGCCGAATCGCAAAAAACGCACTGGTCAGGAACGGGGTAAATCCTTCCGGGGCTGAAGTGGTTAACCATATTTTTTAGACGCGTACATGTATAAATCTGTGAAATTCTTCCGTTGTATAGGTTCAGTTTATACATGTAATTATGTGCATTTGTTCACTCACATTTAGATGCATACACACAGAAATTACTGACACAAGATGCAGATTTTACCACTTTGATTTTAGGGATCCTTATGCAGTGCAGTTTAATGATGTAAATGCAGCTATGTGCGGGGTCCCATACAGTACAGTATAGCTTAGTTCAGACTCTTAAAAACTTTACAGTTGAGCCCTATGCTTACAGTTAATAAATTATGACACTATAGCTAAGGATTTTATTTATATTAATTTTTGTATTTGCAGTCTATAAGGAATTATTTGAACCCTGTATTTTGCTATGCAACGTATGTTATGTTAGCCTTTAAATGTTTTAGGTCTGAAGGTGGACGGAGGAAAGGCTTTATGGGGCATCTCACCAAAATAGCAAACTCATTGGTGCAAAGTTCAGAAAAAGGACCCAATGCACTGCTTATTGGGCAGCTGCTTAAAGGTGAGGACACCGAATTGATTGAAAGAAGTACTGCAGTTTTGTTGAGAGAGAAAAAAAAAGTAAAATTTTTAGTGTAAAGATTTGTTGAATGGCAAAATAAGCCTTGCTATTGAAAAAACATTTTAGTCTAACTGTTCTTTTTTCAGTAACTGACAAGACTTTTTATCCATCCCTATAAAAATTGAGATTTAAAATGCATTATACAGAGAGAGTTTTTGTATTGTTTAAAAAACGCTTGGTACGAACCAATACACATTTGGCTCATCAGAATGTTTTTTGACTTTAAGAGTTTAATTTAAAGGTTAAGATTCCTGTAAATGAATACACACTACATGTACCATCTTCCACAGCAGCAGACGGGCTTGTAGTTTCAGTGGGCCTGTGGAGCGCTGATGAGCACTCTCGTGGTCCATTAACGTCCTTCAACTTTGAAACAGACTGTACAGAGGTACGAGCTGAAAGCTGGAGAACATGTCTGCAGGACTCCATTGCTCCCATGATCTACTAATCATGGGTGCAATGCTTTCCAGGCTCCTGCGTGAAAAAATAGAAATGCACATTTTTTCCTGCAAAAATGTGTATATATTTTTTCTGTAAAGGTGAACTTAGAGTTTAAAGCGTATCTAAACTCAAGAACAAAGATGTAACATTTTGCAGCTTACCATACTTTACAGTATATGTGGTGGTTGAATTCGTATTCTTCATTTAGGCATGTTTTTTTTTCCTTCCTTTTTGACCTGGCGATCCTGCCAGTAATGCACTTTAGGGTGACAGCTTCCTTTCGTTAGAAGAGCAACATAGTCACTCCAGGACAGAATGTAAGCTCTACAGAACAGTGAACACCTCCTCCTCGCCGCCATAACATAAAGTTGAGGTGTTCCAATTGCCTTTTTATGCTGCTAGTTTAGGACTTATTTGCCTTTGTGCTGTTTTGAAACCACACCCGGTATCATTTTCTCTGGCAAATCCCAGCGGGGTTTAAATGCACCTTTATGGTTCACCTTTACCAAAAAATCTGCTTATAGAGATGAAGGACTTCTGTAGATAAAAGCAGGCTGCGCAGCTTTGACAGAAGTTAAACAATGCCCTTGCTATAGGTGTTAGGCTATTTACATACCTCATGAAGCCTGACTGGGAAAACTCCTAGGATGTTGCTAAGAGACCCTTTGCTGTTACTGTACACATTTACCATCACGGGAGTGATCTTTCTCTGATTCAAACACCCTCATATGCTCTTTCTCTCCCCTGATGCAAATGCTCTGAGCTCATCATTTAACCAGTTGCCGACCGCCTCACGACGATATACATCGGCAGAATGGCACGGGCAGGCAGAATCATGTACCTGTACGTCGGTCGGACCCCCCCCCCCCCCCCCGGTGCCCGAGGCGGTCGGCTTCTGTCTGGGAGCGATCAGACGTGAGGGGGAGGCCATCTATTTGCGCGGCCCCCCCCCCCCCCCCTCGCGATTGCTCCCAGCCAATGAGAATCTTCCTCTGCCTCTGTATAGTAAACAGAGGCAAATGAAGTGTTGTCATCGCTCCTCGGCTCGGTATATTCCGTTCCGGAGCCGAGGAGAGAAGACATCCGAGTGAGTGTAAAACACACACAGTAGAGCACGCCAGGCATACATTACACTCCCGATCACCCCCTAATCCCCCCCCCCCCGTCACACTGACACCAAGCAGGTTTTTTTTTTTTTCTGATTACTGCATTGGTGTCAGTTTGTGACAGTGTGGTAGGGCAGTTAGTGTTAGCCCCCTTTAGGTCTAGGGTACCCCCCTAACCCCCCCAATAAAGTTTTAACCCCTGGATCACCCCCCATCACCAGTGTCACTAAGCGATCGTTTTTCTGATCGCTGTATTAGTGTCACTGGTGACGCTAGTTAGGGAGGTAAATATATAGGTTCGCCATCAGTGTTTTATAGCGACAGGGACCCCCATATACTACCTAATAAAGGTTTTAACCCCTTGATTGCCCCCTCGTTAACCCTTTCACCAGTGATCACCGTATAACTGTTACTGGTGACGCTGGTTAGTTCGTTTATTTTTAATAGTGTCAGGGCACCCGCCGTTTATTACCTAATAAAGGTTTAGCCCCCCTGATCGCCCGGCGGTGATATAAGTTAGGTTTTAGGGTCAGATAGGGTCTGCGTCGCCCCAGGCAGCGTCAGGTTAGCGCCAGTACCGCTAACACCCACGCACGCAGCATACACCTCCTTTAGTGTATCAATATCTGATCCGATCAGATCTATACTAGCGTCCCCAGCCGTTTAGGGTTCCCAAAAACGCAGTGTTAGCGGGATCAGTCCAGATACCTGCTAGCACCTGCGTTTTGCCCCTCCTCCCGGCCCAGCCCACCCAAGTGCAGTATCGATCACTGTCACTTACAAAACACTAAACGCATAACTGCAGCGTTCGCAGAGTCAGGCCTGATCCCTGCGATCGCTAACAGTTTTTTTGGTAGCGTTTTGGTGAACTGGCAAGCACCAGCCCCAGGCAGCGTCAGGTTAGTGCCAGTAGCGCTAACACCCACGCACGCACCGTACACCTCCCTTAGTGGTATATTATCTGAACGGATCAATAGAGTCAAGCATGATCCCTGCGATCGCTAACAGTTTTTTTGGTAGCGTTTTGGTGAACTGGCAAGCATCAGCGGCCTAGTACACCCCGGTCGTAGTCAAACCAGCACTGCAGTAACACGTGGTGACGTGGCGAGTCCATAAGTGCAGTTCAAGCTGGTGAGGTGGCAAGCACAAGTAGTGTCCCGCTGCCACCAAGAAGAAGACAAAACACAGGCCCGTCGTGCCCATAGTGCCCTTCCTGCTGCATTCGCCAATCCTAATTGGGAACCCACCACTTCTGCAGCACCCGTACTTCCCCCATTCACATCCCCAACCAAATGCAGTCGGCTGCATGATAGGCATTTTCTTTATGTCTAAAAAGAGAATAAATCAGCGCAGATGGGTATATATAAGAGCACAGCAGCTGAACACCAGGGTCAATAACCAAATCCCTAAAATAAAATGAATATACAGATGGTGCAGCACTTGAAAAAGCAACACAGTCCATAAAGCATTCAGTGAATCCAATCGCTCAGGTGCGGTGTGGCTTCATGCTGACATCAGTGACTTTCGGTGAACCCTCCACCAGTGTAAAGGATGGCCTCTCACCTTTTAGCAGGGACCCTTTGATTATAGAAGGTCGCATAAGCATTCCCATATGGGTCAACTAAAATGGAGCACAGCCAATCCACATCATCCGTCACTCCCGTTTTAGGCAGCGGGGCTCAAAAGGGCAAGACAAGACACTTTCCGGACGTTTGGAATCGATATGGACCAGAGAAGAGTACAGAATAGTGCTCTCTGTATAATGCAGTTTATTAAGTTTAAAACAAGTAAAACACTCACAAGTAAGGCACTTCACCAGTGTCGGATAGAGCAGCATAAAAATCGTGTGTACAGCAAAGGATGCGTGATGGCCGCGGGTGACGTCACAACGCTTCCTCGTTCCGGATGCGTTGCGTCCCAGTGGGCGGGGACTTCTTCAGCGGATGAGGAAATGACGTGGGCTCCCGCGCCTTATACTAGGTAAGTTACCATGGCAATCATAAACAAACCATGGATGGTGAACACTATACAGGGATGCAATCCCGGAAGTGTCCCCATACGGAACAAAAACGAAGCAACAGAAATAGATCCTGGGATCCAGCGAACTTACGTCCGCAGTAACCAAAATTGTAGAGGGGGAACATTCTATGGTCTCTAAGATTTGAATAATGTGCTTGGTATCTTTCAAAAACGCTGGAGTTTTCATAACAATGTATTGTCCCAACCTGGCAGAGGCAGAATCGATCCCATTGACAATGGGTCGTCCAGGGGGATGAGTGGTATCCTTATAAATCTTTGGTAAAAAAATCCTTACTAAAAAAGAAGCTATGTATTTAGATCCCTTATTTTGCAGGACCCCTATTATTTATTTGCCCTGTGGGCAAAGGCGAACGCAAGCGTCGGTCTGGCGTCAAATGTAAACAGCAATTGCACCATGCATGTGAGGTATCACTGCGAAGGTCAGATCGAGGGCAGTAATTTTAGCAGTAGACCTCCTCTGTAAATCTAAAGTAGTAACCTGTAAAGGCTTTTAAAAATGTATTTAGTTTGTCGCCACTGCACGTTTGTGTGCAATTTTAAAGCATGTCATGTTTGGTATCCGTGTACTCTGCCTAAGATCATCTTTTTTATTTCATCAAACATTTGGGCAATATAGTGTGTTTTAGTGCATTCAAATTTTAAAAAGTGTGTTTTTTCCCAAAAAAATGCGTTTGAAAAATCGCTGCGCAAATCCTGTGTGAAAAAAAAAAATGAAACACCCACCATTTTAATCTGTAGGGCATTTGCTTTAAAAAAAATATATAATGTTTGGGGGTTCAAAGTAATTTTCTTGCAAAAAAAAATAATTTTTTCATGTAAACAAAAAGTGTCAGAAAGGGCTTTGTCTTCAAGTGGTTAGAAGAGTGGGTGATGTGTGGCATAAGCTTCTACATGTTGTGCATAAAATGCCAGGACAGTTCAAAACCCCCCCCCCAAATGACCCCATTTTGGAAAGTAGACACCCCTAGCTATTTGCTGAGAGGCATGTCGAGTCCATGGAATATTTTATATTGTAGATAGGATTTCGCGCAAACACATGTGGTGAATAATGGTTGATTAGTGTTGGCTGATAAGTCACGTGAATAGTGTATAACCAATAAGAACAATAATAAAAGTGTCCAATAGTGATAACAATAAAAAAATAAGTAAGTGATAAAATAAAAAATAAAAAATAACGGCTTCTAATTTCCAGTTAGACAATGCAGTAATAAATCAGCTGGATGATGGACTTCCACAAATAATTAAGTAGATTCCTTCCTTTTAAAAAAAGTCTCCCATTGCCCTTACCTTAAAGGGCTTAAGATAAAGCCTTAGTGTAGATCTAGAAGTAGTTGGATGGTATCCCCTGGTTGTTGGTTCCTAGTGAGTGGATGCTTTAGCTGCTTCTTAAAGGGCTTAAGATAAAGCCTTAGTGTAGATCTAGAAGTAGTTGGATGGTATCCCCTGGTTGTTGGTTCCTAGTGAGTGGATGCTTTAGCTGCTTCTGGTTCGGGGCGATTCAGGAGATCGCCCGCTAGCGGGATCCCGCTAGCCATCGCTCACAACACTACACACTGCTTTGACCCAGAAGTGCTGTTAGTGTGAACCGGAAGCTTTGCACCAGGTGACGGCGTTCCGCCGCCATCTTTGTTTGTCACCGCCCCACACTGCATCCACAGTGTGGATGTTTTTATTCACCGTTTGGAAAATGTTTTCCTCTCTGATTTAATAAAATTTTTTATAAACGAACTACACCATTGGGAGCCCCCCTTTTTTCTTCTGTTTTCCCTACTCGGTTGGACTGGAACCCATGATCCTGAATCGCCCCGAACCAGAAGCAGCTAAAGCATCCACTCACTAGAAACCAACAACCAGGGGATACCATCCAACTACTTCTAGATCTACACTAAGGCTTTATCTTAAGCCCTTTAAGAAGCAGCTAAAGCATCCACTCACTAGGAACCAACAACCAGGGGATACCATCCAACTACTTCTAGATCTACACTAAGGCTTTATCTTAAGCCCTTTAAGGTAAGGGCAATGGGAGACCTTTTTTAAAGGGAAGGAATCTACTTAATTATTTGTGGAAGTCCATCATCCAGCTGATTTATTACTGCATTGTCTAACTGGAAATTAGAAGCCATTATTATTTTTTATTTTATTTTATCACTTACTTATTTTTTTATTTTTTTATTGTTATCACTATTGGACACTTTTATTATTGTTCTTATTGGTTGTACACTATTCACGTGACTTATCAGCCAACACTAATCAACCATTATTCACCACATGTGTTTGCGCGAAATCCTATCTACAACATTAATTTTATTGTGATTTAGTGAGCACTATTGATTTTGCAGCACCACTTTCATGATCTTGTACACTTTTCTGATTTTTCAGCACGTTTATTCAGTAGCGCAGAGGTTTCACCACTTAATATTTTATATTGTGACACAAGTTGCGGGAAAAAGACAAATTTTATTTTATTTATTTTTTTTTTTTTTTGCACAAAGTTGTCACTAAATGATATATTGCTCAAACATGCCATGGGAATATGTGAAATTACACCCCAAAATACATTCTGTTGCTTCTCCTGAGTACGGGGATACCACATGTGTGAGACTTTTTGGGAGCCTAGCCGCGTACAGGACCGCGAAAACCAAGCACCGCCTTCAGGCTTTCTATGGGCGTAAATTTTTGATTTCACTCTTCACTGCCTATCACAGTTTCGGAGGCCATGGAATGCCCAGGTTGCACAAAATCCCCCCAAATGACCCTATTTTGGAAAGTAGACACCCCAAGCTATTTGCTGAGAGGTATAGTGAGTATTTTGCAGACCTCACTTTTTGTCACAAAGTTTTGAAAATTGAAAAAAGACAAAAAAAAAAAATTTTTTTCTTGTCTTTCTTCATTTTCAAAAACAAATGAGAGCGGTTTGTAAATTTTTTTTTTTTCATTTAGTGACAACTGTTTGTAAATTTATTTTTTTTTTGTCATTATTCAATCACTTGGGACAAAAAAAATTAATATTTATTGGGCTCAACATGCCTCTCAGCAATTTCCTTGGGGTGTCTACTTTCCAAAATGGGGTCATTTGGGGGGTTTTGTACTGCCCTGCCATGTTAGCACCTCAAGAAATGACAAAGGCAGTCATAAATTAAAGGCTGTGTAAATTCCAGAAAATGTACCCTAGTTTGTAGGCGCTATAACTTTTGCGCAAACCAATAAATATACACTTATTGACTTTTTTTTTACCAAAGACATGTGGCTGAATACATTTTGGCCTAAATGTGTGACTAAAATTGAGTTTATTGGATTTTTTTTTTATAACAAAAAGTAGAAAATATCATTTTTTTTCAAAATTTTTGGTCTTTTTCCGTTTATAGCGCAAAAAATAAAAACGGCAGAGGTGATCAAATACCATCAAAAGAAAGCTCTATTTGTGGGAAGAAAATGACACAAATTTCGTTTGGGTACAGCATTGCATGACCGCGCAATTAGCAGTTAAAGCGACGCAGTGCCAAATTGTAAAAAGTGCTCTGGTCAGGAATGGGGTAAATCCTTCTGGGGCTGAAGTGGTTAAGTGCTCAGACCTGTGATGGTGAAAGTGAACAGTAACAGCTAGGCAGCCCCCAGAAATGTCCTAGTAGTTTTCCAGTCAGGCTTAATGAGGTACGTAAATGGCCTACACCTATAGCAAGGGCATTTTTCAACTTTGGTCAAAGCCACAGTTTTGTTTTTTTGTTTGTTTTTAATCTACAGATGCCCCTTATCTGCATAGACCTTTTTTTTTTTTTTGTACGGGTTTAGTCATATTCATTTACATTCATGATATTAATTAAAAAGTAGTGTATAATTTTATATATATATATATATATATATATATATATATACACACTGTACTTCCCCTTAAAATCAGGGGGAAATCGCAGGTGCGTGTTATATGCTGATCCCCCGCTGACTGTGAGTGGAGGAGCGAGCGCCGCCGACATTCATACATAGCCGAGTGTACTCGGCTAGCTCCACTCACAGTCACGCCCAGTCCCGCCCTAAGATGGACATAACACAGTGACTGGGCTGCAAATGACACTGATAAGGCTGCATTGATGGGCATTTAAATGTAAGTTTTTTTTCCTTAAAATTCCCCCCTAAACTTGGGGTGCGTGTTATACGCCGATAAATACGATAGATATAGATATATATATATATATATATAGATATATATGTATATATATATCTATCTATCTATGTTTTAAACATCAATTTTGGTTTTGGCCAAGTGCATCCTGAATTTTCGGTGCACCATTAGTTTTTGCCATATCACTGGAAGGTGATAACAGATGCCAGTTTCTCTGGCTGGGGAAGAGTACTCCAATCCCCTCACAGTTCAGGGAACCTGGTCACCAAAGGAAGTGAAGCTCCCCATCAACATCTTGGCGCTCAGAGCAATAGGGATGACTCTGCACCACTGGACCCCCTTCTTCAGGTATACACAATCAGGGTGCAACCAGACAGTGCCACAGCTGTGGCCTACATCCATTACCAGAGAGGCACCAAGAGCCATGTAGCCTTGAAGGAAGCAAGTAAATCGGATTATGTCATGGACAGAGAAACTCTGCCCAGTGATCTCTGTTGTCCACATCCCAGAAGCGGACAGTTGGAAAGTGGATTATTTCAGCAGTCGCTGTGGAGATCAAGAGGAATGGTTCTTTCACCCCAACATCTTCAACCTGATATGTCAGAGATGGATACAACAGGCTAGGATATCATCTAGATGCTTTAAAAATTCATTGGACTCAGTTCAGGGTAATATATGCCTTTCCTCCAGGGCAAATTCTGCCTTCACTGCTCCACAAAATAGAGCAAGAGAAGAAGCTGGGGATTCTCATTTCACCAAGCTGGCCCAGAAGAAACTGATATACAGACATCAGAGTGTTAGGAGACTACCCCTGCTCTCTTAAGGCCCTCTGTTCCAGCCTGCTTCTTAGTCACTGGCTTTAATGGCATGGTTGTGGATGCCCTTGTCTAGGGGCATAAAGGGGTTTTCTGTGTCTGTCATTCCCACCTTGCTAAAAGCAAGAAAAGCCACTTAAAGAAAGACCTACTATTTAATTATGAGATCTTTTTTTGCTTGGTGCGAACACGGCACTTCAGTCCCAGAAGTTATGTGCCTCACATTCTGGACTTCCTCTAATCAGGACTTTACCAGAGCTTGGCCTCAAGTACTTTAAAAGAACAGGTTTTGGCCTTATTCATTTTGTTCCAGAATCCTTTTCCCTGAAACCTTTTGTACAATGTGCTTTTTTTTGTGCTTTTTTTTTTTTGGGATCAGACCGCCCTTTCAGCACCTTATGTTTCCTTTGGATCTTAATTTGGGTTCTCTGTGCCCTGCAGAAACCACCCTTTAAACTTATCAGGGAACTCTTTGGAGGATCTCCCCTGCAAGATGGCCTTTGCCTCGCATTCTCTTGTCAAAATCTTTAGAAAAAGTGCATCTCAAATCGGACCTCCTTTAAAGTGGATTTCCACCCTCCCAAAAAAAAAAAAAAAAAAAAAATATATAAACATTTGGAGAAAACTTTTTTTTTTACACTCACCTCTAAATGTCTGTTGCTAGGGGGTCCCTCGTAGTCTGCCTCCTTCAGCGCCTGGGCTCCTGACGTTACTTCCCTCAGGGCAGGAAGGGAGATCACCTCTTTCCCCTCCCTCTGTCGATCATCTGGGACACGTGACAGGTCCCAGATGATTGCGCGGCCAGTCACGGCTCGCGCATGCGCAGTGGGTGCCCGGCTGTGAATCTACAGCCGGGCTCCCACAGTTAAAATGCCGGCACCGCAGAGCCGAGGTGGGGACGAGCAGGGCTTCGTTCCCCCGCATTGCTGGACCCTGGGACAGGTAAGTGTCTGATTATTAAAAGTCAGCAGCTGCAGTATTTGTAGCTGCTGACTTTTAATTGTTTTGTTTTTTTTTTTTAAAGGGGAACTCCACTTTAAGCACCCTGTGCTTCTTTCTGACCTTAATCTGGTTAATTCTACCCTGCAGAAAAAACCCTTTGAATATGTAAGGGAAAGCTCCTTGGATGTTTTCTGTTGCAAAGTTGCTGCCTTGGTGGCCATCATAACTGTCAAATGTGTCTCTGAGCTAGCAGCCCTTGAAAGAAGCCATTTCTAATTCTCCACAAAGACAGTGTAGTCTTGTGCCCAAGATATCCTTTCTTCTTAAGGTGGTATCAGTCTTTCACACATCTGAAAATAAAGTCCTTCCCTCTTTGTCCCCATGTCCAAGGCATCAAAACAAAAATGCTCTTCATTGCCTAGATGTAGTCAGAGCCATTAGTATCTACAACAAAGCTAAAGCTTCTATCTGGAAAACTGACTCTCTACTTCTCCTATACTCGGAATCTCACAAGGGACATGTTACTTCAAAATCCATCATCTCTGGATGGATAGGACAACTCATCTTGCACTCTAGAACTTGCACTCTAAAAGACAGGGCTCCTCCTGCACTGTTAATGTGCTCACTCCACCAGAACAATGGGAGTTTCCTGGGCATTCCAACATTGAGCCTGCCCCGTTCTGCTTTGTAAGGCATTCACAAAGTCTTCTGTTAGTTCTATTCCTTTTCAAAGTTCTACCAGGTGTACAATTTCAGGTACAAGGCTTTTGCAGCAGCACTCTGAAGTTAGGTCTGTGAACCATTGTGATTGCTAGACCTGTTGTCACAGTTCTGTTTGACTAGTTTCTCATCTTTCTTCATTGCTTGGGAAAGTCCCAGGGTCTATGAATATCAGGCCTGTGTACTGTACTGTACAATTAAGGTAAAAGGAATTTTGGTTTACCTGTAAATTCCCTATCTTGGAGTACAGGACACAAACCACCCTCCATATTAATAGAAAAAAAGGGGGTTGATCAGATCAAGTCAAAAGGCCAGTGTATTGAATAACATCAGTATTCAGTACATTAGCAATATAGGGATACCGACTCACCCTGTGTGGGTGGCGCCTTTTCCTTTTGTCTTGAACTTAATAAACTGATGGAAAACAGAGGAAGGGTACAGGCCCATAAAGTTCAGATATAGACGAGGGATAAGGCAGACAGCGGACATCACCTATGTGTGAAAAATTCCTTTAATGCTTAAACTTAATATTTAGAATTACATAGAGATAATGAGCAGAACATAATTAATCCTGGGTTACTTTGCCTGCTAAAAAACTGAGGACTCAAGGTGTGGGATAAGGTTATAGGGGGACTCTCGGGGACGTGTCTTTAAAAGCTTTGCCAGTGACCAGTCTCTTGAAGGTAACAGCCTATAACTTGGGGTCTATGAATATCAAACCCATGTACTGTACTTTGATATTTGGAATTTACAGGTAAATCATTTTTTTTTTGCTATGAATGATACTGTATAATCACGATACTTGCGATTATTAGTGCTCTAAAGTATGTAATTTTTCAGGGCAGGATTCAGAATACAGTATTGTGCAGTGTGTAGCTTATTGCAGAGTATTCAGAATAGGGCAACACTGAATATGTTACATCCAGTATAGTGAGTTGGTTTAGAAATTGCAAGATAGCACTACCATAATAGATCTAAGTTTACTTGCATCGTGGTAGAAAATTAGTTCTCTGTCTGCAGCACAGATTGCACTAAACTCTTTTATGTAGCACGGTGTGGGTGGTGCTGCCACATTTTTGTGTTTTCCCTTTTAATATACCTAAAGGATTCTATACATTCACAGAGCTCTCAGAAGAACAGCAGGAGCAATGGGAACATTTTGTTTCTGGATCTCTTTCGGAGACCAACAAGAAGAACACTGTAGACCTTGTGAGTGTGTTTTATGTGATATTGAATCAAAAATTAAATACATTTTTATTTTCAGGTCATAGCAACCTAAAACATTTTCTTTAGATTCTGATGGTCACTGCTGGGTTTACTTACTCTTAAGATATTTTCATCTCTGGGACTTTCTGTGGTGAGATTTTTTTTCTGCTAAAGACATACTTGGGTAGATTTACTAAAGCGGGAGCACTCAGAATCTGGTGCAGCTATGCATTATAGCCAATCAGCTTTTAACCTTTGCTTGCTCCATTAAGCTTTGGCAATAAAACCTGGAAGCTGATTGGTTTCTATGCAGAAGTGAGCCTGATTTTGCACTCTCCAGCTTTAGTAAATCCCTACTTCATCCACAAGGCCATAGCAATGTTCTATTCTGACTGCTTAATTTCCAAATATATTTTTAAAAATAATGGAGAATTTATGATGGTACATTACTTTCTCGATATGCTTTGCTCTGGCTGTGGTACATAAGAGGAACTTCAGGTACTTTCCAGTGAAGTCCCCAGTCAATCAAGAAGGTCTGTATGTGATTCAGTTTTCTACATAAAGTTACATTTTTTTATTTTTAGTGGAGTTGGCTTCTAAATAATTTAATGCTGTAAGTCACAGTGAACCTCTGCATATTTGTGTGATACTTAAGCTGTTTCCTTAATGGTTGAGTGTGAGTACACTATCCCTGATTTTTCTTGGGTGTATGAATCAAAGAACAGTGCTGTGCCTTGAATACAAATATTATACCCAAATCAAGTGTGATAAATCATTGTCTAACTACGCTTTACATAAATATCCATTAATTCTATTATAGACAAAAAAAATTGTGAAAAGATGAAACGGAAACACAACGTTTCAATAAAGTGCTATAACCAAATAGTGTCCATATGTGCTGTTATCTTCAACCACAACATGTCACCCGCAATATACAGTTGTGCTCACAAGTTTGCATACCCTGGCAGAAATTGTGAAATTTTGGCATTAAAATTGAAAATATGATCATGCCAAAAAACTGTCTTTTATTTAAGGATAGCAATCACATGAGGCCATTTATTATCACATAGTTTTTTGGATCCTTTTTAAATCATAATAACAGAAATCACCCAAATGGCCATGATCAAAAGTTTACATATCCTGGAATGTTTGGCCTTGGTACAGACACAGAAGGTTGCATACACAGGTTAAAATGGCAATTAAAGGTTAATTTCCCACATTTGTGGCTTTTTAAATCACAATTAGTGTCTGTGTATGAATAGTCAATGAGTTTGTTAGCTCTCACATTGATGCACTAGGCAGGCTAGATACTGAGCCATGAGGAGGTAGAAAGTAACAGTCAAAAGACCGCGTAACAAGGTAATGAAACTTTACAAAGATGGAAAAGGATATAAAAAGATATCCAAAGCCTTGAATATGCCAGTCCATACTGTTTAATCATTTAATTAGAAGTGGAAAATTAGGGGCTCTTTTGCTACTAAGCCAAGGTCAGGTAGACCAAGAAAGATTGCAGCCACAACTGGCAGAAGAATTGCTTAGGATACAAAGAAAAACCTACAGGTAAACCCCAGCAGGAGAAATACAGACTGCTCTCCAAAAAGACGGTGTGGTTGTTTTTAATGTGCACAATTCAATGATACTTGAACAAAAAAAGAGCTGCATGGTTGAGCCGCCAGAAGGAAGGCTTTACTGCATCAATGCCACAAAAAAGCCAATGAGGCATGTCAAGGTGGTGTTGGGCATATTGTAACCAGGCTTTTTTGTGAAACATGTACAGTAAAGGTCTCTTTCTGGCAACTTGACCATGCAGCTCTTTTTCGCTCAAGTATCATCATATTGTGATCCTTATAAACAACCACACAATCTTTTTCCAGAGCAGCCTGTATTTCTCCTAAAGGTTACCTGTAGGTTTTTCTTTGCATCCCGAACAGTTCCTGTGGCAGTTGTGGCTGAAATCTTTCTTGATCAACCTGACCTTGGCCTGGTATCAAGAGATCCCCACGTTTTCCACTTAAGTGATTGAACAGTACTTACTGGCATATTCAAGGCTTTGGCTATCTTTTTATATCCTTTTCCATCTTTGTAAAGTTTCATTACCTTGGTCTTTTGACTGTTATTTTCTTCCTCCTCATGGCTCAGTGCCTAGTCTGCCTAGTGCATCAATGTGAGAGCTAACAAATTCATTGACTATTCATACACAGACACTAATTGTGATTTAAAAAGCCACAAATGTGGGAAATTAACCTTTAATTGCCATTTTAACCTGTGCGTGCCACCTTCTGTGTCTGTACCAAGGCCAAACATTCCAGGCTATGTAAACTTTTGATCAGGGCCATTTGGGTGATTTCTGTTATGATTTTAAAATGATCCAAAAACGGTGTGATAATAAATGGCTTCGTGTGATTGCTATCCTTAATTAAAAGACAGTTTTTTGGCATAATCAGTCATATTTTCAATACTAGTGCCAAAATTTCACAATTTCTGCCAGGGTATGCAAACATTTGAGCACAACTGTATTAAGATCCTTTCCACCATGTTGTGACCAACACACTCTATTGCACTCACTGACTCCTATGATGCCAGAGGAGAGCAGCAGCATGTGTGTGTTTATCACTACAGCCCCTCACACATGGTCATCCAGCTCCACCATCACACTGGTGCAAGAAGCTGATGGACAGGCGGTGTGCACTTGACTGCCTGGTGACGTGGGCACTTCCCATTGGCTGTAATTCAGCAGGGTTCTGGCAGTGTCCAGATGACTCCAGTGGTGGCCTGAAGTCATCAGGGATATGAGCAGCAACCAGACCGGTCAGTGATGGGCCAAAATTACAGCACTGGATCACCAGGTACTGAGAAGGATGATCTGGCACATTTAGCAACCATCAGAGCATTTGGCTGTCCTCCATGGTGAGAAGTGGTACTACCAGGCAAGCTTAGTGTAATGGTGGATCTGGATGACCATGTGTGAGGGACTGTGGTAAACAAAATTTCACAATTTCTGCCAGGGTATGCAAACATTTGAGCACAACTGTATTAAGATCCTTTCCACCATGTTGTGACCAACACACTCTATTGCACTCACTGACTCCTATGATGCCAGAGGAGAGCAGCAGCATGTGTGTGTTTATCACTACAGCCCCTCACACATGGTCATCCAGCTCCACCATCACACTGGTGCAAGAAGCTGATGGACAGGCGGTGTGCACTTGACTGCCTGGTGACGTGGGCACTTCCCATTGGCTGTAATTCAGCAGGGTTCTGGCAGTGTCCAGATGACTCCAGTGGTGGCCTGAAGTCATCAGGGATATGAGCAGCAACCAGACCGGTCAGTGATGGGCCAAAATTACAGCACTGGATCACCAGGTACTGAGAAGGATGATCTGGCACATTTAGCAACCATCAGAGCATTTGGCTGTCCTCCATGGTGAGAAGTGGTACTACCAGGCAAGCTTAGTGTAATGGTGGATCTGGATGACCATGTGTGAGGGACTGTGGTAAACAAACAAGCATGTCGCTGCTCTCCTCTGGCAGCTTAGGAGTCGGTGAGTGCAATCTAGTTTGTTGGTCACACTGTTGTGGAAAGGATCTAAATATGTAGTGGAAGATAACAGCGCATATGGACACTATTTGTTTATAGAAATTTATCTGCACATTTTTTTTTAAGTTTTTGCTTTTATTTCATCTTTTCAAAATGTATTTTTATTGATCGCATTTATGGATATTTATGTAAATTGTGGTTAGAATATGATGTAGCCCACTTGATTTGGGTATAATATTTGTAGTCAAGGTGCTGCATGGTTCTTTGATGCTATATTATTTGGGTTACGTATACTTACCTACTGCAAGCTTCCTATTTTTGTTTTTCTTAAGCGCTGACCATTTTATTATATTAGTTGGGTGTATGAAATTCAGGAGGTTTGGTGATCAGCTGAGAATGCTACCCCGCATGACATTGCTGACCAAGTGAAATTTGCAAGGGCCTGCTGTACAGTTAGATTGGTTAAAGCTGAACTCTGGGCAAGGACTGTTTTGTGACATGTGCACTGTAAAAATAAATCAGTGCTAATGAATTGTGTCCTATGTCTCTAGGCTGTACAGTTATGCACAACTGACTTTCACCCATGCAGTGCAGTCAGTGCCAGGCTTCTGATGCTGAGAGTTGCAGTAAAGACTGGAGTACTCAGGTCACAGGTTGCTTGCACTCCAGCTCCTCCTCTCAGTAAATGTCTTGCAGTCTCTTCAATGAATGCATGATGCTTTGTTAGAGAAAGGGAGGTTGTGGTAATCATTCCGCTCCCCCAGTCATAGAGTACGTTGTATTTGTTGAAAGGTATGCCAAAAAGATTGCTGAACGGAAGAGTGGGAGTTAAAGCAACCTACTGTGATCTGAGCACCTGTGCTTCTTGTTCTTGCACAGACTTCACCTGGTCATGGTGGATTATTTGTAGAATTTGAGGTTGCAGCTGGTTATCATTTTGACATAGATTTTGAAGTCCGCTTCTTTGAGAGAGATCAGGCAGTAAATCGAACAA
Organism: Aquarana catesbeiana; assembly: GCF_042186555.1. NCBI lineage: Eukaryota > Metazoa > Chordata > Amphibia > Anura > Ranidae > Aquarana > Aquarana catesbeiana. Next base: position 157,185,747 of record NC_133333.1, read on the forward strand.
AGAGAATAGTATTTATCTACAAGGCTTAATTGTTGAACTTGTATACATATATGAAAAGGCAAACAGAACTTCAGTTGTGAATACAGATAAAGGTAATTTATGACACACAAAAAAATTTAGATGATGTCGTCATTCCCAGAATTTAAATGAATGATGCAGATTTGTCACATGGAAAAAGTGGATTCACCTCTTTTTAATCACCACTTCAGATCTATCAAGTGTTTCAGATTAGATGCCAGTGATTAGACCTCCTTTAGGAAGTATACAGGTAGAACCTGTTGTGTTTTTTTTTTTTTTTTTTTGGGTGGGGGGGTGTTTATTTTTTTTTTCAATAAATCTCAGGGTCTGGTGTTCTGTCTGTCATTAGCATGCATGGTGTCGTGCCAAGATTAAAAGATCTCTCCAAGGAGCTTAGAGTGTTGTTGGATCACCAAATTTGAAATCGATCATTCTACTGTAAGGAAAAAATCTTTCATAGTTTCTAAGCCAAGTGCCAAGATTAAAAGACCTCTCCAAGGAGCTTAGAAGGTTGTTGGATCACCAAATTTGAAATCAATCATTCTACTGTAAAGAAAAAATCTTTCAGTTTCTAAGCCACTGCTAATTTGTGCAGGACTTGTTGGCCCAGCAAATGTAGCCCAAGAGCTGACCATTTGATGCTAATAGTACAAAGGCATCAAAGTAAATGCATCCACATTCAGAAAAAGTTAACATCAGTTTAACCTGGTAGTCCATTGGTTCTTCCTGCTCTCGGGTAACTGCCTGCCGTAATGAGGTACAAGCAGACAGCTATGTTGAGAGTCTGTAGGAGACTGAGATTGCACCTGCGATCTGCTAATTGCTGGTACAATGATCTGCAGGCTCAAGTAAAGTAATAAATGCTAATTTTTTTAACCTGCTAAAAAAAAATTTATTTATATTAAATGTGAGCGTCTCCTTTAAGAAATTAAACCATATAAAAGATGTCACCTGTACTTCTAATTCCACCCACTGTGGCCTAGCAAAATTCTGAAATCTTACACAATTTGCATTAGTATACTATGAAGTATGTTTTTGCAGTAGTCTCGCCCCCTTCACATTATTTTTAAAGCCTGCTTCACACTGGTGCGATTTCAGATGCAACTTGAGTCACACAGAATCACATGACAAAGGAAATCAAATTGTTTTCAGTAGTGCCAGTTCACATTATTGCGTCTTGGCACCGAGTAGTTTTGGAAAAAGTTCCTGTACTACTTTGGTGTGATTCTGGCCCCGTACAATGTACAAGCCTTCTCAAAATTGCATCCAAGTAGCACTACATATTCGGACTGAAAGTCGGATCACAATTGGATGGCACCAGTGTGAACCTATCCTAATATATACTTTATATGTGTCAGTAGTTCTGTGTGTTTTACAGGTAAACACAAGAAATATGCACTCTTCCAGTGATGATGAGGATAATGACCTAAAGGAATTCAGCTTTCCCCAAGAGACTGTACTACAGCAGGTGATGTGATGGGGTTTTTTTTTCCTTCTTCTTTAAATATATAAGGCCTAACATTGTGCTAATCATTTAATGCACGGTGGTATATTTTCTCCAGGCATTTGTGGACTACCAGATGCAACAAATGACATCTGCTTTTATTGATCATTTTGGTTTCAACGATGAGGAGTTTGGAGAGCAAGAAGAAAGTGTCAAGTAAGTGTCTCTTATTAATATTTTAATAATTGCTGACTTTCTGATCATTTTGTAAGTAGTGTGTTAACCAGTTGCCGACCGCCACACGCCAATATACATCAGCAGAATGGCATGGGGTAGGCAAATGGGCGTACCCATACGTCCCTCCTTGAAAGCAGGTTAGCTGGTGCGTGCACGCCGTGCGCCACAGGAGGGCCGCGAGGAGAAGCAGGGAAATGCAAACATGTAAACAAATTTCCCTGTTCTGCCTAGTGACATGACAGATCTTCTGTTCCCTGTCATTGGGAACCGTGATCTCTGGCATGTTCTAGTAAGTCCACCCCCCCTACAGTTAGAACACACCCAGGCAACACATTTAACCCCTTGATAGCCCCTGGTGTTAACCCCTTCCATGCCAGTGAAATTAACACAGTAATCGGTGGCTATTTTTAGCACTGATTGCTGTATACATGTCAGTGGTCCCAAAATAGTGTCAAGTGTCCGATCTGTCCACTGCAATGCCGAAGTCCTGATAAAAACCGTGATCGCCACCATTGCTATTAAAAAAAAAAAAAAATTATAATAATATCATCAATCTATCCCCTATTTTGTAGATGCTATAATTTTTGCGCAAACCAATCAATATACACTTATTGCGATTTTTATTTATTTATTTTTTTTCATTTTTTTACCAAAAATAGCTAGAAGAATACATATCAGCCTAAACTGAGGAAGAAATTAGTTTTTTTAAATATCTTTTGGGGATATTTATTATAGCAAAAAGTAAAAAAAATTGCTTTTCTGACAAAATTGTTGGTCAATTTTGTTTAGGTACAACATCGCACGACCACGCAATTGTTAAATTGACGTAGTGCTGAATCGCAAAAAATGCTCTGGTCATTAAGAGGGCAAATTCTTCTGGGGCTCAAGTGGTTGGACATTTAATCATGCTGCATTCGCCCCCAAAAAAAGTAGTGTTTGTTAACCTAAAAAAAAAATTGGATCCTGTTCCCTTAAAGCATGTTCTACAGCACAGTGCTTGTGCTGTGTAATTTGGCCCCCTGTATCACCTAAAAACCTGGCTGATCCTGCCAGTTTCTGCCCTCCCCATTGTAAACTGACCACAGTGTATTATGGCTGCTGAGCCCTGACACCGTGGTCAGTTTACATGCCTCCGTCATCCGCAGCTCTCCTGTGTCTCATGTCGTCCTCTCCCCCCTCCCTCCTTGCCTGACAGCTCCTGTGTTATATAATCCTCATTTCCTAAAGATATGTGCTCCTGTGTCTGTCTGTTTTATTTTTAAAAAAATGACGATTATACCTCAATTCAGAGAGCCGATTGGCTCACGTGACCTGCTGCCTCTCTCCTCCTCCCCTCCAGACTGATATCAGTGGGGGAATCTTGGCCCCTGCCGTATATGTCAGACGGGGAGAAGAGAGCCAGCGGGTAACGTGAGCACCAATCTGTGCTCTGAAATTATGAAATTGGGTATAATTATCTTTTATAAAAAAAACAGACACAGGAGCACATATCCTTAGGAAACAAGGATGATTATATAAAGTCCTTACAGTGGGCTAACAACCACTTTAAAGTATAACTAAAGGCAAAAACATTTTCTTTAGTTTTGGGTAGAGTAGAGAGTGATTAGAACGCGTGTCAGTTTTTACTGATGTCTGTGTCCCTATTAAGGAGATTCATCCTCTCCATTTGTCTTGTTTACCATTATCATTGAAAGTGAAATTTAAAAGAAAATCCCACAATTTGGGTGGTACCCAGAAAAGTAATTAAGGGGAAATCCTCCGATGGGGACACTAGTTCTGGTTGCCTGGGGGTCCCAAAAGAATTTCCATAATTTGCAGGGATTTCCCTCTCTTACTCTATCCAAAATGAGGAAAAAGTTTTGTCTATAGTTCTACTTTGATTGGAGTACATAGGGCTTGTGTATCACTCGCTGCTCATCTCCCACTGCTTGTGCTTCACCCTACCACGTTTACCAGCAATTCTTGACTGTCAAAATGACAATAGCTGCTGGCTTTCAAAAACACTGTGGTTTCATTCATTAGAAAATCAAAGGGGTGAATTTTGAAATGTATGTCAGTTAAAGCAACTGTACAAGTAACACATTTTTTTTTCTTTTCAATAAAATTTGTATCTTAATCATACAGTACAGGGCACAGGCAAAGTATTCATAGACACTGAGTTATAGACTTGTACCTTCAGGTGACTGGACATGGGCTAAGCTTTCGAGCACGCATCTCTGTGGTGCCTCTCCTATAACTTTACCCTACTATATGAGTCCTCAGTTTTTTGCTCCTTCCTGGCTTCTAATATCACAGATAGAAACGGTGCATCTGAATCGGCACAACCTTGGTAAACCTTTAGAGCTGTACCAGGACCCCACGCCATGCAGACACCTTGTAACGTTTCGGACACTTGATCCTGCATGAGCCTCACCTTGGCACTTGGTGCAATGTGTGTAGCCAGCTATACAGGTCTGGGACCGTGGTCCATCCCTTTCGAACCCAGTGCCTTTAGAGCCCTTCAGTGGTATGCCCACAATGATGGGTGAAGCCTTGACTTCATATAATGTTATAGTCCCATCGTTGTAGACAGGGAAGACAGGATCACCCTGTATGGTTTTTGACCATTACTGTTAATCACTGGGGCGATATTTGAATTGTGTTCAATACAATGTAAAATTTTTAAATTTGGTGCTAAAATGAAACCAATTAGAACTTAGACACAGGAGGCTCGTCAGATGTAACATCACACCACAGGGCCCACTCTTCAGTTTATCACATCTTCTGCCTGGAGTGTTTATAAGGTTGTCAGGTGCTGCCTTCTGTCCTTTTGCTAGAGAACAGTCCAAACCCCGGTTGCTGTGTTCTGCTTCTGGACACGCTTACCCCATATTCCTTACCCTAATCAGTGAGTGCCCCATAGAGGGATTACCTTCAAATGTAGCTGTGATGAAGACCAAGCAAAATGGAGCCATTGCAAAACCACAGGAGAACATTCGCTGTGCTGAAGGCCCGTACATCACAGCCTCAGAATGATACGTCCCTTGCACTGAAACAGGACCCACCTCTAAAATCACTCTTTGCATCCAATTCTAGCTCTATTTCGTAAATACAACTAGTGGCTTATTACCAAAAACTGAATTTTCTGCATTTCACATTTCCTTGGACAAATAACAGTATTATTACAGCCATCTTTGCTTTGGGTTTATAACTGTCACGCCTATTCTCCTACTCCTGCTTCTCTACTAAAGTTGAGACCCAATATTCCTTCCCTAGATGGAGCAGACATAGAATGGCATGAAGAAGACGCTGAGGCATTATTAGGGCGAAGCGGCGGAAATATTTAATTCCCTAGTTGCCACTGTAGTGAAGCAGAAGCTTCACTCAACATGCTTGTTAATGTGAAAAACTTACTGCTACCATCCACAAAAGCCTTGACTTTGTACAGCTAGCTTCTCCTCAGTCTTACCATACCATTTTGGGTGCATAGGGATGTTTGAAAGATTTCAAAACAATTCCTGTTCACAAACAGGTAGAATGTACAATCTGTGACTATTGGGCTGCTACAGAAAATAATTTTACTTTAAAATCTTTGCTCTACTCTATCCAGGGAAAAAAGAGTTCACAAAGAAGTGGTCTGTCCTTGTGTTGATCCATCCAAGATCTATGAATACATTGCCTGTATCTTGTACTGTATGATAAAGATAAAATGCATTTTGTTTTACCTTTCAAATTACTCCTCTTGCAGTACAGTACAGTACAGTACAGGGCATAGGCCACTCTTCCTTCCATTCCCCTGTTACACTGAATTGTATGCTACAAAAATGAGGGCTTGCAGAATGGGGAAGGATTATAGGGGAGGTGCCCAGGGGGCAAATCCTCAAACTTGTACATGGTCCAATCGAAGGCACAAGCCTAAAACCCAGGGTCTGTGAATACTTTTTATGTGTTCCTGTACTGTTCACCAAGATTTGAAATTTACGAATAAGCCAAAATTCCTCTTCTTTTTTTCTTTTATTTATAATCTTTTTTTTTTTTTTTTTTTTTTTTTTTTTTTTTATTGTTTAAATAAATTTTTGTAGGGTTTACAAAGATACACAAACTTTAATGTAATTCAAATATACACTGTCTTTGATACAAATATAAAAGAGAAAGTAATAAGGAACCTTAGGAACAGCAGTAATATTGAGGTTACGGCCTAGATGGACATACAAATCCGTATGTGTACGAATATTCTAACAGCAGGAAATTTATACCATAACTACAAGGGGAGCAAAGGGGCAAGGAAGAAGCTCTACAGACAGCTGTAGACCTAGTTTACATCTACAATAGAGTCAGGAAGTACTGCAGGTGTCAATTACCAGTTGGTTGGAGCCGTTCATTTCAGAGCCAAAGTCGAAATCATCCCATATCTGCCATATTTTTGAGAACTTCTGTACTGAATCATCAATTATGGCAGTTAGATGTTCCATTCTATGTATGTCTGCTATAATAGAGAGGGTTTGTGGGAGGGGGGGGGGGTAGAGAGCCAAAGCCTGGGAACAGCTTGTTTAGCAGCTAATAATATAAAGGACATCAATCTCTGTTGAGTTTTGGGGTTACCTGGAAAAGGGAGACCTAATATATAATGCATAGAATTTAAAGGGATGGGGGATCACTATCAATTTTTCCAGAAGTGTTTGGATCTGGACCCAGAACTGATTAACTGAGGGGAATTCCCAGAAAATATGAAAATGTGAGCCCACTGTATTATTACATCTCCAACGTTGTTTTGAGATTGTCTGGTTACAAGCATGTAAGAGTTCTGGGGTTCTGTACCAAAATAGTAGGATTTTATACCCGGTTTCCTTATGAGTCATACAGCGGGAAATTTTGGAGGTGGACTCTCAGACATTTCCCCAATCCAACAAGGAGATGTCATGCTGAAGATGTGAGCTGAACTCTCAGATACTTCAGTGAGCAAGAACACCAGTGGTATAATTTTGTTGAAGTATAGCCAGTTGAGAGTGGGTGCTATTAATAGGTAGGGCTTCTGTTTTGGCAGCATTCATTTTGAAACCTGAGATTGCACTAAAGGAGGATAATATATTATGGAGGGAGGAGAGGGACGTGTGTGGATGCGTAAGTGTTAAAAGAAGGTCATCTGCGAAGAGGGATAGCTTATACTCCCTTTGATGCAGTTGTACACCTGTTACATTAGAGCATCCACGTATAGCCACTGCCAGGGGTTCTAAGCTGAGAATAAAGAGTAAAGGGGACAAAGGGCATCCCTGTCTTGTACCATTGCTGAGGGAAAACGTTGGTGATAGATGGGGGGAGAGCTGAACCTGGGAAGTGGGATTCGAAAATAGAGCTCGGAGGGTTTGTATAAAGGGGCCAGAGAAACCGTATTTGGATAAAATTGCAAACATTAAGGGCCATCTGAGACGATCAAATGCTTTCTGGGCATCTAAACTAAGTATCAAAGCGGGGCTTTTGGTTCTAGTTATAAAGTCAATAAGGTCTATTGTACATCGCATATTATCGCCTGCATGTCTCGTGGGGACAAATACCACTTGATCCCTATGTATCAGCAATGGCAATATCACGGAGAGTCTGTTTGCTAGTATTTTTGTGAATATTTTGTAGTCCGAATTTAAGAAGGATATAGGGCGATAATTATCAGGAATAGACGGGTCCTTGCCAGGTTTTGGAATAACGGTGATGTATGCGTGTAGGATAGGAGAGTAAGGTAAGGTGCTTTTGAGCAGAGAGGAGAATAAGTTTAACATATGCGGGGCTAGAATTGGGGAAAAAGTTTTGTAATAGGAATATGGAAGTCCGGGGCTTTATGCATAGGGAGTAGTTTAATCACGTTGGCCAGTTCTTCAGCAGTGATAGGCAAGTTAAGAGAGGAGCATTGATCTGGGGACGTTTTTGGAAGTTGCAAGGATGCTAGGAAAGAGTCTTAACTTCTCTTGTGTGAATTGGGTCAGTGGGTCTGAGCTCAAGCAGTTGTAAAGTTTGTTATAAGAGTCTCCAAACACCTTAGACATGGTCTGGGGACAGTAGGTAGGGATACCATCTGGTTGTACTATATGGTCAGGAATAGATAGGGATGGGCGAGGTTTAAGCCTATGAACCAGCATCCTATATGGCTTATCTGCAAATTCATAAAACTTCTGCCTTAACCATAGCATGGACTTGGAGATTCTACTCATGTCTAAGGATTTAATTCGGTTTCGAACAGATACCACCGCCGTAGGCGGGCTACAGTGGGAGAGTGGAGTAAGTGCATTTCTGCCGTGCTCAGTTGGATCAGAAGCTCCGATCTTTGTTTAATGGAATCCCACTTCATGCGTGATCTAGCAGAAATGCATTCACCTCTGAAAAAGGCCAAATTTCGCAAGAGAGACTCGTTAAGTTGTCAATTGCATGTCTTGGGTAGTGCAGCATGTAGGGCCAGGTCTAGGGTAATGGGGGCATGTTCAGACCAAGTGATGGGGTTTATTTCGGAGGCGACAACATTAGGTAATAGAGGGGCGGAAATTAGAAATGGTCCAGACCGGAGTACATCTTATGCGAGGGTGAGTAAAAAGTATATTGTCTGTGTGTGGGGTGTTTCACCCTCCATGCATCGAAAAGATTGAGAGACCGTATTAGTTTCCGGAAGGAGGTGGACAATTTGTGAGCTTGAAGTGGTGGGGTATGCTGAAAAAGAGCACATCTGTCTCTATTGGGGGACATGCACATGTTAGTCGCCCCCAACTATCATGAAGGGTTGCGAGAAGGATCGCAATCTCTCAAGACCCTTTGTGAGAAATCCTATCTGGCCCGAATTGGGTGCATAAACATTAGCTAAAGTAAAGGACGCATTTAAGTGCACACAGTTCAGGAGGACATACCGACCATGGGGGTCTAGATTTAAGGCAAGAATTCTTATAGGACAAGAGCGTTTAATCAAAATGGCTACTCCAGCATTCCCTGAAGGATTGGAGGCCACAAAAACAGTAGGAAACATTTTGGTGGCAAATTTAAAAGAGCCCCCCAAACGGAAATGTGTCTCCTGAACCATGACCACGTCAGCCCCAGAGGATTTGAATTCCTTCAAGGCTATCCATCGCTTACTTAAGGAATTCAAGCTCTTTACATTACATAAAAATAATGTTAAAGCCATGAGATACCTTTGGAATAAAAATCAATCATTAGCTTAACACAATATATAAGTGAGGAACACCATAGTGCAAGAAGTCTGTAATATACCATAGATGAGTTCATCTCAAACATTTGGAAGACAGTGAATGAACAATCAATAACCCGATATAGAAAACAAAACAAAAACAGGTAAAAAAAAGGACCTGATAAGAAAAGGAAAAAGATAAAAAAAACAAAAATGTAAAAAAAAAATCAGTTTGAAAGCCTGAAGGTGAAAAAACCATCAGGAGACCATGGCAGCAGACCATGGACATATGGAGGAGCATGACGGTCAGCAAAATGAGTGGAACGGGTCCCGCTCCTTCAATGGATTCAGTATCTTAAACAGTAATCATATTTCGGTAGAAGCAAATTAAAACCAAACAAACGAAACCTCATAGGCATCAAGGTAGGCCTACGTCCTGGGAATAGGGCCTTCAGGAATGAGGAAAGGGAGAGCCCTCCCTACAGACACCAGGGAGCCTCTTCCGAAGTCCAGGTAACCTGGCTGGAATGAAAAAGAAGATCATTTCAAGAGGACAAAGGTACTTCAAGTGGGGGATCTGGTTGAGTTGGAGCATTGAGGGGGTAAAGAAGGCCTTCTGATGTCTCCGACGAACCGGGGTCCAAATCGGTGCAGGAACTTGAAGGGGTTTGGGGATCAAATTTAGAGATGGCAGTGAGAGATCCTCCTCAGGGATAGGCGGCAGCCCTAGGCTTCGAATAAAGGCCTCGCATTCATGTAAGTCTCGGAGTATTGCGTTCCATCTCTTGAGGCTGAAAGTCGGAAGGGGAACCCCCATCTGTAAGGCACTTGGTGCAGCTGAAGGTGCATTGTTATCGGGCGGAGGTTGCGCCTTTTAGCTATGGTGATGGGAGATCGCTGAAGATTTGGATTTTTGGATCCTTTAAATGTCAATGCGGTTTTTGTTACGCTTGGCCACCGTGAGAGCTTCTTTACTATCACAGTAGTGGAAGTGGACTATTCTGTCTCTTGGATTGGACCCAGGGGGTGGTTTTGGGGCCATGGATCTATGGGCCCTGACCAGGCGCCAGTCAATGTCTGGTATGTGCAGGGCTATAGTGACAAAGAGGCCCAGAAGGTAGGTACGCATTTCCTTGTCGGAAACTGTTTCAGGGACTCCGCGGATCCTCAAGTTTTGACGACGTTCCCTATTTTCTAAATCCTCCTGCTATAGTTGGATCTGGGATGCAGTATGCTTGAGGGCCGCATTGTCCTCTTCTAGGGCATGTACATATTGCACAATTTCGTCAAATTTTTTTTTAAGGTGTCAGTGCGTGCACCTAGTTGGTCTATTTCCCCCCTGGGTTCCTGGGCTATTTTCCCAACTGCTTTGGAAATGTTGCGGGTCAGATCCAGTAGCAGGGCCTGTAATTTTAAGTCCAGTACTGCTACTGTGATTGATTCAGCATGATCTGACTGCTGGGGTGGTGGATCTGTGTGGAGGGTACCTGGCGTGGCTGCGAGGTGATCCGCACCATCCGGCGGGACTGCTGGAGTACTTGAGGCCGGGGATTGCGGCCTAAACAGGAAGCGCTCAATGTGCTGTGGAGGCCGGAACATCGGAGGAGGATTAAAGCCTTGATATATGTGCTTTTGGAATTCAATTTTTCCCATGTGGTGCCCGGAGGGTTCCGGAGGCGGGTGGTGTGGATCCTGTGGATGTGTTGGCTATAGAAGCGGTGTAAGATCACGGAGAGAAGGACCGGGGACCGGAGCTAGTCTCTCACGCGTCCACCATCTTGTCCGCTGCGCACGTGCCCCCCTATAATCCTTTTTCTCTGAGTTAATTTCCTAATAATGGCAACTGGTGTGAAACATTGCCGAACCATGCAAAATGTACCTTTAGCGTATCCCGAAATTTAAATTTCGTTAAAGGAAAAGTCCAGCCAAAGCTCGTTTGGCTGGGCTTCTCCTATGGGTCATAGGAGTGCAATTAGTTTTGCACCCCTGTGAGTTCGCTCTCTGCTGATGTCAAGGATATCAATCCAGGCACCGCGTCATCGCGACAAAGTCTGGGTCCGCCAGGTGCCTGGACTGACACCCGTCTCAGCCTCTCAGCGAGCTACTGAGAGCCTGAGATGGGCGCTTCCTGCCCCTCCACAGCTCAGCGCTCCAGTGATCATAATGGAGCAAAGCGGAGAGCTGCGGACTGAAAGAACTGAGCCATCGGCTATGTACAATCACTCGGTTCTCAGTGCAGAGACGCCGGGGGACAGATGCAGCATCGAACCGATGCAGCATCCACCTAGGTAAGTATAATGGAGGAAAAACCTCCAAACCCATATTTATCTTTTAAGCTTTTATAACATCCATTACCCCCAACAAAAATATTAACACAGCATCCTGTCACCTGTAGACTATGTGCTATTCTCTTACCTTGAATATTATTCAGCAGCTTTTGAGCTCTAAATAAGCTCTTACTTTGCGACTCTTATGCAGAAAAAATAAATGAATCCTTCCTCTACCTATATGTATCATCAGGCAAATTGTATAATTGTAAGTCAAAATTCCCATATTTTTTTTTTTATATTGTGCAGTACGGGACACATGATCTCTAATCATATCTATGGGTAATAAGCAACTACTTTCAGGTTATTGGACACTGGCGAAAAAATAAGTTGCACAGACTTCTCTCTCTAACCCATCCCATTCCTAATTAGCCTCAGTTTTTTGGCAATGTCCTTAGGTGATGTATGTTCTCTCCTTGAGAGAATTTGATGAACTTAGCAGTTGTAACGGCTCCAGAGCCACTGTGGTTTTCATCTGCAGCTTTTTGGGTTGGTTGACTGCTCTTGTGATCCTTGGGGGACTGTACCTGGACCAAGATGCGGGACCATCCTGTAATTGATCTTTGGGCACTGCATCTTGTGGGGGCGTGATATGCATCATGTTAAGTTTGCCACAGGGTGCTTTACAGGTCCAGAGCCATGGTCCATCAGCAGATCAAGCCATTGAAGATCCCTTCGGGGCTGTTCCCATCCAGAACGACAAAGCCAGGATTGGGGGTTAGTCCCTTTTTAAATCCTGTTTCATTACCAAAGTGCTCAGCCCTTTTAAAACTGATCCCTGTAGAACTTGTTTATCATGGGCTGCAACACTTTGAAACTGTATGTTGCAGCCATGGAACAGGAGAGCTGGTCTATATAAATGTGGTCCTCTTTTGGGCCCCTCTTGTGCAAAGGGCTGCTAATGTTTTTCGAGAGTCATTGGACTATGTGCAGGGTTTAAGGGTGGGCTATGTACAGAGTGCAGGGTTTAACCACTTACCACAAACTGCCCATAGCTGTACGTCAGTACTTTAACATGGAATACAGGGGTAATGGCAGATAGCAGCAACGGCGGGCAGTCCTCTTTACGAGCAAAGTGGTCTCTGTGGTGGATTCGCCGCAAGATCACTTTTATCTGCGGTGGGAGAGGTGCGCCCCCCTTCACCACACTCCGGTCGTCCCCGCTGCTTACCGGAGCCAATGGTAACGGCCGAGACAATCTGATGCTGTCCCCTCAGTAGCATGGAGCCGAGTGAGGGAAAGATGGCCCCCACTCGGCTCCATAATAATGGATGACAGAAGCGATGTTAAACGTCACTTCTGCCCAATAGTCTTAAAGGTAATATTGATATATTTTTTTTTTTAACTGCATTTAAAGTGCCCTGTCCCGCTGAGCTTGCGCGCTGAAGCATACACATACATAAGTGGTGCCGACATATGAAAATTGTGTTCAAATCACACATTTGAGGTATCGCCACAATTGTTAGAGTGAGAGCAAGAATTCTAGCACTAGATCCCCTCTGTAACTGGTAACCTGTAGAAATGTTTAAACGTCGCCAATGGAGATTTTTAAGTGCCAAAGTTTGTCACCATTCCACAAGTGGGCGCAATTTTGAAGCATGACATGTTGGGTATCAATTTACTCGGTGTAACATTATCTTTCACAATATAGAACAAAATTAGGCTAACTTTACTGTTGTCTTATTTTTTTATTTAAAAAAAGTGTATTTTTTTTTCAAATACCGCTGCGCAAATATGGTGTGACATAAAGTATTGCGCCATTTAATCTCTAGGGTATCTGAAAAAAATATATATAATGTTTGCAGGTTCTAAGTAACTTTCTAGCAAAAAAAACCTGATTTTAACTTGTAAACAACAAATCTCAAAAAGAGGCTCGGTCCTTAAGTAGCTAAGGATGCGCTATGTACAGAGTGCAGTGTTTCAGGGTGCGCTTATACGTAATGAGTGTAGATTACAGGGGTGTGCTGTGTACAGATTGCAGGGTTGATAAGTGTGCTACGTACAGAGTGCAGGTTTCAGCTCTTTCACAGACTGCTCATATCTCCAATAAAAATATATGTATATTTGTTGCACTTCTGATTAATTTCAAACCAGTCAAGACTAAAAAAAACAACTACTTCCGAATGCATCTTGTGTATCTCAAAGTATACTTGTTCACATAAAATTATGCATAATATTTAAAGTGGGGTTCCACCCAAAAAACAAAAATACCTGGAAAAAATCTAAAAAAAAAAACAAAAAAACATTTGGATATTTTTTTTTTTTTTCACTTACCTCTAAATGCCTGTTGCTAGGTGGTCCCTCGTAGTCTGCCTGTTCCTTTGCCTGGGCTGGTGACATCACTTCCCCCTCGGCACAGGAAGGGCTCCGCTCTGCTCTCTCCCTCCTGTCAATCATCTGGGACCCATTACAGGTCCCAGGTGATTGAGCGGCCAATCACGGCGCGTGGCGCCGCTCGCGCATGCGCAGTGGGTGCCAGGCTGTGAAGCCACAGCCCGGCGCCCACAGTTGAAATGCCGACGAGCGGAGGGGGGGGCGAGCGGGGCCTCGATCCCCCGCATTGCTGGACCCAGGGACAGGTGAGTGTCCAATTAAAAGTCAGCAGCTGCAGTATTTGTAGCTGCTGACTTTTAATTTTTTTTTTTTTTGACGGCCCCCCTGGGTGGAACTCCTCTTTAACATCACCTAATGCTAATCTCAATTTCATGCACATGTAACCATAAGTGCCAAAAAACAAAGTCCAATTGATCGTATCCACGTTTTGTATCAATCCATGCATACATATACAGGATAGGGATTCCAAGCGCCCAGTGCTGCAAGCAAAAACTCTTCTTACACTCTGTGTTCCAACACTGTGTCCAATAGTGCAAATATAGGTCTCTATGCGCCTTCCCTACACTGTGGCTTCAATGGTGGACCCTCAGTGTAGGCGGCTCCGTCTTTCGTTTGCAGAGAGATCATTTGATCAGCATCTGTGCACCTGGGCACAGATGGGGATCACAGTGTAGCCTACCACATGATGCCACATCCCACCTATGACCACACTGCACCTGCATCTCCCTTGTCCCTGACGAGAGTTCAGAGCAGGCAAGCATCTGAGAGCCCCTGCGAGGAAACTTGTCCTTGTAAACATAGAAGGCTTCTGTGTTTACAAGTGACAGTGGTGAGCAGAGAGCCAGAGGTGACGTAACAGAGTTCTGCCACCTTCTTGCTGAAAAAAGGCCCTGGGTGCGAGGGCCGCATGAAATGACCTGGCGGACCTGATTCGGCCCGAGCGCCTGGTGTTTGACACAGATCTCGCATTACTAACTGACATATCAGCATGGATGTCACACCACTTCTTTAAACTCAATCTCTCTAAAACTGAGCTATTAATATTCCCCCCCGCCCATGCCCCCCTCCATGACTTTTCCATCTAAATCAACAATGCAACCATCAGTCCCTCCCCTCATGCCAGGATACTCGGTGTAATCCTAGACTCTGACTTGTCATTTCAACCTCAAATCCAATTGTTGTCAGAAGTTTGTAGAATTCACCTCCGTAACATCTCTAAAATTTGCCCCTTTTTAACAAATGAAACCACCAAGCTCCTCATTCACTCCCTTGTTATCTCTCGCCTTGACTATTGCAACTCCCTTCTCATTGGCCTACCTCTCCATAGGCTAATCCCCTCTTCAGTCTATCATGAATGCTGCTGCCAGACTTATCCACCTTACCAACCGCACAGTGTCTGCCAACCCTCTCCAGTCCCTACACTGGCTCCCAATCACCCAGCGAATTAAATTCAAAATACTAACCACAACATACAAAGCCATTCACAACTCTGCCCCGAGCTACATCACTAATCTTGTCTCCAAATATCACCCAAATCGACCTCTCCGCTCTTCTCAAGACCTCCTGCTCTCAAGCGCTCTCATCTCCTCCTCCCATGCTCGTCTCCAGGATTTCTCCAGAGCCTCTCCCATCCTCTGGAACTCGCTACCTCCATCTATCCGGCTACCCCCTACTCTTGCTACCTTCAGGCGATCCCTGAAAACTCATCTCTTCAGGAAAGCCTATCACGTCTTCAACTAATCTCCTACCACTTCCAACAGCTCATTCCCCACAGTTACAACCTTTTGTACCACCTGCCCCACCCTATTAGATTGTAAGCTCTTCTGAGCAGGGCCCTCTTAATCCTCTTGTATTTTATTGTATTATAACTGTATTGTCAACTTTTATGTTGTAATGTGCTGCATAAACTGTTGGCGCTATATAAATCCTGTATAATAATAATAATCTGCCTACACTGGGGAACCCCGTACGTGGATTTTCAGGTGTCCCGCCTGAATAAGAAGGTGCCAAGGTTTGAGGCAAGAGCGCAGGGCCCCCTGGCGGATGCAGTGGATGTGTTGGTGGCACCATGGGAACAGTGTCTCATTTAAGCCTTTCCTCCTCTCAAGCTGCTCCCTCGCTGATAATGGCCAAAGGAATTACGGTAATTCTGGTAGCCCCAGAGTGGCCACGTAGTCTGTGGTACGCCAGTGTGGTGTGGCTGGTTGCGCGCACTCCCTGGCAGTTACCCCTTTCAGTGTACTTTGAGAGCATACCTCTCAGCTACAGCCTTAAGACATTTAGATTTCATTGTCCTGTGACAGTTCTCACTCCATAGTTCTAGTTATTCTGATTGAAAAAAGAAGCAAGTCCATCTAGTTCAATCAATAAAAGGAAAAGAAAAAAAAAGTTTATAATCCTATATACACAATCCCATACCCCACAGTTGATCCAGAGGAAGGCAAAACAAAAAAAAAGCATGATCCACTTTGTTCTAGCAGGGGTAAATAATTCCATCCTGATCCCCCAGGAGGCAAGCAGATATTCCCTGGATCAACTTTACCTATAAATATTAGTATCCCATTATATTATGTACATTTAGGAAAGAATCCAGGCCTTTTTTTTAAAGCAATCTACTGAGCTGGACAGAACCCGCTCTTGAGGGAGTCTATTCCACATTTTCTCAGCTCTTACTGTGAAGAAGCCTTTCCGTATTTGGAGATTAAATCTCTTTTCCTCCAGACTTAAAGCATGCCCCTTGTCTTCTGTAATGACCTTAAAGTGAATAACTCAACACCAAGTTCATGATATGGACCCCTTAGGTATTTATACATGTTGATCACATCCCCCCTAATCTCCTCTTCTCGAGAGGATAAATTGCACTTTCTCCAGTTCCCCGATATCCTTTTTGTGAACTGGTGACCAAATCTGAACTGCATATGCCAGATTAGGTCTTACTAATGGTTTGTACAGGGGTACATTGATATCTCTCTCTGGAGTCTATACCTCTCTTAATACAAAGGATTTTGCTTGCTTTGGAAACAGCTGCTTGGCATTGCTAGTTGGATTATACAGGTCATCATTCGATCATTTGGTTTAAAGCAGGGGGCTCAAATCTTTTCAGTACGAGGGACACATTGTATATTTTACAAATATTTGCGACCCAACAAAAATATTTTATGAATGCATAAAATGTATATTAATGAGCTATTCCCCCTTACATCCAGGAGTGCCCAGCAGAAATCCCCTCTTACATCTGAGAGTGCCGAGCAGAGCCCCCCCCCCCATAGGTTGCAGAGTGCCCAGTAGCGACTCCCCTTATGCCGCAGAGTGCCGTGTAAAGGCATACGTCCCAATACGTTTGGTAATGTAGTGTGTATGAAAAACATAAAAAATATAAATAAAGAAAAACAGAACTCAGTGATGGAATATGCACACTTGTGTTTTGACATTATAAGACCGTTTTATCTATCAACTATCTGCGTGCAATGGAAAAATATATAAATCTTCAATCTTTACATATTCATTGCCAGGCGCCCCTATGCCACCAATCCACTACCATGTGCAATATCTGCTCACCTCCAATTTTTCACCTAAAATGTGTTTTATTATGTTTTGGTTGTGGATCCACTCTACAGCTGTTGGCACTCCCTTCCCAACGTATGTCCCTTTCAGAGACTGGGTTAGGCTGCTTCCAATCATAGTGTAGTTCATACACAGAATACAAGAATTCTCATTGCACAACATCCAATACATTTTCACCATTAATATAAAGATAATGGTACACTCACATTTAAAACAAAGCTTTGAGCAGTGTGTATTTGGTACAAGCAAGTGGCTCTCGCCCCTCTCCCGGTTTTGCGTCCCAGCAGAAGTGACGTCACTAGTTACGTGACTCTCTCAGGGTATGGAGTCTCTAGTGATGATGCTGAGTTTAAGAAGCCACCATTTGTTAACAAGTTGCCATGGAAATACTGGAATACTCAGGATCGCTAAAATACATAAGTCTACTCATCCCCACTAAAAAGCCCTGCGTATCCTTATCTCTAGTGCCCCGCAAGGCTAGATATAAATTAAATTCAATAATTTACCCCTTATGAAAAATTTAGCTATGTATAAATGCTGCATGTAATATCCGTGAATACAATAAATACGTCCTATGTACCCTGTATTGACTGGAATATTCATTAAAATCATAAATTTTACTAAAAACAAGTAATTTAAAACTATTATATAAATAATGAAAAAAAGAAAATGTGTATACATAAACAAAAAGGCTAAAATCATCCATAATCATCCCTGAAAAATAGCAAACTACAAGCTATGTAACCTCAGTAATTGGAGATGAAGCAGTTTAGGTCAAATTGCAATATTATGTCCTTGTGGATGAAAAGTTTGGATGTTGAAAATTAATTTTGATTCACACTGTCAGAGTTTAATGATTTTATTGCTGCCACTCCAGTGGGACATTGAGTTTTTGGGACTTAACATGTTCCCGTTCCTCATTAGGCAACTTCTTCTGTTTGTAATTGTGAAACGCCTAGCATTTGCTACCCAGCAGGTCTTGGTTCAGCCTTATATCTGTGCACTCTCATTGCAAAAAGCTGTTCTTCCTTTTCTTCCGACGTGGCCTAGAGATTTATTTTAGATGATTTTGCCAACACAGAGCCATCCCCTTGTGTGCAAGAGAGTTACTCCATTTTAGAATTCCTGATACTAATAAACCACCTTTTTCCATTGCCCCCGACAGCCATAGTTCTGCTTTGGCTCCCCTTAATTTTTCGCTGAGACTCTTTTCTTGTTCTTATATTACATGTGGACCAAGTAGTTTTTGCTTCCCTGGTTGTGGTCTTCTCCCCCTTTGTGGGATTGTCATTCTTCTTTCCCATATCCAGGCTGGCGGCATGTGAAAGCACTTTGTTTACCTTATGGGTGGGGTCAGTACGCTACCTGCCATGTTTTCATTTGGTTACTCTCCCTTCTTCTCTCCTTTCTCACAGGGCAGTCCCTCTATGGGGTTCCTCCCTCTTCTACCTGGCTGAGTTGTCAACTTACCATTTTTTCTTCTGTCCTCACGGAACAAGTCCCACCCTGTCTTTTTGGGGGGGCTTTTTACAGCATCTAGTATGTGTCCTTCTCAGAAGATGTAGGGCCACCACGTAATCCTTTGTTGATGGTTTTCAATAACAATTTGTTTACCAGGTGGCTTTTTGATTCTCTGCCATTGCGTACTTTGGCTGCAAGGTGCTTCTGCTGCCAACTGATGGGGTTTGTTGACCTTTCTTTTTTGTTCCTGTGGGTGTGTTGCTGCTATTTTTGCTATTGTGTTGTCCACCCTTTGAATTATTGCCTAGGGATGCTTGTAACATAGTCTAAGAATCAGTTCCTGTGTCCTGTACTCCACAAATAAGATAATGGGAATTTTGCCATACCTTCTGTATCTTTGTGTACAGTACAGCATACAGGTCCCTCTTTTCTCGGTGATCGCCTTAATGTTTGCTAAAAATAACTGGAGCCTCACAGAATGAACAGGGTTATATGGAAATACTGGGCAGTCCCAGCAAAACTTCTGTCCAGTCAGCTGAAGGTAGCAGTGTATAATTAATGGTCTAAGAATCATTACCCGTGTCTTTTACTGTACTAAAGTTTTGGAATTTACAGGTTTGTGAAGTCTTTCTTTCCTTTATTTTTGGGGGTTTTATTAATATATTTATGCTTTTTGCCTATAAATGGTATAGAAAATCATTTTTGTAAGCCTTTTTGCTAAAATTTTAGCGAAAAGCCTTTTTTTTGCCCCCAAAAATATATCTATTTTGTCATCCTAAAGCAGTTGTAAATGATACTTTTTTTTTTTTTTTTTTTGTAATTTTATTAAGGCTCCATTCACACTTGTGGGACTTCTCCTGTGACTTTGGACATCACAGTCGCATGACAGGTCGCAGCCCATTTGTTTCATTGGCATTCATTCAGATTAGTGGGACTTAAAGTCACAGCAACTAATGTTGCCTGCTATACTTTGGTGCGACTTTTGATGCAACTTTTGTCTGGATAATGTAAAGTCAGATCAAAGTCACACCAAAAGTCACGCTCCAACATTGCAATGGAAATCGTGCAACTTTGGAATGTGAATGGACCCTCAAATAATAAACACGTTATTACCTGTTCTGTGCAGTGGTATTGTACAGAGTGGCCCTGAACCTCCTTTTTTGGGGTCCCCGTCAGCGCTCCTGGCTCCTCTTTTGTGTGTTCCCCCATTGCTAGTTATTTGCTATGCGGGCACACCTGTCGGCTCACTGCCGAGCTGAACTGTGTGTGTCCATAGATCAACACAGTTTACTACAACTACCATTTCCACTGTAAAAGTGAATACTAATGAAGTGTGTATCATATGTGGCCACTGCGTTGTTTAATATTTGTTTCTCCCCAGTACAGTCAGCACTGAATGTACGGCCCTGAAATTTACAATTCAGGCTGTGTTGCACAGATCATTCATTCTGAAATTGTCTTGCATTCTTTTCTGTGAATGCAAGATATTTGTGACTGAAGATGGGGAGATAAAATGACATTCATCCACACTTCCTCCAATTACAGAAAGCCCTCCTTGGCATCTTTGTCAAAGTAGAACTAATGATACATATTGAAAATAATTGAAGGTAACTGAAAGTGGCCCTGAAGCTTTGTAACCTAAGCTATGTTATAACCTTTGCTGCTCCATCAGTAATTTATGTAAAGCTGTCCAACGCTTGTCTAATAAAAAGCAGCTTTGGTGCTCCTATTACAGAACTAGAGGTTAGCAACAGCTTCAGGACAAAATTGCTGTCAACCAGCAGGTCCTGCCATGAGGCAGCATTGAATATTAGAATATAAATGGTGCCAAACTTTTACTATATTTATATAGCAGCCACCCCTTTAGGTGTACAACCCACTCAAAGAAACATAAATCTGTGAAGTTAGATGCTACTACAACTGGTGCAAATAAATTATTTACTGTGAAATATCCTTTACATGTACTAACACTACACACTTGTGATATCAAACAAATTGCACACAGTACATATAAACATCAAAAATCAATATTATAAGTGTTCTCAAAGTAGCAAAAAATATAAGCGTCCACACAGATTACAAAGTGTCCACCATTTAAACAAAATATCTTCTGTGCAACACTTGTAATATAAATTGGCCCCATCCACCATGTCTTGTATTTAAAGTGTTTAACTCCTCAAAAAACACCCTGTTCCTTTAAAGCATGTTATACAGCACAGTGCTTGTGCTGTGTAATTTGGCCCCCCATATCACCTAAAACATCTGGCTTATCCTGCCTGGCTATGCCTTCCCCCTGTAAACTGACAACAGTTTATCATGGCTGCTGAGCCC